>NW_012110585.1:2851549-2861828 GCF_000951045.1 Mandrillus leucophaeus | reverse complement strand
AGCCACCGCGCCTGGCCTTGTTGGTGTTTTTTACTTTTTGTTATTGTGAACTATATAGAAAGAGAAAAATGGGTTGGCTGAAAATGGATTTGGTGTGAAAAGGCGGGGAAAATGTGAAGAATTTTGAAAAAAACATACAAAAGTGCTTAAAGGTAAAATAGATTATAAAACCAGCCCTTGTTGTATTAAAATTAATGCACGAGCCGGGCGCGGTGGCTCACGCCTGTAATCCCAGCACTTTGGGAGGCCGAGGTGGGTAGATCACCTGCAGTCAGGAGTCCAAGATCAGCCTGGCCAACATGGTGAAACTCCTTCTCTACCAAAAATACAAAAATTAGCCAGGCATGGTGGCATTTGCATGTAGTCCCAGCTAGTTGGGAGGCTGAGGCAGGAGAATCGCTTGAACCCAGGAGGCAGAGGTTGCAGTGAGCTGAGATTGCACCACTGCACCCCAGCCTGGGCGACAGAGTGAGACTCTGTCTCAAAAATAATAATAAAACTAATGTATAAGACTAGATGGTGATGATTGAGAGTCCTTGTTGACCAAATTGTTTTCTTTTCCAGCAGTCCCAGAGCATAGCTATACGGTTGGAGAGACTAATCAAAACCATTATCCCAAAGGCTGTATCCCAGCCCTTTCAGAAGCCAAGGCAGGAAGATGGCTTGAGCCCAGAAGTTCAAAATTGCAGTGAGCTATGATTGCACCACTGCACTTCAGCCTGGGCAACAGAGCAAGACCCCGACTCTTAAAAAAAAAAATCTGCCCATCAAAAGGTGCCATAAGTGCTTTTTGCCTATGCCAGCGGGCTGCACCTCAGTAGGCTATAGGAGTAACTTGTTTCTGCCCCTTCCCCTCCCAAACAACCTTTCTTTCCTAGGGTGACAGTAGGGGGGCCTTTGGTTTGCCAGAAAAACAACCAAAGCACATGGTACCAGCTGGGCATTACTGGCTGGAGTGTGGGCTGTGGCCAGAAGAACATGCCTGGAGTGTACACGGAGGTGTCCAATTATCTGCTTTGGATCGAGAGGAAGACTGTGCTGGCAGGGAAGCCTTACAAGTACAAGCCAGACTCTGCATACGCTTTGCTTCTCTCACCCTGGGCCATCCTGTTACTATATTTTGTGATGCTTCTATTACTCTGGTGATCAAACACCACGTTGTCTCAAAAGTCAAGCGTCCTTCTCAGTTTGTGCACTAAGTATAGGGCAATTCCAGGTTGCAATGAGTGGCTCTCAGATGATGAGTTGTGCCTGAACCAATCATAGAACTATAGCAGTACTTAAAAGATAGCTAAGACCCAAACGTCACAGCCTATGGGTCACCTGGAACTCGGAAGTAGCTTGCCTGAGTCCTCTCCAAGAGTTTGGAGGGAGTGCCTTTCCACCAGGGGGATCGTGCTGGGGACCTGGGAAGCAGGAAGCTTGTTCTTTCCTCCTTGCAAACAGGCATCCTTCCAAGGCAGCTTTTATCCTCCAAAAGGGTAGACGGCTGATGAGATAGGAAACATGTTGAACTCTTTCCTGCTTCATTGGTAGCTCATCCCGGAGACCTGCAGATTTGGTTTCCAGAAAGATCCTTGTCCTTTACCCTGCTTGCTCCCTCAGCCACCATCTGGTCCTGAGTCCCCAGTAAAAGTTGCTTTTGGCTCTCAGAGATTATGAGCAACAACTCTAAGATTCAGGATCAGAAGGCGTTGAAGCAGAAATGTCCTAGTGTTGGGGTGGAAAAAAAACACACAGCTAGTGAGATGTAGCAATCAAGGTACCTTTGCTTGCAAGCACTGGGAGCTCCAACTGAAGCTTAAAAGGATGTCAGTGGTGCAGACTCGAAAGAAGAGCAGAAACCCTGGGAGCTGCCCCATAAACAGCAGTCTGACAGTCTGATGGACACCAAGGGCATCTTTCAGGCCATCTGGACGAAAGGGTGGACTGTCCGTTCTTTATGCAATCATCCTTGAGCAGAAATTTTTCAGTCAGGCACGACATATAAAACGGCATTCTTTACTGAGGCAACTTGGCATACTTTTGAAGAGAGAGAATGAAAAAGCTACAGGGTATTTTTTAAAAATGAGAGCATTTTATATGAGTTTGCCTTAAGTGGAATTCCATGAGCTGTGAACAACAACAACAAAAACACAGGAAAAGCATCAACCTTTGTGCACATGCATTTGAGAAGAAAGAAAAGATGATGTAAAGAGAGTTCCTTTAGCTTGGCCTTCATCAGCTTTCTCAGAACAGGATAGCTTGTCCACCATCTGACTCTAGAAAGCATTTAGGTGAGGAAGCACCTAAATGCTTTAGCAGGAAGAATTAGTATATACCTGCAGTCCATTTTGGTCTAAAGCTGAAGTGGCCACAAGAATTTTGGCAGTTGGGAAGCACAGAATGGTGGCTACACGCAGATGGGGTAGTGTCCCCAAGAAAGGTAGATTTAAAAAGGATTTCCTCTTGTCTCTGAAATAAGAGCAGTGATGATTCCCTGGGCTTGAAGTTCAGAAGGCTGAGGCTAGGAGAGGCCACAGTCTTGTGTCTTCAGCTCAGGCCAGTAGGCAGATAGAAAAGCTGAAATGACCAGACCACTCTACCAAGCTCCTGTGAGAGGCGGTGTGTGTACATGTACGTGTACGTGTGTGCATGTACATGTACCTGTGTATGTGTGCAGATGTACTATGTACATGTACGCGTGTGGGTACTTGTGTGTGCGTGTATGCACTTGTGTGTGTACTCTGTGTGTGTGTACTTGTGTGTGCATGTATGTGTGTGTACGTGTGTGTGTGCATGTGTGTGTTTAGTGGGGGTGCTTCTCTGCCTCCATCACAAAATAGTTGTCAAACTTTCAGATTTTTGCTAATTCTATAAGAAGTGATAACTCAAAGTAGGTTTTTGAAAAAATTATTCTGATCTTAAGTATACAGTGTGAAGAGTTTTAAAAAATGGTTTTAATTTTTATTAAACCCATTTGATCAATTATTTATTTCATGGTTAGTACATGCTGAATCCTAAGAAATTTTCACCTATTCCAATATTGATATTGTATTGTTTTCTTTTACAAGCTTTATTATTTTAGCTCTAACATTTAGGTCCATCATCCATCTTGAAATAATTTCTGTGTATGGTGTGATATGGGTCAGGATTCATTTGTTTCATATACACAGCCAATTGAATTGAAAAGGCCTTACTTTTCATTGGATTGCCTTGACATCTTGGTCTAAATCAGTTGGTCTAAATTAGTGTAAGTATAGGTCTGTTTCTTGAGTTATGTCTTTTTTTTGCTGACCTGGGTATTCTAGGACTGGATATCTGGTTTGGTTTTTATTTGGTATCTGACCTGGATGTCTTTGTTTCCACTTGGAAGTGGCATACAGATAGTCAGTAAAAATAGCTATTTAAGGCAAGCTTTTGGTAGCCCAAGTGGTTGCTGCTATTGGCCATTACAGTGGGAACAAGGAAGACAAGTGCTAGAGTAGGTAGTGAGGCAGACATGAGCAGAGCAGGAGAGGGCCCCATCCCTCAACGAGGAGTGCAGGTGACCGTCAGGTGATGGTCAGCAGTTGTTAAGCTGTCTCGTTAAAACAATAATTGTTCACAGCTGGCACCAGGGAACGGCAGTCTCACAGTAGATAGAAAACACCTGAAGCTGGTGATCAGCAGCTTCCCAGTAAGATCTTGGGAGCTGGGTTAGTGGCTCAAGCATGTGCACTAAGAGGCAAAATGGCAGAGTTTAACTGGTATATGACCTTCCTCCAGAAACACCCGACTGATAAGGGAAAAATGCCTCAAGTGAACATGCACACAACTTTAGTCAATACACTGTGCATGCTCACCTCCCAAGTTCTGGCAGGCCACTGGGCATATGGAGAGCCCACCCCCAGGGAAGAATCAGGGAGAAAGATATGCAGACCCCTCAAGCCTGCCAACATATAAAACCCCAAGTCAAAGGTCAAACAGCACACTTGAATCTCTCCAGTTGCCTGCTTGGCCTCTTCCAAGTGTACTTTACTTCCTTTCTTTCCTGCTCTAAAACTTTTTGACAAGTTCACTACTGCTCAAAAACTTGCCTTAGTTCCTGCCTCTGCCTTATGTCCCTCAGTCAAATTCTTTCTTCTGGGGAGGCAAGAATTAAGGTTGCTGCAGACTCACCTGGATTTGCTGTTGTTAACACAAGAACTGTCAGCTAATTGTTTAAAATAGAGCTTAACTGAAGAAAATAGCAAGCTCAGGTTTATTTTATTTTATTTTAATTTTGGCGTAAGTCTCTTCTCTTGTAGCTGTAGAACCAGTGTAGCAAAAACTTGGGCCCAAAATTTAATCCTATTGATTGCATGAATACAATATAAATAGACTTCACAGCCTTTCTAGGTCTCCCATGTGAAAGGTAGGGTTGGGGGAAAGATTAGATATTTGAGACTCAAAATAGGGAGATTTGGGTAGATTTTCATATCTCCATTATAAAATGGAAGCATTATTATTCTTTATGTGTGGTAAAGCCAACAGATCAGAAGACAACTGCCATTGAAAAAAGAGTTTGTTACTCACAGTTTCTGGCAGGAGGAGCATGCAGAACCACATGGGGAAGCACCAGAGGCAGAAGGAGCAAGAAAGAGCATGTAGGCAGAGTCTTTACCGTGGGCTTTGCAGGAAGGAATAGGTGAGGCAGACTCTGCAGGCTGAGGATTGGCTGGATAATTCGGCAGGCTCTGGAGGATAGGGATTGCTGCCAGTTGCCTGGTGCCTGGCTCTGGTGATAAGGGGAGAGAGACCTAAATAAAGGAGGTATTTGGTGGGTAGTTGCTTTGCATTGGTTGGGTTGCATATGAAAAGTGCACTTGCAGGTGAGTCTTTTACTCTGTCTAGGAACTGTCCAGCCCTGGGATGGGCAGACACTCTAGGATGAACAAGGTCCCAAATATCAAACATCAAAATACACAAACATCAAAAATACAAAACATTGAAAATACAAAAACATCAAAAATACAAAACACAAAAAGGCACGATTAAAACAGTATTCAAGTACCTTGAACACACAAATCCCACTGAGTCTCACTCACCAGCAAAAAAACCTTTCATCTCCTCTGGAAACTCTGGCCATTTCCTGCTTGAGAGTCCTAGAATGGTCTCATATGAAGCAGTTACTTTATAGAAGGATGCTAAGCTTCAAAACTCAACCCACCAACTCTCATGGCCTCCAGGATTATAAATACAACTCAATTTCATAGTATCCCACAGGAAAAAAAGTACAAAAATTGGATCTGGGGAACATTAAACAACAAAAGGACGCTAAAATTTTGCTAAGACATCAGAATGCACCTGCAATATATAGTTGAAATAAAGTATAAAAGTGCTAAAACAAGGGGGAAAAACATAGCATTGGAGTGGACCGGATTAATCCATATAATCAGTTTATGACATATTCTGAATTCAATAAACTAACGAACAGCTGGGAGTGGCTCTAATATTTTGCTTGATTGGTTAATTAAGCCTTGCATTTAAAAGCGGTCTACATTAAATGACGCAGTCATGTCAGAAATTTCTTCTTACACTGATGAGAAAGGGATACAAATTATTAGGGAGATGAGAAGTTGGGGCAGATTCATTACGTTAATCTGTTCACTCATCCCTCTCTATGTCCCATAAGAAGGTCTAAAGATGCGTCTTTCACCAAAGCAGTAGGAGTGCATCAATGAAGGGTAAGGGGCAATGTGTTGGAAGTGGTTAACTGTCCACAAAAATCATGCCTCCCTTCCATGTTGTAGAAGGATACTAGAAAGTGTCTCTGCCTGGCTGCGCATGGTGTCTCCTGCCTGTAATCCCAGCACTTTGGGAGGCTGAGATGGGTGGATCACAAGGTCAAGAGATTGAGACCATCCTGACCAACATGGTGAAATCTGTCTCTACTAAAAATACAAAAATTAGCTGGGTGTGGTGGCACACACCTGTAATTCCAGCTACTTGGGAGGCTGAGGCAGGAGAATTGCTTGAACCTGGGAGGTGGAGGTTGCAGTGAGCCAAGATTATGTCGCTGCGCTCCAGCCTGGTGACAGAGTGAGAGTACCTCAAAAAGGAAGGAAGGAAGGAAAGAAGGAAGGAAGGAAGGGAGGGAGGGAGGGAGGGAGGGAGGGAGGAAGGAAGGAAGGGAGGGAAGAAAGTGTATCTGCCCATCCAGACATTGCATTTCATAATGTCCCCTTTGCATCTAGGCAAGACCATGTGACCAATTTTCAACACTGGAATTTAAGCATAAGTTAAAAGGTCTGCTGACTTCACTGTTATTCCTCTGATGGTAGTACTCATTGTTTTGCTGTTTCTGAGACTTTTTTCCCTTCTATTTAGTTTTCAGCAGTTTGAACACGGTATTCCTAGGTGTGGTTCTCTTGTATTTACCTTGCTGGTGACACACAAAATTCTTTCAGTTGATGAGTTGATGTCTTTCATCAGTTCTTGGAAGTTGTTGCCCATCGTATCTCCAAATACAGACTCTGCCTCAATTGCTGCTTTCTTCTTATTCTAAAATTCCTAGGCTTGCTTTAGCAGTTTTTTATGCCCTTAAACATAAGGTTTTTGCATTTTATTTGAGTTTTCTGGTTATTTTGGGCAAGTGCTTTAATTTCCTGCAAAACTTTTCCATCCTGCCTGGAAGAGTAAGTTCTTATATAAAATTCTTTTACTCTGTAGTTTAAATATTTGTTTCAAGAAAATTGTCCTTATTCCTTCTGCTATGGATTTGAAAGGTTTTTCAGTTCCAATTTTTTCCCTTTTCATTACTTCAGGTATACTGGTTACTCACATGCTGGGTGTAAGTTGTCCATCCCTTGTGTCTTTCATCTTATTCCTGCAATTCCGCATTGAATCATGCATGAATGTCTGCTGCATTCTTCTTCTTTTTTGTGGGTTGGTTTGTTTGGTTGAGGTGCAGTCTTGCTCTGTCTCCCAGGCTGGAGTACAATGGCATGATCTCGGCTCACTACAACCTCCATGTCCCGGGTTCAGAATCACTTGAACCTCCACTTCCAGGGTTCAAGCAATTCTTGAACCACCACGCTCGGCTAATTTTTGTAGTTTTAGTAGAGACGGGGTTTCACCATGTTTGCCAGGCTGGTCTTGAACCCCCAACCTCAGGTGATCTGCCCACCTCAGCCTCCCAAAGTGCTGGGATTACAGACATGAATCACTATGCCTGGCCCATGTCTTCCGCACTCTGCATGAATAGCTTACATCAGCCCACATTGTCACTTACAAGGTATTGGGTTCTTATTTTGCTGTTTCTTGTTTGGTTTTAACTTCATCATTTCCATTTTCTTACTTTTTATGTTTCTATCCATTTCCTTTTCATTTCTTTTTTTCTTTTATAAACTTATGTATTATAGGGGCAGCTTTAATTTCTTTGAGTTAAGATGATAAAATAAAGCAGCTAAAATTTTCTATTTCCTGGAGTACATCCAACAAAATTTTGTTTTATTTAATTTTACATATATATGTGTATTTTATCTATATCTGTATCTACCTACTCATATGTAGAGAGATTTAGAAATACATATATATATTTATATATGTATAAAATATTTATATATATATAAAACCTAATGCTAAAGTGTATTCATGTTTTTTGTTGTTTTCATACATTTTTGTTTTTGCGGTTGATTTATGAACTCAGGTTAGTTCTAACAGTTCTAACCAGCTCAGGCTTTAACTCCAAAATACAAAAGATAGAATATCTTTTCCTATTTTTATTAGTTTTTATTTTTGAGGCAGGGTCTTGTTCTGTTGCCCAGGATTCAAATGAAGTCATGTGATCATAGCTCACTGCAGCCTCGACCTCCTGGGCTCAAGTCATTCTCCTACCTCAGCCTCCCGAGTAGCTGGAAGCACAGGCATGCACCACCACGCCCAACTAATTTGTTGTATTTATTGTAGAGATGGGGTCTTGCCATATTGCCCAGGCTGGTCTTTAACTCCTGGGCTCAAGTGATCTGCCCGTCTCAGCTTTGCAAAGTGCTGGGATTACAGGTGTAAGCACCGTGCCTGGCCTTTTCCTATTTTTCTTGAGAATTAGCATGAGACCATCCCTCTTTATCTATAGGGCTGGGTATTCATGATTTATGTTCTCGATTTCTCTATTAAGTCATTCTTCTGTTTGAGGAGAGGAAAGAGGAACTGGAGCTGGGGCCGGAGCCTGGAATAGTCACCATGTGGGAATGCTGTTGCTTTCTTTCTGAAGAGGGCCTCAGTCTGGGATTGAATCCCATCAGTTTGGGAACCCTCCTATTCTGGAAAGGCATCCATGATTTTCAGCAGCCCCTGCTCTTTGTGATTATCTCCCCAGAGCTCAAAGTCTTCTTTTTATTCCTGAGCCAACACATAATTTTCCATACACAGTGGAAACATCATCCACAAAATCTCTGTGCCCTACATTATACCCCTGCCAGTTAAGCAGCTGTGTCGGGGTAAAAGAAAGGCACCATATTGCGATACTGTCCCCCATAGTCTGCTCCCTGGAAGGATGAGGCTGTGAAGGGGGCGCTCCCTGTCCTTCCCATCGTTTCCCAGGTTACCAGCCCTTGGCTGCCTGGGCTGTGAGTGCAGGTGGAGCTTCATAGAAGTTCCTCACTTTGTTTTGCTGAACATCCCTGAGAATGCCCCAGAACTGGGGAGCCACGTGTGGATTTCCAGCACTAACTAAACATGAAAATGAAGAAAGTCTGAATGAGAAGGCACAGGTGCGAGAACAGGAAAAGATATTTGCAACACCTGCAACTGAAAACTGCATTGATCTGAGAACGTATTTAACACGTTCACACATCAATAAGGAGAAGGAGAGACAATCAACCAAGAAATGAGCACAAGGCACAAGGGCCGAACAAACACCTTGAACAAAGAGGATCTTCAGTGGCCAACGAAAATGTAAAAATGTGCCAGACTTGTTAATTATCTAGAAAATGCAAATTAAGACCACAATGAGATGACTCTATAACATTCCAGAAAAGATAACATTACAAATATTGATACATTGAACATTGGCAGCATGTGAGCCAACAGGAACTTTCAAAGTCTGCTATTAAGAGGGCAAATAATTGGAAACCACGCTGTCTGTACCTACTACAGATGGGAATATATTTGCCTGTGACAGGAGCTCTACTTGTTGTTATCCACCTGTATGAGTTTCCCATGGCTGCTATAACAAATCACCACAAACTTAGTGACATAAAACAACATGAATTTATTACTCTACGGTTGCGGTCAGAAGTCCAAAACACCTCTCACTGGGCTCAAATCAAAGTGCTGGCAGGAGGCAGTAAGGGACATTCCATTTTCTTATCTTTTCCAGATTTCAGAGATGTTCCGCATTCTTTGGTCCATGGTCCCTTCCTCCATCTTCAAAGTCAGCATCAGGCCAAGTTCTTCTCATGCTGATCTCTCCCTGGTCCTCTTTTCTGCCTCCATTTTCCACTTATAAGGAATTTTTGTAATTACATTGGTCCCATTTAGATAATCCAGATACCCTCTCCATCTCAGAATCAACTGATGAGAAACCTTAATTTCATCTGCAAGCTTAATTCCCCTTTGCCATGTAAGCTAACACATTAATAGGTTCTGGGAATTGGACTGTGACCATCTTTGTGTCAGGCAAAACTCTGCCTACCACAATACCCAAGAGAAACTCGTACACATGTAAACATATACATGTTTACAACATACACAAGGCAACATGTGCAAGAAAGTCTATAGCAGGGCTATTCAGAGCAAGACCTAAACAAAACAAACGCCTAATAATTGAGTGCTAGAGGACTAAAGTGATGTCTATTCATATAATAACAAAAGAATCAGCCATATGCAACAATATAGATGAATTTTAGCAATGGAAGGTTAATTAAAAGATTACATACAGAATGATACCAATCTTATAATATTAAAACATTTAAAATAGACTCCAATTTGTTCTAGAAATAGATATATTCCTAGAAATAAATGTATATTATATATAATTACTACATATGGATATCTATAGATACAGGTATCTATATGCCTGTAGCTATCTATAGTAATTAAATCACATAAAAGGATATCAAGGGCAAGCAAGCCATGAATATAAGACTCAGGATGGTGTTTATTATGGGATAAAGATTGAGGATGGTTGTTGGTGGTGATAATATATTTAGATATTACATTTCAGCTATTGTTTAGGTAATTGGTTCATGGTTGCCTATTGAATTATTAAACATAAGGCCAGGTGGTGCAGTGGCTCATGCCTGTAATCCCAGCACTTTGGAAGGCCCAGGCAGGC
>NW_012110585.1:2819060-2851139 GCF_000951045.1 Mandrillus leucophaeus | reverse complement strand
GTATGAACAAAAGACGAGGATTAAGATCATTCAGTGCAGCTGCATGCCAATACAAGACAGTCTCCGTTTTTGAGAATTTGATAGTTTAATGAGGGAGATAGTCATATAAACAAGTATTTTCTTTTCACTGTGATTAGTGCTTTACAGGTGTGTGGTTTCAGGTGCTTGGACAGTTGCCTGATGTGGTCCAGGAGGGATTTACAGAAGACATGAAGGCTACACAGTTTCCCGAGTGGACAAGGGATGTGTCTAAGGCAGAGAACCAGAACTGTAAAGGCATGGAGGCAAAGAAGGGTCCTGTATTTCCGAATTTGAAAAATAACCATGACTTGTATTCTTTTGCTAGGGGTGCCATAACAAAATATCACGGTGGGCAGGATTCAATGACAGAAATTCACATTCTCACAGTGCTGGAGACTGAAAGTCTGAGGTCAACGTGTCAGCAGGGCTGGTTTCTACCTAGGCTTCTCCACTTGGCTTGCGGATGGCCACCTTCTCCGCATCCTCAAGTGGTTTTGTGATGTGTACTTGCATTCCTGGTGTTTCTCTATTTGTCCAACAGGTATCTGTTGTATCTAAGTGTTGTTATAATGTTGGGACAAGCCTGCATGCCTAAAAGCAGAAACTTACATGTGGCTTGGTGAGGGCGATGTTCAGGGTCTCAGCTCTATATAGAGTCCTTATTCCTCAGAAAATGTGTTTCTTCTCTGGTTTTGTGTCAATCCCTTGTCTGGAACTCCCTGGGGTGCCACCTGCCTCTCTGCTTTTTCTTGTTGAAGCACGAAGCTAACGCTGCCTCTTCTGCTGCAGGAAAGGACTTTGCCCCCTCCCCTGCCATTCCAAAAGATGCTTGTACATCTGCCTCCAGCCAAGTTTAAAATATGAGCATCAGAATGTTCTTCTGATGGATTCTTCTTGACCCCTTCCAAGCTAACCCAGAAAGCATGACACATTTGGGGATAACACACCCTTTCTAACTAAACGCTGGCCTTGGCTTCTGACTTTTCCAAAGGGAGCAAAGCCATCTGCTCAGCAAGCTTTCAAAATGCAGGCTGAGATCTCCTTGACTGATATTTTTAAAATCTGAGTTGCTATGGTGGGATGATCACAAAGAGAATTGAAGGACAGGCATTATTGCACAGGATCAAGGTCATGAGCCTGACCAATGACAGAGAAGAAAGGAGGCAGAGCCCTGACCCCTGCTTTCCTCATGCTCTGTATACTTGACTGAGCCATGGACATAGCTGAGGCCATTGCTGGTGCCAAGGCAGGAACTACTGGCCCTTATGTGAATCACTGCCCACGTCTCCAACACACATGATGAGAAAGACATTTGGTCTTGAGACAACAGACAGTGTAATCACTGGTGTCACTGAAGCAAGACAGAACGCTAGAGTAAAAGAAGCAGACGGTGCTGGGGCCTGGCTGCAATTCATTCCGCAGGGATTAGTGCCTCATATGACACACTGTCATCCTGGAGCAGAGATGGGTTTGCTATCTACCCATCCTGGCTGTTTCGTTTTAGTTCATTATTGACATTTCAAAGACATTCTGGAATTTGGATCTGTATTTCCACTCTGACGCAGTGGTGGTTTAATAAGATCCTTCTGAATTCACAGATTGTTTTAAAAGTATTTTATTTTATTATTGTATTGTTGATTTCTAGCTTTATCCTATTGTGGTTGGAGAATGCTGTGGGTATTATTTCTAATTTTTTTTAATTTAGTGAGGTTTTTATTGTGGCCCCAAATATATTCATTTCATAATTGATATGATTTGGCTGTGTCTCCACCCAAATCTCATCTTAAACTGTAGTTCCCATAATCTTCCTGATGCATCATGGAAGGGACCTGGTGGGAGGTAGCTGAATCATAAGGGAGGTTCCCTCCACGGTGTTCTCATAATAGTGAATGAGTTCTCATGAGATCTGATGGTTTTTAAGGGACTTTTCCCCACTTCACTCTGCACTTCTCTCTCCTGCTGCCGTGTGAAGAAGGACCTGTTTGCTTCCCCTTCTGCCATGATTGTAAGTTTCCTGAGGCCTCCCCAGCAATGTGGAACTGTGAGTCAATTAAGCCTCTTTCTTTATAAATTACCCAGTCTTGAGCAGCTCTTTATAGCCATGTGAGAATGGACTAATACAATAATGTTCAATGTGCACTTGGAAAGAAGGCAAATTTTTCATTATTGGATTTTACAACTTCAATATGTATTTATTTGTTCTAGCTTACTGATAATGCTGGTTTTTCCACATCCTTACTCAATTTTTGGGTCCACTTGATTTCTATAGGTATGGAAGAGATGTTTTAAAATATGCAAGAATATTAATAACTTATATCTTCATTGCATATTGTAGCAGTAAACATGAACTCTCATTTGTTCTTTCAATGACTTCTCATCTTAATTTAATAATGTTAAGATGTTGAATATCAATATATCATAACACTTATCTCTCATGCATTTGCCTTGCATGTCTTTTTTCTCAATCTGAAAGTTTGTTCTATTTTTTATATACTAGTCTTAGGGTTGTCCAGAGAAACAGAACCAGTAGGAGGATAGATGTAGATATAGATATAGACAGATAGATTTATTATAGGAATTGGCTCATTTGATCATAGGTGCCAAGAAATCTCACAATCTGCCATATGCAAGGTGGAGAACCAGGAAAGCCAGTGGTGTAATTCAATCCAAGCCCAAAGGCCTAAGAAACTGGAGGGCAGAGAAAGGAAGGCAGGCAATAATAGTATAAGTCCTAATCTGAAGGCCTGAGAACCAGGAGTACTGATGTCTGAGGATGGATGTCCTAGTTCAAACAGGAAGCAAATGTGTCCTTCCTCAACCTTTTTGTTCTATCTGTGTCCCCAACAGACTAGATGATGCTCACCCACATTGGTGAGGTCTGGTCTTCTTTATCCAGTCTACAGATTCAAATGCTCATCTCCTCTGGAAACACCTTCTCAGATGTGTGTCCAAATAATGTTTTAACAGCGATCTGGGCATCCCTTAGCCCAATCAAGTTGAGGCATAAAATTAAGCATCACAGTACTATTCCTATTTCCTCTGAATTTTTTATCATTGTCCTTTAGCTATATTGTCAAAACATAACACTATTATATACTATATTGCCTTCTTCACTCTATCTTATGGTCTTAATTCTACTGCAAGTATATTATATGCCAACTATCCATCCTTATATAATACCTCTCAAATCGTTTTGGCAGGCTTAAGTTTGTTCTGCAGTGGATTCCTTAGAAAACGTTTATGGCAACAAAATTTTCTGAGCTCTGGTATGTTCATGAAGTTGAATGTGGCCTTTAGAATTTGAGGTCAGTTTGGCTGGATATAAAATACTTGGCATAACTTTTCTTTCTATAAATATTAAGTATAGTATTCCGTTTTCTTCTAGCCTAAAGCACTTCTATCAAAAAGTCTAAGGTCAAACTCATTTTCTTTTTCTTAGGAACGATATGACCTTTTAGCCTGGATGTTCAAAGGATTTTTTTCTTTTTCTTTAAGCCAAGTAGTTATATTGAAACAGTGGCTCTCAAAGTGTGAACCATGAACAACACATAGGGGTTCCTGAACCTTTCAGTGGACTCATTAGATTAAAAACTGTCTTCATAAGGATACATTTGCCCTTTTAAATTTTGTGGATATTTGCAATGACAGTCCAAAAGAAATAGTCTGATCACGAATCAAGGCTCTAGTAACAAATTATACTATTAGTTATTGAATTCCTCACTACCAACCACTCACGGTACTAAAAGATGCATTTTACTTACAAATATCCTTGATGAAATACTAAAATGATTAATTGTATTAAATATCAATGCTTGAGTATACAATTTTTGAACACTCTATGTGAAGAAATGAAAATTACACATCAAGCATTTCTGCTCCACGCCTGAAGTGTGATGATTAGCTCAAGGAAAAGTGTGTGTGAAATTGTTTGAGGTGCAAGTTGAACTTGGCATGTTTTTCAAAAAACACCATTTTTTCTTCAAAGAACAATTTATAGACAAACTGTAATTATTTGAATGTGGATATTTGGCAAGCATTTATTGAAAATTAATAAAAGTAATCCTGTCATTTCAAAAATATTTACTGCCAATGATAACACTGAACTTTCAGGCACATTTTAAATTTCAGAAAGCTTGGTATTCATAGCCAGAACCATAAGCTTGACAGCTTCCCAAACTTAAAGGTTTGTGTTTAAAAAAATTTCAATAGCTTTTGGGGTACAAGTGGTTTTTTTGTTAAATGGATCATATATTCTGAGATTTTGGTGCATCTTCCACACTGTACACTGTACCTAATGTGCAGTTTTGTATCCCTGGTCCCCCTCCCACTGCCCCCCTGAGTCTCTAAAGTCCATGATATTAATATCACTCTGTATGCCTTTGCATACTCATAGCCTAGTTCCCACTTATAAGTGAGAACATATGGTTTTTGGCTTTCCACTCCTGCGTTACTTCACTTAGAATAATGGCCTCCAGCTCCATCCAAGTTGCTGCAAAATATATTGTTTTGTTCCTTTTAATGGCTGATTAGTATTCCATGGTGTATACGTACCACATTTTCTTTATCCATGCATTAGTTGATGGGCACTTAGGGTTGGTTCCACATCTTTGCAATTGTGAATTGTGCTGCTGTAAACATGAGTGTACAAGTGTCTTTCATATAATGACTTATTTTCCTCTGGGTAGATACCCAGTAGTGGGATTGCTGGATTGAATGGTAGATCTACTTTTAGCTTTTTAAGGAATCTCCATACTGTTTTCCATAGTGGTTGTACTAATTTACATTTCCACCAGCAGTGTAGAACATTCCCTTTCCCCACATCCACACCAACACCCATAAAACAATGGATGTTTTTAATGATGGTCACTTTTTGCAGGAGTAAGGTGGTATCTCATTGCAGTTTTAATTTGCATTTCCCTGATGATTAGTGATGTTGAGCATTTTTTCATATGTTTGTTGGCCATTTGTATATCTTCTTTTGAGAAATGTCTATTCATGTCCTCTGCTCGCTTTTTAATTGGATTATTTGTTTTCCCTTGGTGATTTGAGTTCCTTGTAAATTCTGGATACTAGTCCTTTGTCAGATGTGTAGTTTGCAAATATTTTCTCCCATTCTGTGGGTTGTCTGTTTACTCTGCTGATTAGTTCTTTTGCTGCATGGAAGCTTTTTAGTTTAATTAGGTCAATTTATTTATTTTTATTTCATGGCATTTGCTTTTGGGGTCTTAATTATGAATTCTTTGCTTAGGCTGATTCTAGAAGAGATTTTCCAATGTTGTCTTCTAAAATGTTTATAGTTTCAGGTCTTATATTTAAGTCTTTGATCTATCTTGAGTTGATTTTTGACTTAAAGGTTTTTGTAATAAGATTGGTGACAATACTGATGAAACTGATTTGTTAATATTGTATCACGAACTGAGTGAACATTTGGTAAATCTGCACAGCAGTGAACCAGCATTTTCCAAATAATGCCTGTTTGATGCTATAAAATAATGCATAAGTAAAAGATCCACAAAAAGCCTGATAAATATTAATATAACAGAGTATGGAAAGCTCATTGATTTGGCTACAGATTCCATACTGCAACTGACCTTTAAAAATGACCACTTTTCAAATTTTGGAATAGTATCAAGAAATATCCACAACTATCTGAAAAGGCTGTTAAAATAGTCCTCTCTTTCCAAACTATGTATATGTGAAAGGCCAGATTTCCTTCATATACTTCAACCAAATGACATCGTGCCACAGATTGAGTGCTGAAGCACATTGAAGAATCCAGCTGTCTTCTATTAAGCCAGTCTTTAAAATAATTTGAAAAAATTTAAAACATGCCACGGTTCTATTTCTTTGTGTTTTGGAAAATAACATTATTTTCATAAAGTATTTTATTTATATTATCAATCAGTTTATTATTTTAAAATCAATTAATACATTTTTAACTTTCTCAGTGTTAGTTTTCTAATATGATAAATATTAATATATGTAACCCATGTAAATATAAGATCTTTGGGATTATCAGGAATTTTTAAGATTGTATAGACATCCTAAACGAAAACATCTGAGAACTACCGTATTTAAATACGTCTCAATTTTGGGCATTTTGGATTGATTTTTCCAGCTCAGTAGAGTGCCCTTTCAATAGGTTAAAGCTTTCCTTTATTTCAGGATATTTTTAACAAATATAACTTTCAGTAATCATCCTTTGCCTATTGCTTTCTTTCTTTAGGAAAATCTATTATATATATGTTAGATATTTATTATCTACTATATCAATCAATTACTTGGAAAAAATTAATCTTTTTTTCAGACTTTTTTCTGTTTCTATCTTTGTATTCCCTATTATCCATATAGTACAATCCACAGAGGCATTTTGCTTATGTTACTTCTAGTTTAGTCCTCATTACATTAGTGGTTTTTTCATTTTAAATATTTCCTTATCGCTGTCAGATCTCTTTTTGATTTTTCCTTCTGGCATATTATCTCATTTCTAACTCTGATTTGTGCTGTTCTTTAATAGCTTTTTTCATTTAAAAATTTATTTGATATCATTTGCATATATTTGGCGATGGTTTCCATGTACTTTATAGTCATATTTTCTGATGTGCCATCATTGTCAATAGAAATATTAGTCTGCTTATTTTTTCATTTTTAAAAATAAATGTGTGAGTTAAACTCAGTATTTTCCTTCTGCTCATGTTTTAATGAAATGGTATAGTAAGGAGCTTCTCAAATGGCTTCCAGTTATGCCCACCTACTTGTGTTCACTACTGTACACCTTCCTCTTTCCCTGAGTACCTTGCTTCTAATCAATAGCATACTCTACATGGAGGGGATCGCACTTCTCAATGATTAAAATACTAAGGATTCTGGCTTCCATCTCGCTGTCAGACCCACTCCCTTGCTGGCTGTTATTAAAGCAAGTTTTTCACGTGGAGGAGGCCACTTGGCAAGAAACTGAGGGCAGCATCCAGCCCACAGCCACCTAGGAACTGAGCCACTCAGTCCAACAGCCCTTGAGAACCTGAAATTTGGCCAGCAACCACACGAGTTTGGAAACAGATCCTCCCTCCAGTTAAGGCTCCAGATGAGATCTCACCCAGCACGGGGTGACACTTCGATCGCAGCCTGTGAGACACCATGAAATCTGAGCTATGCCCAGATTTCTCACCTGCAGAAACTGAAGTAATAAACATGTGGCTTTTGTAAGCTGCTAAACTTACGGTAGTTTGTTACACGGCAATAAATAACCCAGATGGGTTCCCCTGTGCTCTTTGGAGAAGGGTAGCTCTTATAATTTCACAGCTCTGGCTCTCTAGAATTGTGACCACAAAATACTGAATACAGTATTATAGCGAATTAATCTCTCCTGAGGAGGCATTTAATGACTCGTCAACATTTCAAATGCTGTGTTGTAACCGGAGAGTGGAATCAGCTTCCAATGGTCATTTCATTAAATAAAAGCCATGTGAAAACTGTGTGAAATTTGTTTAAAATTTAATTATACTAAAATCTTAAAGGAGAAGAACTTCTGGCTATGGCTTAGTGATGAAGTCAGCAAGTTTTCTTCCTAAAAAGCAATTGTAAAGCTGGACAAAATTAACCATCTTAGCACTCTGGAAATCAAAGGCATATAATAATCTGAGAAGTAGCTTTGCTTGAAAATTTGCTGAGCTTCAGGTACGAACTGTGGGAATCTTGCCCTGCGGCTGTTTCCATTCCTCCCAGCTTGGTTGACACAAAAGTTCTGCTGAGACAGAACTGTAAGAACTGGAAGATTCCCTGCCACAGTGAAAGGAGACTCAATAGATTCTTAGACAAATGAAAAATCTTGGTGGTAGATTAGCAGGGAAGTCCAAAGGCTCTACTAGCTTGAGGTCTGGTAATGATTGGGACAAACATATTCTTCGATTAAGCTGCACATACGTACCCCAAAGACCAGAGAGAGGCTGAGCTATCCACACATTCCTGGCTGACCCTGGGGCTGTGTTTATGCACAGAGGAGACATGAAAGGGCTTGCTGGAAAGTAAAAGCTAGGGAAGACTTTAAAATGGCTGAACTTCGAATGCACTTTGCTAATCAGACATAGATGAATTGGCAAATGATGGAAGCCTTACTGGATAAAGCTGTATGAGCCCAGCCTTACCTAATCAACTGCTTGGCCACCATGCTACACAGGCACAAGATCAACCCAGAGGAAGTCAGGCTGAAAAACGAAGAAGCAGAGACATCAGAGTCTACACATCATAAGGAAAACAGATTTCACCAATTGAGCCCAGGCAGATTACTAAACAAAAAATATAGGAAAGAAACATACAAAAACTCCAAAATGACCATTGTAACAATTTTCTGGGGGGAAAACAAGCATCTAGAGTTGTTACAATAAATAAATAGAGTATCCCTTATGTAAAATGCTTAAGACTAGAAGTGTTTCAGATTTTGGATTGTTTTGGATTGTGGAATATTTGCATATGCAAAATGAAATATTATGGAGATGGGACCCAAGTCAGTCTTAACACAAAATTTATGTATGTTTCTACATACCTTATATACATAGGCTGAAGGGAATTTTATATAATATTTTTAAAAACTTGGTGCGTGAAACAAAGTTTTAACTGTGTTTTTAATGGCAACCATGAGGTAACGTGTGGAATTTTCTACTGTGGCATCATGTCAGTGCTCAAAAACATCTGGATTTTGGAGGAGTTCAGATTTCAGATTAGGGATATTCAACTTATATTTAAAATGTGTAGTTTTTATCCAAAAAATGTATAACATATGCAAAGAAACAGCAAAATGTGATCCATACTCAGGAAAAAAAGTTAATAGTGTTTTAGTATCTGCAGATGTTGGATTTAGCAGATGAAAACTTAAAAGCAACTGTTACATTTAAATTGCTAAAGGAGACCATTTTTAAAGAATTAAAGAAAAGTAGAACAAAAATGAATTAACATATAGAGAATTCCAGTAAGGAGATAGATGTTGTACGAGAAAGATTCAAATGTAAATTCTGCACTTGAAATGAACAATTGACATAGAAATTCACCAGATGGGTTCAACAGCAAGTTCTAGATGGCAAAAGAACTATGTGCATGAAGACAGATCAATAGAAAGTATCCCATCTTAAAAACAAAGAAAATGCTATTGAATGAAATAAACAGGGACTCAGAGACCTGTGAGACAAAGCCACATATGTATAATGAAAGTCTCAGGAAAGGAGGAAAGAGAAAATTACAGAGAAAATATTTTACTAAATATGGCCCCAAACTTTCCCATTTTGATGAAAAATATCAGAATACATGCAAAATAGCTCCAAAACCTCCATATAAAATAAATGCAACTATATTCACACCTAAACCCATTATAGTTAAGTGATTGAAAGTCAAAGAGAAAAAAACTTCAAAAGTAACGAGAAAAAAATGGACTATATTTACATTTCTAGGGAGCTATCATCATGATTAATAGCTTACTTCTCACCTGAAACAATGGAGGCCTCGCAGTAAAGAACATAGTCAAAAGCACTGAAGGAAAAAAACAATTATCAACTGAGAATTCTATACCTGCCCAAGCTATCCTTCAAAGATGAGGCAAAATAGACTTCTGGTGCTGGACAAAATGAAGTAGATACACCTCTCCCTATTTTAGCTAAATACAGCTAAAATCTCTGAACATTATAAATAAGACAAGTATAAAAAGACTCTGAAAGGTGGAGAGAAAAGGCAGATCACCTAGGTGTCTCAGGACCTGAGGAATAAGAAAGTGATGAGTTCCATGAATTCCCCTGTTGTTTCATATATCCCACACTGAGTGCTGGAGACATCAGCAACCTGAGAACACCACCAACAGCAAGGCAAAAAAGCCCCAGGAAAAGTCTTCTCTCTCTAGCCAAACTACAAGAAAATGGGCAATCTAAAAATACAGAAAAGAAAAAGAGGAGAAGGCTGAAAAGGCATTTAAAGAAATAATGGCTGAAAAAGTCCCCAATTTGGCAAAATACATAAATCTATCTATTTGAGAAACTGAGTGAATCCCAAATAGTATAAATCCAAAGAAATTCATGCCAAGAAACAACCTAATATAGAGCTTCTGGAAACTAAATTCAAATAAAAAATCTTTAAAGAGGCAAGAGAGGAATAGCACATTATCTATAGCCGAACAAAGATTCAAACACTGTAGATTTCTTATCAGAAATCATGGAAGCCAGAAGGAAGTAGCACATTTTTCAAAAGCTGAAACAAAAATAGTGTCAATGTGAAATTCCATATCCAGCAAAAATATCCTTCAGGAATAAAAGAGAAATCAAGACATGTTCAAATAAAGGAAAACTAAAAGAATGTGTTACCACTAGACCTATCCAAAAAGAATGCCTAAGAAAACGGAAAGAAATTAAAACAAACAAAAAAAAATTTTTGTGAGACCAGTCTACCAACATGGTAAAATCCTATCTCTACTAAAAAAAAAACACATAAATTAGCCAGGCATGATGGCATGTACCTGTCGTCCTAGCTACTTGTGAGGCAGAGGCAGGAGAATCACCTGAGCCTAGGAGGTTGAGGCTACAGTGAGGAGCCAAGATCACGCCACTACACTCTAGCCTGGGTGACAATGCAAGACCCTGTCTCAAAAATAAATACATGAATATATTTTGTAACATCAGGAAAAAAGAAAGAATAATGAAAAAAGTAAAAATAAGTATAAAGGCAAGATGTAGTAACTCACACCTATAATCTCACCACTTTGGGAGGCTGAGGAGGGAGGATCGCTTGAGCCCAGGAGTTTGAGACCAGCCCTAGCAACATAGCATGACTCTACAAAAAAATAAAAATAAAAAAAATTAGCCAGATGAGGTCGTGCACACCTGTAGTCCTAGCTACTCAGGAGGCAGAGATGGGAGGGCTGCTTGGGACTGGGAGGTTGAGGCTGCAGTGAGCCATGATTGTGTCCCTGCACCCCAGCCTGGGCAATAGAATGAGACCCCATCTCTAAAACAAATAAATAAATAAAAGACTTTCCTCCTCCTCTCTGTTTTTCCTTTTTTTCTTTCTTTCTTTTCATTTATTTATTTATTTATTTATTTGAGATGGAGTCTTGCTCAGTCACCAGTCTGGAGTGCAGTGGTGCGATCTTGGCTCACTCCAACCTCCACCACCAGGGTTCAAGCAGTTCTCCTGCCTCAGCCTCCTGAGTAGCTGGGACTACAGGCACGTGCCACCATGCCCAGTTAATTTCTGTATTTAGTAGAGATGAGTTTCACCACGTTGGCCAGGTTGGTCTCGAACTCCTGATCTCAAGTGATCGGCCCACCTTAGCCTCCCAAAGTGCTGGGATTACAGGTGTAAGCCACCACGCCCAGCCTCTGTTTTTCTAACTTGTGTTTCATCACTGAAGACAAAGTTATAATATTGTCTGATGTTCCCACTGTATAAAGATAAAATATTTAAGATAATTATATTACAAATGGAGAGGGTAATGAATCTTAAATGGAGGTACGCTTTCTATACTTCACTTGAACTGGTAAAATGTCAAGACCAATAGAGCATAAGGAATTACATAACACTTGGAGTAACCAATTAAAATCTATACTAAGATGTATTCGAAAATGCTACAGATATCTAAAAAACATTCAAGTAACCCACAAAGGGCAGGAAAAAGAAACAGACAAAACAGAGAGAGAAACATAAAAGAAAACAAAAATGAAGGCAAAATAAAGACATTCCTAGATAAAGACTACAACAAATTGTTGGTAGCAATTCAGCCTTATAAGGAATAGTAAATACTTTGGGAGGCTGAGGGGGAAGGATTGCTTGAGGTCAGCAGTTTGAAGCCAGGCTGGGCAACATAGCAAGACCCTATCTCTCCAAAAATATTTTAAAAGAAGAAATATTAAGACATATTCTTCAAATTGAAAAAAAAGGCACAGAAAAAAGTACCATAAATAATAAATATTTGAGTTACTATAAGAGACTCTCTAAATATACTTTATCTTGTGTGTTGCCTTCTTTAAAATACATAGAAATCATACATAAAAATCATACATAAAAATACATAAAAATCTGAAAATACAAAAATCAGCCAGGTGTGGTGGCACATGCCTGTAGTCCCAGCTACTTGGGAGACTGAGGCAGGGGAATTGCTTGAATCCAGGAGGCGGAGGTTGCAGTGAACCAAGATGGCACCATTGCACTTCAGCCTGGGAGACAGAGCGAGACACTTGTCTCAAAAAAAAAAGAAAGAAAAAAAAGAAATTATATAGCTAAAAACGCAAGAGATGTTTTTCAATGGTATACTAAAATATGTATTTAACACAAAATAAAGCAGTAAAGGGGAAATAGGAGAACAAAAGAAAGACCTACAGACAAAAAATGGCAAAATGGCAAATGTAATCCAACCATACCAATTGGGTTAAGGGCCTAAGCTCACTTTTTGTTTTCTTGGTGATTTTGTTTGTTTGTTTTTTGCATGTGGCTATTCAATTGTCCCAGAACTATTTGTTGAAAAGACTATCTTTTGCCCTATTGAATTGTGAGTATCTTTGTCAAAAATCAATTAACCATAAATTTCATAAATCTCAACTCTGTTCCATTGATCCATATTTCTACCCCTGTGCCAGCACTACACTGGCTTGATTACTGTGGTTTTATAGTTATGTTTTTTAATTAGGTACAATTTCAGACATTATTTTTCATTCTTGTAATATATTTGCCATATTTTAGAACCAAGGTTATACTAGCCTCATAAGAAATGTTTCCTCTTTTTCTGTTTCCTAGAAGAGTTTGCACAAGACTGTCGTTCTTTCTTCCCTAGGCATTTGGAAGAATTCACCAATGAAACCATTTAAACTTAGGGGCTATTTTATGTGAAGGTCCTTATTTATACTCAGAATTAATTTCTTTAATAGCTAGAGGTCAGTTCAGGCTTTCTGTTTTTTCTGCTGTCAGGTTTGGTAAATTGTCCTTTTTGAGACATTTGTCCATTTTTCCAGCTCATCAAATTTATTGTAATAAAATTGTTCATAAAATTCTCTTATATTTAGATATCTGTAGGATCTATAGCTCTGTTCTTTCCATTCCTGTTATTGGCAAATTCTTTTCTTTACTTTGATTATGATTGATTATACATGCAGCAAATAGTTTTATAAATTTTTTGAACTTTTAACTCTGTTGATTTACTTTGTTTTACATTTTTAAAGAGATTTAACTGATTTCTGCTTTTATGATCTTTTTTCTTCTTTCCTTATGTTAAATTCGCTCTTCCTTTTCTAGCTTTCTAAGATGGAAACTTACTCGAATATGTACATTTAAGGCTAGATCATTCCCTCTAAGCACCACTTTACCTCCATCCTACAAGTCTTGATATGTGTTAATAATATTAATTATTTTCTAGTTTCTATTTTTATTTCATCTTAGACCTCTGAATTATGTTAAACTGCATTGCTAAATTTTTAGGGGGGTGTTTTTCTTATCATTTTGTTATTAATTTCTACCTTCATTCCATGATCGTCAGATAACATACTCTGAATGATGTCAATCATTTGATATTTACTGATGCTTTTTTATGGCTCAGTACATGGTTATTTATGATACATGTTTTATGGCATTTTTGGGTGTGATCATATGCCAATTACATCAAGCTTTCTAATTGTGTTGTTCAGGTCTCCTACATGCTCACTGATCCTCTGAATTCATTGTTCTATCAGCTATTCAGAGAGTTGTATTAAAGTTTCCCACTATAATTGTGAAGTTGACTATCTTTTGTTTTTTTTTTTTTTTTTTTTTTTAGACTGAGCCTCACTCTGTCACCCAGGCTGGAGTCCAATGGTACGATCTCAGCTCACTGCAACCTTCGCCTTCCAGGTTCAAACGATTCTTCTGCCTCAGCCCCCCGAGTAGCTGGGATTACAGGCGCCTGCCACCTTGCCTAGTTAGATTTTGTATTTTTAATAAAGACGGAGTTTCACCATGTTGGCCAGGCTGGTCTTGAACTCCTGGAGTCTGCCCACCTTGGCCTCCCAAAGTGCTGGGATCACAGGCGTGAACCACTGTGCCCGGCCTTGGTTCTTAAATTTTTTGTTTTACATATTTTGAAGCTCTTAGTAAGAGCATACAGATTTAGTATTGTGATATTTGTAAGATAGGTACTTTTTATAATAAAAAGAATATCTTTATAGCAACGCCTCTTGACCTAAAAGACAGTTTGTCTAATATTAGTACAGCTACGTCAGCTTTTTTGGGTTAGTGTTCATGTGGTATATGTGTGTGTGTGTGTATATATATCCTTTACTCTCAACCTTTATGTGCTTTTATATTTTAATTATGACTCCTGTAAGAAGAATAGATTTGAGTTTTCTATTTAGTCTGGAAATATCCTACTTATTAGCAATATTGATATAATGTGGTTTATATATAAATGTACTCTTAATTTTCTATTTGGCCCATATATTTTTTGTTCCTTTCTATCTTTTCTTGATTTCTTTTGGAGTAGTCAAATAATTTTTATTAATCCATATTTTCCATCTATCCATTTAGTTATGCTTTATAATTTTTTAACCACTTCTCTGATATTGGCAAAAACCTAGAATCTTTGGTTTCTATTTACCAACCCCCACCTTTTGTGTTTTTGTTGTTATGCATTTTAATTCTATATATATTTTAAATTTCATGAGACAGTTATTGCCTTGTACAATAAATATTCATTTATATTTTCCACACATTTTCTCTTTTTTTTTTTCCTTTTCATCCTGCATATTATGGTTCCATCCTGGATCATTTTTCTTCTGCCAGAATAACTGTCTTTTATTATTCTTTTAACACAGGACTGTTGGCAACAAATGCCCTCAGTTTTCATTTGCTTCAAAATGTTTTTATTTCACTATATTTTTTGAAGGATATTTTACTGAGTTAAGATTCTAGATTGTGTCTTATTTTTCTTTCATCATTTCAAAGTTGTTATTAAATTACTTCCAGCTTTCATCATTTCTGTTGGGAAGTCAGCTGTCATTTCTATTGTTGTTTTTTGGAAGGTAATGTGTCTTTTTTTTTGCTTCTGGATGCTTTTAAGATTTTCTCTTCATTTTTCAACAGTTTTACTAGGATTTGCCTACTTGCGGTTTTGCTTGTGTCTCTCTTGCTTGAGGTTCTGAGTTTTTTAAACATGGGGATCAATAATCATAAGTTCTGAAAAATACTAATTTGGTATTTCTAAAATATTGATTTTGTCTTGTGTATCTCTTCTCTTTCTGAAACTATAATACTATATATAGAGTACATATATACACATATATAGTATTATGTGAGAAACATTATGAATGTGTCCCATGTATCTATTATGCCATGTATGTTTTCTTTTTTTGTCTCTGGGCACTTGATTTCTCTTCCAGTTTAAAAATTTTGTATTCTGCTGTGTCTAATCTGCTGTTGAAACTACCCATTTCATTATTAATTTCAAACTTTTTTGAATTCTACAAACTCTATTGACTCTTTGTAATTTACAATTTTTTTGAAGATCTGAATCTTTTCATTCATTCTGTCCACCTTGCCTCCATTTTATTTAACATATTAATTATGGTTATTCTAGAGCTCCTGTCTGCTACCTCCAATATCTGAATCCTATGTGATTCTGCCTCCACTCATGACTTAAAGTCTACTTTGCTTCACCAGCTTTCTCTTGGTTAGTGTTTACATCATTTCTTTCCTGTATTTTACTTTCAAACTTTTTGTGCTCTTATTTTTAAAATACACAAGTAACATATGGTTGGTTTTCTTTTTAAATCCATACAGGCAATGTTAATGTCTAGATTGTAGAGTTGTATTTTTTCCACTTCTTTGTATAGTAATTTTTAAATGTTTAATCTTAATGAAATTGAATACATTTAAATACTCAACACTGTGTATTGAGAAAGAGAACAAGGATGGAGGTTCCACATGTCTTCCACCATAGCAGAGCCTTCTGTGCTCTACTGTGCAGATAAATTCAAGGAATGATCATCTCAATCCAGTCAGGGATTTAGCTGGGTTATGGCTGGTTTTGCAGTCAAACCTCAGATAAACTCAGTGTTCCTCTCACGATGCTTATTTTCTGGGCATGCCCTTGCAACCTCCTCACAGAAAGACTGGCAGGTGTCAAACACCTTCGCCTTGAAGAGCTGCAGGAGATTCAGGATTCCCAGCGTTTTCCCCCAGGCAGCTTCATCCTGGTGCCTGTCTTGAGAAGCAGGTGACTGGTGATCCTGATGCAGATTCCTCCATTGATGGGTCTTTGTTCCCTCAGCATTGGAGGCTGCAAGGTTTTTCCCTTTGACATTTAGATAATAGTCTAGCTGTCCAGACGCCCATACAGCTTGAAATTGGGCACTTGGGTCTCTCTAGTTTCTAGTTTCTCCTCCACACCCACACGACTCCACTCCTAAAAGGCTTGCTGGCTTCTCTCTGACTCTGCAGGTGATCTCTTTCCTTCTGGACCAAGTCTGATTCTCAGCCTAGAGACAGGATTGACAATGTCCCCCGGGGGACAGGAGGGACAAAAACCTGTTGGCAGTGACAGCTCATTTCATAATAGTGATGCTTCCCTGAAATTCCAGTTGATTAGTCCTCATTGGTCCCACAGTTTTCCTATGCTTTTAAAAAATTCCTATGATTTAAAAAAACCGATCCAGCTTTTTTTCTGGATGGGAGCACTGGCCTGCCATAATTTACAGCATCCTACCCAGGAGTGAAAATCCAAACATTATTTTTAAAATGCCAATTGGAAAGAAAAAATCATCTACTCCCAAGACTATAGTATCCATCAGGACTTTTGCTTCAATATTCATGACAGCAGTCTTTCGTAAAATGTAACATTTTCCCTTTCAAATATCAGTCATAAGTATGACCCACCTATTTTCTTAAAGGACATCTTGTGGAAAAGAAAAAAGTGGATCTAGGTTTTTTGTGGTGTTGTGCATTGAAGGAGGAAGCAAGTGTAAGGCTGCAGTCCACCCCTTGTTAAAGCAAACTAAATATGGCCTGAGAAGGACTCTGTACTTCTGTATTTGAATCATTGTGGTAAAACTAACCTAGGCAGGCAAGATTGAAACCCTAACTTAGGAGTATGCATCTGTAACAATAGCTGAGTCTTGGTCAATCCCAGCAGCCACACTTTAACCGTTCATTCACTGCTGAGTGTTCAAATTATGTTCAAACAAAGCAAATGCCAACCTGTAACCAATCCAGTTGTTTCTGTACCTCACTACAGATTTCTATAGGTCACTTCCCTTCACTTTTTTTTTTTTGGTCTATAAATTTGTTCTGACCATGAGGCATCTCTGGAGTCTGTCTGTGACTCTGAGGGCTGCCCGATTCGCAAATCATTCATTGCTCAATTAAACTCCTTCAAATATAATTCCATTGAAGTTTTTCTTTTAACACCCTGGACTCTGTTCCTTCCTGTGTTACATTGGGAGAGTCGTTATTTCTCTTGGTCTTTGTGCCCTGGAATTCGAAATAAGGTTCCTTTTATCCTATTTCAAACAACAACAAAAAACCTATTCTCTACCTGCTGTACCAACGCTGTTACAACTGCACACGGGGGGCAGTGGGGTGGGGGGCTCTGACTTGGATTCTGTTTGTTTGAAATGGGTCCCAACACATTGAAAGTTCTAGAAGAGAAGTGTGGTTTTCTGGCTGCTGTTTCAAGTGGCTAACTGTCCTCTGACTTTATGCCATTAGTGCCAGAGTGGAACAAAGATGAGAGGACTCAGGATATGGGAGGGGCACAGAGGGCTGGGGACAGTCAAGCCCCACCTCCCTCCCTCCTTCCAGCTATGAGGGCTGATAATCTGCAAATCAGGAATCCTGGGGCTGGACAGAGAACCCCCTAGACCTTTGTGGTTCTGGAAACAGGGGCCACCCTAAAATGCCAGGGAAAGCAGGCCAGGGAACTGGAGACGGAGTGAGGACACGGATGATGTAGCCTGAGGGACTTTGTCAATTCATCACTCTCTCTGACCTAGTTTAGGGACTGTCAGTCTGGTGGCATCTGCTACAAGAGAAAGACATTTAACACATAAACACGAGTTGGGAGAGGAGAGCTGAGCTATTTGGGACAGGAGACAGATTAAGAAATAGAAAGTCTTCCCCATGGATTATAGCCTGTTTCTTTTTCCACTTTTGTATCTGAGCTATGCCCTAATTCTTTCTTGTTACAAGCCAGCCAGGGTATTTGAGCACAAGGTGACAAAGACTGAACTCCTGTCTCATTAACTCCATCTGGGACGGAGGGTTATAAAGGCAGGTCCTGGCCTTGAGCCTTCATACAGGAATTGGTTAGACTCTTGACTGATTCTGTTTAGACTGAAGAACTGCAGCCTTCTAAGAATGTGAACTCTAGTCTCGAATTGAGCTTGTTCTTGTAATTCACTGTTTTCTTCTTTTTTCTGAGCACTTGGATGAAATTCCGAGTCTCCATTTACCCTCTGAGCTGGAATAAAGGAGGCAGATGGTCCTGAGTACAGATAATAAGGACAAGGATCCTGTCATGGCTGTAACTGTCCGATCAAATCAGACAGTTCCCCAATTAGGGATCAGAAATGAGATTGAGGGTCAGGCACAGTGGCTCATGCCTATAATCTCAGCACTCTGGGAGGTCAAGGCAGGAGGATCACTTGAGCCCAGGAATTTAAGATCAGCCTGGGAAATATGGTGAAATTCCATCTCTACAAAAAAAAATACAAAAATTAGGGTGTGGTGGCGTGTGACTGTAGTCCCAGCTACTCGGGAGGCTGAGACCAGAGGATTGCTTGAACATAGGAGGCAGAGGTTGCAGTGAGCCAAGATTGTGCCACTCTACTCCAGCCTGGGTGACAGAGTGAAATTATGTCTCCAAAAAAAATGAGTCTGTCATTCTAACTAGATTATAAGAAAACTGTCTTTGTGAGTTAGCAGATTCTGAGGGCTTATCACCTGCAGCACACTGGGCTAGGGACATCAAAGTGCTGTCATTAACAAATGGATGGGAAGTCCTATTATTGTCATTCGTGTTTAACACCGTGTGCTGGATACCGGATTGATACTCAGCAGCATCCTGGCCCTCTTCACCTCTCTCAGGATCATAGTGGCTGAAATCTTGGAAACATTGTTTTCCAGACTCTTCATGGTGGTATGGGTGGTGGGTAAGTTCCTGTTTGTATTAGTCCATTCTCACGCTGCTATGAAGAAATACCCCAAACAGAGTAATCTGTAAAGGAGAGAGGTTTATAACTGACAATTCCGCATGGCAGGGGAGGCGTCAGGAAACTTACAATCATGGTGGAGAGCACCTCTTCACAGGGCAGCAGGAGACAGAACGGGTGCCAAGTGAAGGGGGAAGCCCCTTATAAAACCATCAGATCTCGTTAGAACTCACTATCACAAGAACAGCACGGGGGAAACTGCCCCCATGATTCAATTGTCTCCACCTGCTCCTGTCCTGGACACATGGGGATTATTACGATTCAAGGTGAGATTTGGGTGGGGACACACCCAAACCATATCACTGTCCACGGTCTCCATCACTTCACAATGCTCCTGATGCCTCTGACACCTTGATTTCTTCCTCTGGGAATGCTGGATCAAGCGGTCCCAAGGATGTATCCTAGTTCTGTCCTTCTGCCTTCTGTGGCTCTGACACGCCCCTCTCTGTAATCCTCTGTAATCTTGGTTTCCATTACTTGAATCCTTCTTGTTTCTCTAATAACAGACACTTGCAGAAAATATTGTCCTTCCCACAAAACTTTCACATGTATCTCCTTGAATTCTCACAGCCTCCCTGCAAGGCAGTTAGCACTAACTCCTTTGTAGAGACAAGGAAACTCAGGCTGAGAAATGCAAGTGAACTTGTCCTGTGCTGACTTTAAGTGCCCCGCTCTGCACGCCACCCACACAGTCTTGTTGATGGCCTTTCTCTGGCCACCCTGTTCCTCTTTTTTCTCTTGCCAGTCCATTATGGGTCAAACCCAGAGCCCAGGCTTTGCTTTTGGCTTGTTTCCCAGGAAATTAGCTCTATTTGGGAGCTCACCCAATTACACCGTTTCATTACTATCTGTTGAGAGATGATGCTCTCCCCCATCCACATGCAAGGTTGGATTATGTTTCTGTGGGCCCCAGTCAAATTCGCCTTCCTGTACTACTTCCTCCACATATCCACATTTTCCAATTATATTGCCATAAAGATGAATATCTTAGCACATAGTAAAACATTTTCTTAGACTTTTTTTCAATCATAAAATAAATTAAAATATTTTCATGAGCCCCTGGAAGTATTGTAGGCCCTAGGCACTGTGCCTATTCTACCTAGTGGATAAATAGGCCTTGGTTACGTGATTCTTCCATATTCTGAGACTAAGGAAATAGTCATCCAAAAGGGTTAAGGAACAAGCTAGGAATAGTTCCTGTTTCACAATTCACAGGGCATAGAATATGGAAATTTTCACAATTCACAGGGCATAGAATAGAGTGCTTCTCAGTGGGCTGTTAGTCTTAGACTAAATGCTGCTCTGGTCCCATGTCAGAAAATTTAAAAACAAGTTCTGAAAGAACTAAATGGTTTCCAAGTAACTTAACTGTGTCACAGAGTAACACTTAGGAATACTTAAAGGAATACAAAAATATCCAGCACCCCAAAAAGGAAAATTCACAATGTCTCTGTTATCCAATCAAAAATTACCAGGCATGCAAAGAAGTGATAAAATAAACCCCATAATGAGAACAATGAGTCAATCAACGAAAGCCAGAAATAACAAAGAAAATAGAATTAATAGACAAGGACACTTAAACAGTGATAACAAAGGCATTAAATACATTCAAGAAGCTAGAGGAAAGATTGGACATTTTAGTGGAGATAGAGATGATGTATTAAAGCCTTCAATCAAACATGAAGAGAAGAAAAAAATCAAGAGATGAAAACCACAATGTCTGAGATGAAAAATACACTGTCTGGGATGAAGAGCAGATTAAACATTGGGAAAGAAAAGGTTGGTGCACTTGAAAATACAGCAATGGAACAATTGAAAATATCCCAAATAAAACTTAGAGATGTATTTAAAAAGCTTAAAAAATGATCAGAGTATTTGTGGGACACTTCATCAGAGTCCCCAAAGAAGCTGGGGAGGGCTGAAAAATATTTGAGGATTTCATGGTGGTTTGTAAGCTTGATGAAAACGACAAACCTGCAGATTCAAGAAGTTCAATAAAATCCAAGCACAAGAAACACAAACACTACATTGGGGCACAGCACAATTATTGTATTTCTTTCCTGGGTCTGCTGTAACAGAAACGATGTGGCTTAAAATAAAGTTATTCTCTCACAGTCCTGGAGGCCAAAGCCTGAAATCAGGATGTCGCCAGGGGCATGCTGTCTCTGACGGCCCTAGGGGAGGAGGCTTCCTTGCCTCTTTGTAGATTCTGGTGGCTGCCACTAATCCTTGGTGTTCCCTGGCTTGAAGCATCAGTCCCATCTTTACTTCCATCCTCGTGTGGCATTCTCTTTGTGTGCCTTTGTCTCCATACAACGTCCTCCTCTCTGTGTATCTGTGTTCAAACTCCCCTCGCCTTATAGAGACACCAGTCATTGGATTAGGGCCCATTCTAATCTGGTGTAACTGCATCTAAACTTGATTACACCTGGAAAAACCGTATTTGTAATCAGGTCACATTCACAGGTACCAGGGGTTAGGACTTGGATGTATTATTTTGTGGTAACACAATTTTACCCACTTTAATAATCAAATTACTTAAAACCAGTGATTAAGAGAAAATAATTAAAGCAGCCAAACGGGTTAAAAAATTGTATGCACCATACACAGAGGAACAAAAATAAGAATGACAGCAGATTTTTAACTAGAAACAATACAAGCCAAAAAAAAAAAAAAAAAAAGACAGTGGAGCAACATCTTTAAATTACTGAAAGAAAACAGATGTCAACCTAAAATTTTATATCCAACAAAACTATGCCTTGTAAACAAAGGCCAAATAAAGACTTTTTCAGACATACAAAAGCTGAAAGAATTAATCACCAACAAAACTACACTGTAAGAAATCTTAAAGAAAGTCTTCCAAGTAGAAGGAAGATGATACCAGATGGAAACATGAATCAACCAAGAGAAAACAAGCAAAAGCACTAGAAATACTAACTGTGAGTAAATATAAAATAATTTTTATAATTATTATTTAATTATATATATTTGATTTTATAATTATTTAATAATTGTTATTTAAATATATTTAAAAAGTAATTGGATATTTAAAGCAAAAAATAACAAAATTGTATTATGGAGTTTATACCATGTATAGAATAATACATGATAACAACAGCATAATGATCAGGTAGAGAGAAATGGAAATATACTATTTTAAGGTATTTATAGTATAAAGTAAGTGATGTAATATCAATTGTAGTAGATGGTGTTAAGTTGAAGATGTACACTGTAAATCTTAATGCAACCACTAAAATAACAGGATATGGCTAATATGCCAACAACGGAGATAAAACAGAATCATTAAAAAATTCATTATCCTAAAAGAATACAGAAAAACATTAAAAAATGAATGAAGAATAAATAGGACATGAAGAAAACAAATAGATATATGGAAGCTTTAAACCTAACCATATAAATCATCACAAGAAATGCAAATAGTCTAAAACACCACTTAAAGTCAGAGACTGTCAGATTGGCTAAAAAACAAAACAAAACAAAACAAAAAAACCCCACAACTCAACTATATGCTGTACAAACTCACTTTAAATAACAAGATACAAGTTGATTCAAAGTAAAAATAATGAAAAATTATATATCCTGTGTACACTCATCTAAAGAAAGCTGGAGTGGCTATATTAATATAAGACAAGGTGGATTTCAGAACAAAGAATATCACTAGCAATAAAGAGGGTCATTTTATAATCTAAGAGGGTCACCTCATCAAGAGGATATAAAAATCTTAAACATTTCTGCATCTAGTGACAGAACTTCCAAATATATGAAGCAAAAACTAGCAAAACTATATGGAGAAATAGATACACCCACAATTAAAGTTGGGGATTTAAATACCTCTCTCTCATTGATAAAACCAGTAGACAGAACACCAGTAAGGATACAGAAGTCTTGAACAACACAATCAACCAACTTGACTTAGTTGACATTTATAGTATACTTCACCTAATGATGGCAAAATATATATTCTTCTCAAGCATACATGAAACATTTACCACAATAGATCCTATTCTGGTTCATACAAGAAGTCTCAATAAACTCAAAAGCATTCAAGACATACAATGTTTTTTGATAACAATGGAATTAAATTAGAAATTGATAATAGATCTCTGGAAAATCTTCCAATATTAGGAAACTAAATAACACATTCTAAATAATCCATAAGTCAAAGAAGAACTCAAAAGAACAATTTAAAAGTATTTTGAACTAAGCAGAAATGAAAACACAACGTATCAAAATTTGTAGGATCCCATGTAAGGCAAGGAAATTTATAGCACTAAATACCTGTATTATAAAAGAATAACGGTCTCAAGCCAATGTCCTGAGCTTCCAAGTAGAAACTAGTAAAATGGAGAGAAAAGTAAAGCTAAAGTAAGCAGGAGAAAGAAAATAATGAAGATCAGAGCAGAAATCAATTAAATATAAAATTGAATAGAAAATTTTACAGAAAAATCAATAAAAGTTGGTTTATTCAAAAGGCAATAAAATTGATAAACCTGTAGAATGACTGATCAGGAAAAAGAGATAAATTGTCAATGTCAGGAATGAGAGAGGCAAGATCACTATGAATTTTGTGGATATTAAGATAAGGAAATATTATGCAAATACATTACATGACTTAGATGAAAAGGATAAATTACTTAAAAAAACAGAATCTACCAAGGCTTATTCAGGAAGCAGATAACCCGAATAGCCCTGTATCTATTAAACAAATTAAATTTGCAATTAAAAATCTTCCTGCATAAAAAACCAAAGACCCAGAGGGCTTCACTGGCAAGTCCTACCAAACATTTAAGGAAGAAATAATAACATAATAACAAAAATAATAACAGAATAATAACAATTCTAACTTTTCCATAAAACTGAAGGATACCTCCCAGCTGATTCTATTAAGCAAGCATTACCCAAACCAGGTAAAGACATTACAAGAAAACTACAGATGAATATTTTTCATGAAAAAAGATGCAAAAATTAAGAAAATTTTAACAAAATCCAACATTGTATAAAAGGGACAGAAATCATGACCAAGTAGGTTTACTCCAGGAATACAAGGTTGAATTAAGACTCAAAAATCAATCAAAGTAATTCACAATATTTACAGACGAATGAGGAATGTCTGTGTGATCATTTTCTGGATGCAAAAAACAGTTGACAAAATCTGAATCCATTCCTGATAAAAAAAAAAACTTTCTGCAGACTAGGAAGAGAAGGAAAACTGACAAACAGTTTCTGTGAAAAATCTACAGTTAACATCATATTTAATGGTAAAAGACTGACATAGTTTGTCTGTGTCCCCACCCAAATCTCATCTTGCATTGTAGCTCCCATAATTCCCACATGTCATGGGAGGGACCCAGTGGGAGATAATTGATTCATGGGGGCAGTTTCCCCATACTGTTCTCATGGAGTGAATAAGTCTCATGAGATCTGATGGTTTTATAAGGAATTTCCCCTTTCATTTGGCTCTCATTCTCTCTTGTCTGCCGCCATGTAAGATGTGCCTTTTGCCTTCTGCCATGATTGTGAGGCCTCCCCAGCGACGTGGAACTTGAGTCCATTAAACCTCTTTTCCTTTATATTACCCAGTCTCAGGTATGTCTTTATGAGCAGTGTGAAAACAGGCTAATACAAGCCTAAGATCAGAACAGATAAGTATTTCCCTTCTCACCACTTATATTAAAATTGTACTGGAGATAAAGTGCAACGTGGTAAGGGGGAAGGGGGAAAAGGTATACAGACTGGAAACGAGAAGTAAAACTGTCTCTATTTGCAGACATCATATCTACATAGAAAATCCCATGGGGAATTTACAAAAAAAAAAAAAAAAAAGAAACCAGAATGGATAGGTGAGTTCAGCATGGTGGCAATATACAGAATCAATGCACAAAAATCCTTCAGATTTGCATAAACTAGCAAATGAACAATTGGAAACTGAAATTTTTAAAACAATACTATAACAATGCCATACAAATAGGAAATACTTAGGGATATATGTAACAAAAGATGTGCAAGACCTGGATGCTGAAAACTATAAAGCGTTATTAAGAGAAATCAAATAAATTTAATTAATTAAATGGAGATCGATATTGTGCCCATGGATTAGAAGACCTAAGACTGTTAAACTGTAAATTCTTTCCAAATTGATTCTGATTCAATGCAATCCTATTTGAAATCCCAGCTGAATTCTTTTTGTAGAAAATTGACAAACTGATTCTAAAATTCATATAGAAATGCAAAAGACCTTGGATAACCAAAAGCAACTTTATAAGAGAACAAAGTTTGAGAAGTTACACTATCTAATTTTATTAAGGGTTATAAAATGATTTCATAAGTGATTAAGTGAAGATGTAAACTATTAAAGCTTATGTTTCCAGAGACAGACTTAAAATCAATTATATTTTAATTATATATTAAAATATACAATTGTATAGAACATTTATAGAAATTGGATCTTCAATTTGTATGTAGATCCTTCCTATGTCCCCTCCCAGACACTCATGTCTGTTCTGTTCCCAGAGCTGCTCACTATCAGGGGGTCACAAGGCCCTACCAATGGCTGCTGAGAAATCCACTTCCTGTGCAATTGTCAGGTTCGAGCTGTTCACAACGTTATTTTATTATTAAAATAAAGAACAAAATCAACTTTCAGAGATATGTAGGGGATATTCATGCTAAATGATGAAAAAGGATCATTAAGTACCTTATTTGAAACCACAGTCCAATTTTAACTTCTGAACTCTCAGTGATTTTCACTGTTTACACTAGCTGATTCTAAAACTTATAATCTTTAGTAATCAAAACTGTATAGCAATGGCACAAAGGTAGACTAATAGATCAGTGAAACAGAATAGACAGTCCAAAAATAGATCCATACATATATGGGTGATTGATTTTCAACAAATGTGCAACATTGATTCAGTTGAGACAGGATGGTTGTCTGAGTCCACTCAGGCTGCTATGATGAAATACCATAATCTGGACGCTTCTAAACAACACAGATGTATTTCTCACAGTTCTGGAGGCTGAGAAGTCCAGGATCCAGGTGGCAGCAGATCTGGTGTCTGGCCAGGGCTCTGCTTCCTCATAGACTCACAGACAGTCTTCTTGCTGCATCCTCCCAATGTAGAACGGACAAGGCAGGTCTCTGAGCCTCTTTTATAAGGGCATTAATCACATTCATGAAGGCTCTGCCCTTGTGACTTAATCAGATTCCCAAACACCCCACCTCCTAGTACAATCACCTTGGGGATTAGGATCTCAACATATGAATTTGCAGAGGATACAAACTTTTAGACCATACCAATAGCCTATCAACAAATGTTGCTGGAATAATTGAGTATCTATATGCAAAAAATAAACCAAACTTTAATTCATACTTTACACTGTGTACAAAAACAAACTCGAAATGGCCCACAGGCCTAAGTGTAAAACCTTAAACCATACAACTTCTCATCTTAGGCAAAGATGTCTTAGACACAATACCAAAAACACAATATATAAAGGAAAAACTTGATAAACTGAGCTTCATCAACATTGAGAACTTCTGTTTTTGAAAGATACTGTTAAAAAAATAAAAAGACAAGTTACAGACTTTGCAAAATGGATATCTAATAAAGGACTTGTATCTAGAATATAAAAAGGACTGTCAAAACTCAATACTAAGGTAACAACTCCCCAAAATGAGCAAAAGATTTTACTAGATGTGTCACCAAATAAGATATCCAGATGGCAAAACAGCACATAAAAGAGGCTCAGGATCATTTGTTAGGGAAATGCAAATTGAAACCACAGTGAGATCCCACTGCACACCTGTTGGAATATCTAAACTCAAAACGACTGACCATGGCAAGCGTTGAGGATGATGCAGCAGAACCGGAACTCTCATAGTTGCTGGTGATAACATAAAATGTTACAATCACTTTGGAAAATAGTCTGGCAGTTTCTTAAATAGTTAAACATGCGCCTGTCATGTGACCTAGCCATTTGACAGTTGGGTATATAGCCAGGAGAAATGAAATCATGTGTCCATACGAAGATTCACACATGAATTCCATAGCATGTTTATGTGTTATAATCACAAACTGAAAACAACCCAAATGTCCGTCAACAAGTAAATGGATAAATTCACTGTGGTACATCCATGTGATGGAATACTACTTAGCAATGAAGAGGAATGAACCAATGACACATACAGCAACATCGATGAATCTCAAAATACTTATGTTGAGTAGGAAGCCAGATGAAGAAAGAGTAAATGCTGAGACCAATTTCAGAAATGCAAACTAATCTTTAATGGCAGAAAGCGGATTGCCTTAGGACTGGGTCCTGAATATGGAATAGGGGAAGCAGGTCCAGGAATAAGAGGTGTGAGGATATTTTTGCAGTGGTGGATATATTTATTATCTTGATTGTGGCTATGATTTCATGGCTATATACGTATATTAAAAATTTATCAAATTATATACTTTGTATGTAGTTTTTTGTGTAAATTACATGTTTTGTTTTTCGAGACAGGGTCTCACTCTGTCACCCAGGCTGGAGTGCAGTGGTGCAATCTCAGCTCACTACAATCTCCACCTCCCGGTGCAAGCGATTTTTGTGCTTCAGCCTCCCAAGTAGCTGGGATTACTGGCATGCACCACCATGCTGGGCTAATTTTTGTATTTTTAGTACAGACGGGGTTTCGCCATGTTGGCCAGGCTAGTCTTGAACTCCTGGCCTCAAGTGATCTGCCTGTCTCAGCTTCCCAAAGTGCTGGGATTACAGGTGTGAGCCACCACCCCCAGCCCTTGTGTTTAAAAAAGTGAAATCCAACAGTGAGGTCATTGCAGTTTTAAAATAATCATCAACAGTAAAAACCAGGGGCCCCAACATGTGACCCTAAAAGATGGCTGAAAAAGTGGGGGAAAAAAACTAAGAGTTTCATGCAGCCAGGTTGCCGAGTTCAAATACGGGTGCTCAAAAAGGCAGAAACTCACTGTGTGGGCATCACCAACCTTCATCCCCAGCACCCCTCATCACACTGATCAGCTGTGAAAAATTAACCATTGGGCCAAAGACTGATGGACACCTCACCAATGAAGATCTATAGACACAAATAAGCACATGAAAACATGTTCCGCATCATGGGTCATCAGGGAAATGTGAACTAAAACAACAATGAGACATCACTACACACCTATTAACATGACCGAAATCCAGAACACTGACACCACCAAATGCTGGTGATGATGTGGAGCCACAGGAACTCTCATTCATTGCTAGTGAGAATGCAAAATGGCCCAGCCACTTTGGAAGAGAGTTTGGCAACTTCTTACAAAACTAAACATACCTCTCACTGTGCAATGCAGCAATCACACTTCTTGGTATTTATCCAAAGAAATTGAAAACTAACGTCCACACAAAAACCTGCACACAGATGTGTATAGCAGCGTTACTCATAATTTCTAAAACCTAGAAACAACCAAGAAACCCATCAGTAGGTGAATGGATAAATGAATAGTGCTACATCCAGACAATGCGATATTATTCAGCACTAAAAAGAAATGTGCTATTGAGTCATGAAAAGACACGATGGAAACTTAAAGGCATATTTACTAAGCGAAAAAAGCCAATCTGAAAAGGTTACTGTGTGATTCCAACTATTTGACATTCTGGAAAAGGCAAAAGTATAAAGACAGTAAAAAGATCAGTGGTTGCCAGGGGTCAGGAGGGAGACAGGGATGAACAGGTGGATGGAGCACAGAGGATTTTTTGGTCAGGAAAACCATTCTCTATGATACTCTAACAGCAGATAGAGTCCAGACCCACAGCCTATATAACACCAAGACCAAACCCGAATATAAACTGCAGACTCTGGGTGATAATGACGTGGCAATGTGGCTCGTCAATGGTAACAAATGTACCACTCTGGTGGGGGATAGTGATAGTTAGGGAGGGCATGGGGGGGCATATGGACATTTCTGTATCTTCCTCTCCATTTTGCTGTGAACTTAAAACTGCCCTAAAAAGTTAAGTCTTTGTAAAAACAAAAGCAGCATTAACACACATGGCACTATCACCACAGCTCTCAGATTCCTTCTTTCAAAGGCTCCAACCCAGGGCCTCTGTACATGACTCTGCCTGGAACGTGTCCCTCTCCCAACTGTATCTTCACACCTGCTTTGCGTGTTACTTCTCATGGGATTTCAGAATTCAGCCCAAATGCAGCTCCCTCAGCTTCGATCGGATCCCCTCATTTTTACTCTTTCACAGCACACTATGATTTTCCCCAAGAGCACATCCACTGTTTGTAATTATGGAGTTGTGACACTGCTCGTTTAATATCTGATTTCCCCACTAGAACAGTTTTATTGAGGCCGGCAACCATGTTTGGCTGACATGATGCCCCCCGCATCTAGCACAGACCCTGGCACACAGCCGGAACTGCATAGATTCATGTTGAGAGAATTAACTAACTAATGGCTGAATGAATAAAAGAGCGATGAGAAGCAGCTCTTAATGTCAGCAATGAACTCCTCTGAAGCGCCAGAGATTTTTACAGATTATCAAGGAGCTGGGGAACCTCCGTCCAGAGCTTTTCCTTTTGCTTCCACTTCCAAGGGGGCCACTTGGTCACAGAAAAGCCACTGTACAGCAAGGGAGGAGAGGGGCCCACGGAGATGTCATCTTCTGTGAAGATGCACAGACTAAGTGACCAGTGGGAGTTCAGAGACATTTGCCTCGGGCTCACTGCCGACATCAGGCAGACACGTTCTTGGCATCCCAGTGTCCCAATGTCCCAGTTGGAACTCAGAGCATGTTCAAAGAACGTGTAGCCTGTTCTCTGATGGAAATATTTAAAATTTGGGGGGCAAAAAGGACATCTCAGAGTCAACATATGGTTAAAAAATATTGTTCCCTGGAAATTTCATAAACTATTCAGACAAACTAATAATGTCTGGAAAATGTCACTCATCATTCTGGGGACAGGGTGGACTCACAAAAGCGAACGAGATTTTTTTAAAGGTCTCAGCAAATAATCCCTTCTCCTTTATAAGAAGACAATAATAATATCTACCATGTAGAGAACACTTACTGTATCTCAGGCTCTGTACAAAGTGCATATATACATACATACATATACACACACACACACACACACACACACATATATGTATAGTATTTAATCTTCCCCAAGCCCTACAACATGGGTGTGATTATCGCCATTTTACGCACAAAGAAACAGTCTCAGAATGACCATGTGACTTCTGCAGCATCACTCAATCTATAAGAGGCAGAGCTAGCATTTTCCCTCAGGTCTGCCTGACTTAACTCCAGCTGATCACTCCACCAGCCTCTGTGGAATTTCTGGAACTCAGCAAAGCATTTGTCCCAGGCTCTCTCTGATTACCATGCTGTGGCTAACATCATGATACGCTGTTCTTTAGATGACATCTCTTCGGTGAACTTACCCTTGGCTGAGACATTACATGCAAAGCTTCAGTCAGCAATTCTGGTTTCACCTGAAAACCAGTCTGATCGGTTAGCAGTGCCCGCCCAAGGTCCTTGGTGTACAGGAATTCTGAAAGTGTGCCTGGGCTTGACAGGAAAGAGCATGACTATCTACCAGTACTCTCTGCTAGAAGTTGGGGGTGGGAGGGTCACCGTGGGCAGTAGAATGACACGTCATGGCCATCATAACAGAAGCTCTAAGACGTTAAACAAGCAACATGTCCCTAAGTGAACTGTCCGGTTCAATTTTTATTTATTTTTCTTGAGGCGGAGTCTCATTCTTGTTGCCGAGGCTGGACTGCAGTGGTTCAATCTTGGCTCACTGCTACCTCCGCCTCCCGGGTTCAAGTGATTCTCCTGCCTCAGCCTCCCGAGTAGCTGGGATTACAGACACACGCCACCAAGTCCAGCTAATTTTTTGTATTTTTAGTGGAGATAGGGTTTCACCATGTTGGCCAGGCTGGTCTCAAACTCCCGACCTCGGGTGATCCGCCCGCCTCAGCCTCCCAAAGTGCTAGGATTATAGGCACGAGCCACCGTGCCCAGGCCCAGCTCAATATTTTGCATAATGACTTTCAAGAAGACATTGAGAACATGTGAATGAAACCTAAGCATGACACAATACTGCGAGACAGAAAACAGTATTTCAACTGCCAAACAGGGTGACGACATAGGGTTAGGCAGCAATCCCCAACCCTGTATCATTTGGGTTTGCCACTGGTGCCACCAAAATTTGAAATTCTCCCAAACAAAAGGCATTGTTTTATTCACTATATTGGGAGTGGGGGAGTACAAGAGACTTTACTCCATGGATCAGCGAGCTAAAATGGGGATTTCGTCAGTTATTAGGTATATCTATCTCACGATGTTTGCATAGGTTTTATTGTTACTTAGGTCTAATAAAGCCAACAGATCTAGAGATGGCTGCTGGTAAAAGAAGAGTTTTACTACTCAAAGGTCTCGAGAGAAGGGGAAGAACTGGAGCAGGGCGGGTGGAAGCCCTGGACAGAGCCTCTACCGTGGTTTCCATGGGAAGGAATGGCAGAAAGAACAGGCTCAGGACAGGCGTGTGTGAATAATTTCAGCGGCTCGCGGGCACAGGGGCTGTCCCTAGTTGTCAAGCACTTGGCCTGGGGCGACTGGGAAAGCCAAGAGCGGCCTGGAGTGTGAGAGTCAGACAGAGGAGGTGGTTGGGCTGTGAACTCTGGATCAATCGGTTTGTATTTAAAAAACTGCACCCCTGCCGGGTGCAGTGGCTCACACCTGTAATCCCAGAACTTTGGGAGGCCAAGGTGGGTGAATCATCTGCGATTGGGAGTTCGAGACCAGCCTGACCAACATGGAGAAA
>NW_012110585.1:2813663-2818985 GCF_000951045.1 Mandrillus leucophaeus | reverse complement strand
TGCTTGAACCCGGGAGGTGGAGGTTGCAGTGAGCCGAAATCGCACCATTGCACTCCAGCCTGGGCAACAAGAGCAAAACTCTATCTCAAAAACCAAACCAAACCAAACCAAACCAAACCAAACCAAACCAAACCAGACCAAACCTGCACCACTAAGAGAAAGATTCCTCCTAGTGAGAAGCAGGGGTGAGGAGGCAGGCAGGAGGTCAGGGGCATATGTGCATGGGGTGAATGGATGTTGAAAGATCAAGCTGCAGAAGCTGGAATCATGGCTAATACACACTATGCATTCTGGGAGTGGGGAAATAACTTCAGGCTTGTTCAGACCCACTGAACCCACTGAGAGACAGACTCAGAGCAAGACCCCATCTGTCACCTGGTCTTCATAAGCCCCACTCTGCAGTGGACCTTGGTCTTTCATGCTTAGGAGCAGTGGGTAATAACTCCTACAAGGCCTGGGCTATTTCCATTTCACCAGTGCAGAGTCGCCTTGGGAAAAGATCCCGGTTCCTTCTGGGGAAGGCTTAGGGCAAGATTCAAGGTATGTGCCACTTGAAACACTGCAAGATCCCTCCTCAAAGGGCTGGATGCCCCATCAGTTTTTATTTTGCTCTGCTTTAAACATGGAAGTTGGCCTAAGCTTTTCCCCAAACTCTAGAAACAACTTGCTTATAGGACACACTCGCTGCCTGTGCCTACCTCAGGGGTCACTTCTCCATTCCTTTGCTCCTTCTTTCCCAGACTTCTGCATGTCAGAACACCCCGGCACTCAATGTTCAAACCCTTTCTCTCTCTCCAGTCTCTCCCTAAATGATCTCAGCTGGTCCCATGGCCTCAAACGCCATGTATATGCTGGGGATTCTGAAATCTGTCCTCCTCTCATCCTTTCCAAGATCTAGACCCATGCAACCAATTCCCCTGCTCCATATCCCCACTGGGACATCCGAGGAGCATCTCAAACTTGTGTGGCCAAAACTGCACGATTCATCCCATTACCTCCACCTCACATCCACCTTCTTACAAGCAAATCACACCCCCAGCCATCCAGTTGCTCTGGTTAAAAATAAATGAGGGAGAAAGTGTGTAAAAAGCTCCAATGGGGTCCAATTAAATAGAATAAACTAAAAAGCCCATTATCTCATCCTATCGAAGGCTCTCCGTGACCTGGTTCCACCTGCCTCAGTGAGAATTCTCTCTACTGATGGAACAGCTTCCACTTCCACTAGTGTATTCCCAACATGCTGCCTCCTTTAGATCTTGAATTATTTAGTTCAGGAGTCCCCAACCACTGGGCCACGGACTGGTACTGACTGGTCCATGCCTGTTAGGAATCAGGCCTCACAGCAGGAGGTGAGTGGCAGGCAAGCAAGCAAAGCTTCATCTGTCTTTTCAGCCACTCCCTATTGCTCACATTACCACCTGAGCTCCGCCTGCTGTCAGATCAGCGGTGGCGTTAGATTCTCATAGGAGCGTGAACCCTATTGTGAACTGCACATGCGAGGGATCTAGGTTGACGCTCCTTATGAGAATCTAATGCCTGATGATCTGTCACTGTCTCCCATCACCCCCAGATGGGACCATCTAGTTGCAGGAAAACAAGCTCAGGCTCCCACTAATTCTACGTGATGGTGAGTTGTATAATTATTTCTTTATATATTACAATGTAATAATAATAGAAATAAAGTGCACAATAAGTGTAATGTGCTGGAATCATTCCAAAACCATCCCCCTTCCTCCCACCACCTACTTGAGGAAAAATTGTCTTTCAGGAGACTGGCCCTTGGTGCCAAAAAGGCTGGGGACTGCTGATTTAGTTCATTTGGTTCTCAAGTGATATGGTTTGGATCCGTGTTCCCACCCAGATCTCCTGTTGAATTGCAATCCCTGGTATTGGAGGTGGGGCCTGATGGGAGGGGACCAGACCATGGGGGCAGCTTCTCAGGGTTTAGCACCATCCCTCAGTGCTGTTCTCCTGAGGGAGTTCTCCTGAGATCTGGTCATTTAAAAGTAAGTGGTACCCCCACTTGTTCCCCCTCCTGCTTCCATCATGACTGTAAGTTTCCTGAGGCCTCCCCAGAAACCGAGCGATGCCAGAATCATGCTTCCTGTACAGCCTGTGGAACTGTGAGCCAATCACACCTCTCTTCTTTATTAATTACCCAGTCTCGGGCATTTCTTCATAGCAATGTGAGAATGGACTAATACATCAAGTCTCACCCACCTCACGGAGGCCTCCCTGACCAACCTCGCTAAAACAGCCCTGAACACAATCTCACAGTCCCCAGACGCAACTTACTGTCTTACCCCATTCATCATCTTCACATCCCTCATCAGAACCTGACATCATATTATTTTGTCATTTGTTTACATGTGTATTGCTTATGCCCCCATCTCCTTGTCTGGAATATAAAGGTTCTTAAGGGCAGAGATTGAAGGGGTCTGCTCTAACTAGAATAGTCTATGATGTGAGGGATGTGACAGGCACCTGGAGAACAACTATTATTACTCAGGTTGCAAGGAGCTAGAGGTGTGCATGTTTACCAAAAATTTCAATCCGAATTGTTCCCATTTGGGGGTAAATGGCTCTGAGGCTTTTTCCCTCCCAAGCTGTTTAGAGCCGTTAAGTTCATCTTACAGCACTTAAAAATATCCTACCTAAGCAAGTCAAGCACAGAGGAGACGTCAGGCAGTTTGCATTATTGGACTGTAGGTTTTTATTAAACCAAACATTTCTCATAGCTCTAAGCAAAGCATTAGAATTCATCAAGCAGACTCACATCTTTTCTCTGCACAGAGAGGGCTGAAAAGGAAGAGAAAGCCCCTATGCAGTCTAGATTTGGTAAAGCGAAGGATTTCAGTGAATGAGTCATTGAGGCTATACATGTTTGCAACTTGTAAGGCACTGGTGGGCAGAGAGCACAGATAAAGGACTTCTGGGGTCCCCCGCCCTGTCCAGCAACCTCCCAGCTCATGCCTTAGCTTCTACCAAGAAGGGTGAACACAGCATCCCCGATATCTTCACTCAGACCCCAGATGACGCAGGAAACTGCACAGCTCTGCTCCCACCGTAACTTATTAGGAGATAAATCACATTTTATCAACTTGCCATCGCGTCTCCTGTAGATTATACTTCAGAAAACCAGATCTCTCTAAATTCCTTTGTACTTTGTGCACTTCAAATGCCATGATTGTGAATCAAACACTGCCCAATGTGTTGAAAGCATTTTTACTGGAACCGCAAAGGCCCACTATGTGGGGAGAAATTATTTTTTAATACCCATTGGGCAGGACACGCCGGTGCCCCCAAGGCCGCAGTAGCCGTTGGGGTTCTTGCTCAGGTACTGCTGGTGATAGTCTTCCGCGTAGTAGAAAATCTGTCCTTCCCGGATGTCGGTAGTGATGGGGCCAAAGCCGTGCTCTGAAAGAACCTGTGGGGACACGGAAAGGCACCATCAGCTCCCATGCTAGAGAGACGGCCCCTGCGAGGGGTGGCACTGAGGGGCCAGGGCTGCAGGGAGCGGACGCATGGCTCGGGACGAGAAGTGCGTCCCTTTGGGCTGGGCTCTGTGCATTCCAAGTGGAGTGACGCTGGGCAGGGACTTACTTTGCTGTGCCTCAGTTGACTGGAAACTGAAATCAGGTTTATATCAGATTTTTAAATCTGTAATTTACACTGTACCCCCACACCCCTGCTGTCCCAGGTGCAAGTTGGGGGCCCTGGTTTGGATGCTGTGGGCCTGTTTGAAACTTGCCCCAAAGCTCTCCCAGGGGAAACAGCAGGTAAGCATGGCTCCCTGCCTGTGTCCGAGGACAAATGGATGTCCCCGAGAGGGCTCAGCAGGGCTGCAGTGGGAGAGAATGAAACGGGTGGACAGGGTAGGGATGGAGCAGGGACGGAAGGAATGGCTGCAACTCTACCTGGCGCTATCCCATCTGCCCACCAGCTCAGGAACAGGACCCCAGCTCACTCCCAGGCTAGACAGAGGGTCCCCCGCCTCGCTGTGGCTCTGGGGAGCAGGACCTTGTTGGCACGTCCTGGTGAGCAGGGCGTCACTTGGGGTCTGTGCTCTGAACTCCAGGCCAGGGATCCTGGGGAGTCAGGGCACGGCAGGACGTGGCCTGTGGCTCATCACCGCCCTCTGCGTCCTAGTTTACGTCCCAGTGACATCTGCTGCCAGGGATAGACACGCGTCAACACAAGCTGGGAGAGGAGAGAGGGGCTATTTGGGGCAGGAGACAGACTAAGAAATAGACATTGCTCCCCGTGGATTTCAGCCTGCTTCTTTTCCCCTTTGGTTTTCAGTTGTGCCCTAATTCTTTCCTGTTGCAGGCTGCTTGGAGCATGTAAGCACAGGGCCACAGAGGCTCAACCCGCTCTCACTGCCTCCATCTGGTACAGAGCTGCAAAGCAGAGCCAGGACCTGTGTTTTTACGAGGGGACCAACCACACTCTGACTGTCCGCTGGTCCATGTGAGATGAAGTCTTCAAGTCTGCCAAGCACAGTGCATCCAATATTAATATTCAGCAGGATTCACTGCTTCGGGTTTTTCTTGAGAAATGTCACTTATTTCCTGTATCTCTGTTTCACCGTCTGAGCCAGCATAAGGCCGATCCAAGATCTCAAGGCCCAGCAGCTCCAGAACGATAAGGGGCAGGGTCCCCATCGAGGCAGGTGGGTTGGACCAGCTAGCTCAGAGGCAGTCAGTTTTCTTGAAGGGGTCAGGAATGAGAATAAGAAGCCATTCTAATATAGTTTTGACAATTTTTTATAAACTAGCAATTATTGAGGGTCTACCATATGCCACGATCTGTGCAAAGACTTCACACATGTTAATTTTAGCCTCACCACAGCCACGGGAAGGAAGTCCTATTATTATCACCCGTATTTAAAAGTGTGTGTCAGACACTGTGCCTTGGTCCCTGACATTCTCAGCTCACCCCGGTACACACAGGCGGAAAGCTCGCAGACTGCATTCCCCAGATTCTGCTGCCAGCAAGGCCCTGCTTCAGATTCCACCAATGAGAGAAACTCACACGAAATTTGGCAGGCTACGTAAAAGGAGAAGCTATTCTTTGCAGGGCGCAGCTGTGAGGATGAGCGCAGGACTCTGCAGGAAGCAGAATCGAGACTCTGCCAGCTCCTCCTGGCCCTCTCCGGAGAGTCCGTGGAATGCCATCAGCAATGACTTCTGGCAATTTCAGTAACATCTTGGTATCCTGAAATCTTGGGGTGCTTTTCCCTGACCTTCACGCTAACAGCCCTGCTAACGATTCTGTAACACCGAATTCCTTTTGTAGAACCCATCCAGCTTGATGGAATGG
>NW_012110585.1:2808008-2810455 GCF_000951045.1 Mandrillus leucophaeus | reverse complement strand
TCCTCTAGCTGGGACCTCGTGGACAGGTCCTGTCGGGTGGCGGACAGAGGTGGCGGCCACCGGCCTGCAATGAGCGTGGTGTCAACCTGTAGGCTTCGGTTGTCCTTCCCAGTGCTCCCCCCCAACCCCCCACCGGCTGCCAAAACTGGGGGAAAGGACGAAAAAGAGACTGGGTGCGAAGGAAGGGGAAAGGGACCACGACAGGTCACATCTAGTGTCTTCCTGGTTCTCCTTCGTCCGCTGCCTCACTTGCAAGTCACTCCCCTCGGACAACTCCATGCATTCCATGGGGTCTCCCTCCGCCACTGTTCTGATTCACCTCTTGACTTCAGTGGGCTTCGCAGCCGCCCTGCTCTTTCGCCCTCCCCCTGGGTGGGCCCCGCTGTGTGCGGCACAAGTGACAGCATTAAGTTAGTCACGACCTCTCCCTCCAGGGCCCTGCAGGCTTGGTGACCTTCAAAGAGTGCACTGCCCTGACTGTTCACCAGGGAGCCTGGGAGATCTGGGCCTGCCCCAGCACCTCCCCAAACCCAGGAGGGGGCCTCTCCCTGGCCCCGAGTCAGAACACCCCAGGCCCTTCTCTCCGATCCAACCCACCCCGGCCCTTCTCCCCATCCGACTCCACGCCCGGCCCTTCTCTCTGTCCAGTTCGGCTCCGCCGCAGGCCCTTCTCCCTGATCCCACTCCACCCCGGCCCTTCTTCCTGTCCCTCTCCATCCCAGGCCCTTCTCCCCCATCCCATTCCATCCCAAATCCTTCTCTCGGTCCCACTCCACCCCGAGCCCTTCTCCCCCATCCCATTCCATCCGAAATCCTTCTCCCCCTCCCACTCCACCCCAAGCCCTTCTCCCCCATCCCATTCCATCCGGAATCCTTCTCCCCCTCCCACTCCACCATAGGCCTTCTCCCCATTCCCGCTCCACCCCAGGCCCTTCTCCCTGATTCACCCCTCAGCATCGTCTCCCTCATCATATTCTACTTTTTCAGCCTTTCCCTTCCTCTCTGGGCACTATTTTTTTTTGGTGTTGTTGATATTTACCTATTTCCTGAATGTTCCATTCCCTTGCACACGATCTCCATGGAATGTCCTTTCCTCTTTCCCATCGCAGGAACTCCTACCCATCTCTCAGGACCCAGACCAAATGTCCCCACCTCTGTGAAACCTGCCCGATTCTTGAAAGCAGAAGCTGCTCCACATGCTATGTTCTCCTGGCATCGCAATGCCCGACAGCGCTGATGACAGCTGCATTACAACAACCCTTCTGTTCTCCAAGCCACTTCCACTCCCCAGGACTGTCTGTGTCTCTCCCTGATCTCCCGGCTTCCTGCACCGTATGCAATGAATGAATGAATGAATGAATGAATGAATGAGAAAATGAACTATGGATTCCAGGGATCTCTCAGAGATTCTCTCAACTTCTGGATTCCACCTGGGTCCCTGTTGCTACCTCAAGCCCAAGTACCTCCTCTGGGGCCTGGGAAGGAACGGTGGGTGGGAGAAGGGGACTACGGAGCTCAGGCAGCCACTCTCCATGTCCCAGAGCCCTGGCCAGTTCCATGGGCGGGTTCAGTCTTTAGATGGTGGCACTGTGGCGCTGTGTCCTTGCAGGGAGGAGCACAGAAGGATGCCACCCTGTCATCTGCAGCTCCTGAAAAAGTCCATTTGCTCTTCTGCCGGGAGACTGGGGTGGTGCAGGAGCAAGGGGGAGGTGGGGGATGAAGGCTGTCATCTCTGGGTCATCTCAGACGGTCCCTCTGGGCCCCCTGCAAGTCCACTGGTCAACCTGGCACTGAGGCCAAGCTATGCAGATGTCAGCGTGGGTGCACGCCAGTCTCTCGAGCCCTCTTCCTGCAGTATCGCCACACACCAGGTGTCCCAGTCAGTGACGGGACAGGGGTTCCTAGGTAGTGTGTTACTGATCATGGCTGACACACCAGTGCTTGTGGTCATCTACTTTTTCTTAACGAACTGCAGCAGATGGAAAGCCTTAGATCTTGATCTTGGTTTTACTCCCTCTCATCGGCCCTCAGGAGCAGGAAGGAGAGCTGGAGAGGAGGAAGAGGGTAGGGACCCACATAATACGCAGCCTGATAGCCTCTCCCCTCTCCCGCCATCCATAGGGACGACCCATAAAAATGGTGGACCATTCGTGACTGCAGACACAACTGTTCACATCACCTGTCGAATCTTCAGGCGCCTTCCAGTAAGGAGGCTGCACCCGTGACAGTGGGGTGTCACCAGAAGGACTGTGCTGGATGGAGGGAGGCAGGGCAGTGGTGCTCCGGCCTCAAGACCCAGGTGCCCTCACAGGACTGTGCGCATCCTCCAGGCCCTATGGAGCCACTTTTGGGGATGGAGAATGAGTTCAGGTCATGACAGACTTGCCTGGTTGAAATAACTGCCTAGATTGGCTCAAAAGCCTAGAAAGAGGTGCTCTTGCTGCTCA
>NW_012110585.1:2805446-2807958 GCF_000951045.1 Mandrillus leucophaeus | reverse complement strand
GCTGGGCAGGGACTTACTTTGCTGTGCCTCAGTTGACTGGAAACTGAAATCAGGTTTATATCAGATTTTTAAATCTGTAATTTACACTGTACCCCCACACCCCTGCTGTCCCAGGTGCAAGTTGGGGGCCCTGGTTTGGATGCTGTGGGCCTGTTTGAAACTTGCCCCAAAGCTCTCCCAGGGGAAACAGCAGGTAAGCATGGCTCCCTGCCTGTGTCCGAGGACAAATGGATGTCCCCGAGAGGGCTCAGCAGGGCTGCAGTGGGAGAGAATGAAACGGGTGGACAGGGTAGGGATGGAGCAGGGACGGAAGGAATGGCTGCAACTCTACCTGGCGCTATCCCATCTGCCCACCAGCTCAGGAACAGGACCCCAGCTCACTCCCAGGCTAGACAGAGGGTCCCCCGCCTCGCTGTGGCTCTGGGGAGCAGGACCTTGTTGGCACGTCCTGGTGAGCAGGGCGTCACTTGGGGTCTGTGCTCTGAACTCCAGGCCAGGGATCCTGGGGAGTCAGGGCACGGCAGGACGTGGCCTGTGGCTCATCACCGCCCTCTGCGTCCTAGTTTACGTCCCAGTGACATCTGCTGCCAGGGATAGACACGCGTCAACACAAGCTGGGAGAGGAGAGAGGGGCTATTTGGGGCAGGAGACAGACTAAGAAATAGACATTGCTCCCCGTGGATTTCAGCCTGCTTCTTTTCCCCTTTGGTTTTCAGTTGTGCCCTAATTCTTTCCTGTTGCAGGCTGCTTGGAGCATGTAAGCACAGGGCCACAGAGGCTCAACCCGCTCTCACTGCCTCCATCTGGTACAGAGCTGCAAAGCAGAGCCAGGACCTGTGTTTTTACGAGGGGACCAACCACACTCTGACTGTCCGCTGGTCCATGTGAGATGAAGTCTTCAAGTCTGCCAAGCACAGTGCATCCAATATTAATATTCAGCAGGATTCACTGCTTCGGGTTTTTCTTGAGAAATGTCACTTATTTCCTGTATCTCTGTTTCACCGTCTGAGCCAGCATAAGGCCGATCCAAGATCTCAAGGCCCAGCAGCTCCAGAACGATAAGGGGCAGGGTCCCCATCGAGGCAGGTGGGTTGGACCAGCTAGCTCAGAGGCAGTCAGTTTTCTTGAAGGGGTCAGGAATGAGAATAAGAAGCCATTCTAATATAGTTTTGACAATTTTTTATAAACTAGCAATTATTGAGGGTCTACCATATGCCACGATCTGTGCAAAGACTTCACACATGTTAATTTTAGCCTCACCACAGCCACGGGAAGGAAGTCCTATTATTATCACCCGTATTTAAAAGTGTGTGTCAGACACTGTGCCTTGGTCCCTGACATTCTCAGCTCACCCCGGTACACACAGGCGGAAAGCTCGCAGACTGCATTCCCCAGATTCTGCTGCCAGCAAGGCCCTGCTTCAGATTCCACCAATGAGAGAAACTCACACGAAATTTGGCAGGCTACGTAAAAGGAGAAGCTATTCTTTGCAGGGCGCAGCTGTGAGGATGAGCGCAGGACTCTGCAGGAAGCAGAATCGAGACTCTGCCAGCTCCTCCTGGCCCTCTCCGGAGAGTCCGTGGAATGCCATCAGCAATGGCTTCTGGCAATTTCAGTAACATCTTGGTATCCTGAAATCTTGGGGTGCTTTTCCCTGACCTTCACGCTAACAGCCCTGCTAACGATTCTGTAACACCGAATTCCTTTTGTAGAACCCATCCAGCTTGATGGAATGGAAGCTTTCTGTTTCCATGACTGGGCCCCAGCTCACACTGCATTTGGCTGCAGACTGTTTTCAGCGAACAGCACCTCTCTAAGAATGAGCATGTGGGGTTGGCTAACTAACGGGTAGATTTAGAGTTAGCAATGACCTCCTTGGAAATGGAGTATGTGCCCGCGGTGGGACTTGAGCGATCGCTAGCATTTGCCTGTGAAGAAGCTGCCCACTGAAGGAAGGCTTTGGGATGCCAGGTGGCTGTGGAAATGGAATATTCTGGTGACGACAGTAAGGACGACGTCTGTGGGGGGTGCCATCTGCTCCAGGCAGCACCAGAGAGCTTGGAGACGAGAAAAAGGCGCGGTGAGGGCCTGGCGTTCCTGGTCCAAGGCAAGTTCGGAGAACTGAGAGATGTAAAATAATCTCTCATCTCTCGCAGCTGTATCCAAATAGCAAATAAAAAATCGGATCCCAAGGGCTCCGGATTCACAACGCGAGCGGGATTCACAGACTTACTCGGCCCAGTGCCCGGGTGCGCTCTTGCCCACAGGTGTGAGGGTCCTCAGAGCATGCACCCACTCCACGGCAGACACCGCCTGCTGAGGGGGCCTCGCTCCCAGCCGTGAGCTGTGCCTGTGTACGGGAGCGGTCCGTGTTCTACAGCCACCTCTGTGCAGACCTCCCAGCCTGCCTGTGTCTAAGATCCACCCTCTTCCCTGTCCTCCTAGGCAGAAGGACGGCCTCCCAGGCACGGCTGCTGTCTTCAGAAGATTCTCTGAGCACAGCGTGGGAGGA
>NW_012110585.1:2797690-2800723 GCF_000951045.1 Mandrillus leucophaeus | reverse complement strand
ACCCCTCAGCATCGTCTCCCTCATCATATTCTACTTTTTCAGCCTTTCCCTTCCTCTCTGGGCACTATTTTTTTTTGGTGTTGTTGATATTTACCTATTTCCTGAATGTTCCATTCCCTTGCACACGATCTCCATGGAATGTCCTTTCCTCTTTCCCATCGCAGGAACTCCTACCCATCTCTCAGGACCCAGACCAAATGTCCCCACCTCTGTGAAACCTGCCCGATTCTTGAAGGCAGAAGCTGCTCCACATGCTATGTTCTCCTGGCATTGCAATGCCCAACAGCACTGCTGACAGCTGCATTACAACAACCCTTCTGTTCTCCAAGCCACTTCCACTCCCCAGGACTGTCTGTGTCTCTCCCTGATCTCCCGGCTTCCTGCACCGTATGCAATGAATGAATGAATGAATGAATGAATGAATGAGAAAATGAACTATGGATTCCAGGGATCTCTCAGAGATTCTCTCAACTTCTGGATTCCACCTGGGTCCCTGTTGCTACCTCAAGCCCAAGTACCTCCTCTGGGGCCTGGGAAGGAACGGTGGGTGGGAGAAGGGGACTACGGAGCTCAGGCAGCCACTCTCCATGTCCCAGAGCCCTGGCCAGTTCCATGGGCGGGTTCAGTCTTTAGATGGTGGCACTGTGGCGCTGTGTCCTTGCAGGGAGGAGCACAGAAGGATGCCACCCTGTCATCTGCAGCTCCTGAAAAAGTCCATTTGCTCTTCTGCCGGGAGACTGGGGTGGTGCAGGAGCAAGGGGGAGGTGGGGGATGAAGGCTGTCATCTCTGGGTCATCTCAGACGGTCCCTCTGGGCCCCCTGCAAGTCCACTGGTCAACCTGGCACTGAGGCCAAGCTATGCAGATGTCAGCGTGGGTGCACGCCAGTCTCTCGAGCCCTCTTCCTGCAGTATCGCCACACACCAGGTGTCCCAGTCAGTGACGGGACAGGGGTTCCTAGGTAGTGTGTTACTGATCATGGCTGACACACCAGTGCTTGTGGTCATCTACTTTTTCTTAACGAACTGCAGCAGATGGAAAGCCTTAGATCTTGATCTTGGTTTTACTCCCTCTCATCGGCCCTCAGGAGCAGGAAGGAGAGCTGGAGAGGAGGAAGAGGGTAGGGACCCACATAATACGCAGCCTGATAGCCTCTCCCCTCTCCCGCCATCCATAGGGACGACCCATAAAAATGGTGGACCATTCGTGACTGCAGACAACTGTTCACATCACTTGCCGAATCTTCAGGCGCCTTCCAGTAAGGAGGCTGCACCCGTGACAGTGGGGTGTCACCAGAAGGACTGTGCTGGATGGAGGGAGGCAGGGCAGTGGTGCTCCGGCCTCAAGACCCAGGTGCCCTCACAGGACTGTGCGCATCCTCCAGGCCCTATGGAGCCACTTTTGGGGATGGAGAATGAGTTCAGGTCATGACAGACTTGCCTGGTTGAAATAACTGCCTAGATTGGCTCAAAAGCCTAGAAAGAGGTGCTCTTGCTGCTCAACCCCAGCGCCTGCCTCTGCCCAGGGTAGCCCCAGCCCAACTCCCTACTCCAGCCTGTGGGGGCAGGTACCCCCAGGGCTGCACCAAGAGCCAGTCCCACATGCCCCTTCTCGATATGTTCCACTTCAGGGGAGGAATGACCTGAGCTGAGCTCCCCCCAGTGTTTCTCTTACTGACTCCAAGTATCTTGACTTTTGCTTGTGGCTTTTTTTTTTTTTTCTGTCTTGCTGACCTTTTAGGAGGAAGTCAGCAGGATTGCATACAGTAACACATGTGGGGCGACACCTGGCCCAGGGAATTTCCAGGTCACCTAACAGAGTTGGTCATTTGTGCTTTTCTCACAGACTCTTCCTCAATGGTCCCAGGAAGCCTCCTGTGCTTGCCTTCTGTCGTCATTTTCTCCTTGGACTCAGCTTTCTGCCTGTGCAATGGGCCCTTACCCAGTTCACTGTGCTGGGACGAGGAACCCAGAGAGCGCACAGAAAGTGCGCCATGCTCTGCCTGGCTTTTCTGTTGTTGAGACAGGGTCTTGCTCTGTCACCCAGGCTGGAGTACACTGGCACAATCATGGTTGATGGCAGGTCCTACCTTCTGGGCTCAAGCGATCCTTCTACCTCAGCCCCTCCAGAAAAGCCAGGACTACAGGTGTGTACACCACCATGCCTGGCTCATTTTAATTTTTTTTTGTAGAGACAGTGTCTCACTGCATGTTGTCCAGGCTGCTCTCAAATTCCTGGCCTCAAGCAATCCTCTCATCTTGGCCTCCCAAAGTGCTGGGATTACAGGTGTGAGCCACTACACTCAGCCTGCCTGGTATGTTTTAATAACTGCAGAGTGCTGGCTCCATTTCCCAAAAATCCCCACCCAGGGGTGAAAGCTAGCCTGCCCATCCTGCCCACCTTAAGCAGCCCCTATCCACATTCCCCCCCAGAGTCCCCACTTCTACAGCTGAGCAGATCTCTGGGGCAGGAAGGCGGGTGGGCGTCCAGAAGTTGTGATGGAGCCCCCCATCCCCTTGGCCTCATCCACCTCAGCTCAGTCTCCAGCTCCAGTGACTCATAGGAACACCACAGATGCACAAGAAGCAGCCGGTCACTCCCTCCAGAAGGCCGGCCAGCCGGGCACAGCAGGTCCCATCCGTCCTTCTAGGGCGGCCAGTAAACAGCCTTTCTTGTAACAAATGTAACGAACATGTGATCACTCCGCCGACTGCAGCCTGCTAATAAGCTTATGATTAGGATCACCGAGATTCTCCAAGCGCCCGAGTGTCTCAGCCTATTGCATGGAGGTGACACGCTCTCATACCACCCTGGGAAATGCAGGATGGCTCCTGGCAGCACAGGTGGCAGTGGGCACCAGTGGGCAAGGTTAGAAAGGCATTGAGACCCAGAGCCCAGAGTGGAGACCAAGACCCTGTGTTTGTCCAGAACCACAGTGTTTCCGAAGGGCTTCCACTCTCTATTCACATGAGCCTTCCATTGACTCAAACGTAGGGTTCTTATTCCTGTTTCTCAGCTGAGGACAGGGAAGCCC
>NW_012110585.1:2793562-2795828 GCF_000951045.1 Mandrillus leucophaeus | reverse complement strand
TACTCCCCAGCCCTGGGCAGCCCCCATTCTGCTTTCTGTCTCTCTGAATTTGACTCCTCCAGCTCCCTCATATATGTGGAATCCCACAGTATGTCTTTTTGTGACTGGCGTATTTCACTTAATGTCTTCGAGCTTCCTCCAGGAGGTGGCATGCGTCAGAATGCCCTTTCTTTTCCAAGGCTGCATACTATTCCACTATATGTACATGCCATATTTTGTTGCTTTTCATTGTTTCTTTAGCTGTCAAATAATACACATCTTGGAACATGACAAGCACACCCCACAACAGACACCTCATTATGCTCCAGCCTGTTGTATCAGCAGCCTCCGGCGCTGACCCTGCACTCCTCTAGAGAACTGCAAAAGGAACGCGACAGCAGAAGGACTTGCCCCAAGTGTGTGGCTCGGCCATTCTTTCTCTTGCCCCACCCAGCTGATCCCAGTGTCCGTGACGCCATTATCAAGACAGAAAGCTAACAGAGAGCTTGTCCCAGGTCACCTGATGGCAAGAGCGCTGGACTTGCCTGCCTGCCCTCCACCTAAAGGGAGATATACCCTCTAAATATCAAGTGCCACCAACTTCCCAAGTAACTTCCCAATTCCAAGAGATGACAGGAGACACTCTCAGAGTGCCGGGAAAGCAGCATTTGCGTTTTAAGCATCCGGTTCAGCGTCAAGTTTCTAATGGATGTCAGGAGGAGTTTGCAGGGCCCCTCTAATGGGGCAGAGGCGGATTGCAGGGTGCCTCCCTTTCCCTGTCTCATGTCATCAGGCGAGTCATCCTGCAGGGTGGGCCGTTATTCTACTTTACCCACTAGGAAACCCAAGGCAGTTAGGGACCTTACTCAAATTCACAGGCCTTACTTGAATTCACTTTATGCAAGGAAATCCAAAGCAGTTAGGGACCTTATTCAAATTCACAGGCCTTGCTCAAATCCACAAGGGTGAGGAGTGGGTCTGGGACAAGAATCCAGGTCTGGATTCCATGCCCCCTCCCACATCCATGCTGTCCCCGGAATTTGGGGCTGTGGGGTAAGGAAGCCCCCGGGATGCTGAGTATTCTGTCCTGAGACACATGAGAGGTGCAAAGGGATGATACAAATCCACAAGGACCTTGTATAGGAATTCTACAGAGCGGGGCCAGGAGACACTGGAGGAGGCTGGCTCTAGAGATGCTGATGCCTGTGCAACTGTGGGCACATGCGTGGGAGGGAGGGGCCTGCACGCGCACCCTGTGTTTGTGCACACGAGGATGCCGTGTGTATACATTCACCCCCCGCCTTAGGAGGACTGACCTAGGGACACCTTGTTTTTGTTTTGTTTTTGGAGACAGGGTCTCCCTCTGTCATCCAGGCTAGAGTGCAGTCGCGTGATCATGGCTCACAGCAGCTTCGACCTCTCAGGCTCAAGTGATTCTCCTTTTTGGTGTTCTTTTTTTTTTTTTGTGGTAAAATACACGACATAAAATGTACTATCTTAGCCATTTGTAAGTGTACAGCTAAGTACATTCACATTGTCGTACAACTATCACTACTATCTCTAGAAGTCCTTAGAAGGACTTAGAAGAACTGACCTATAGACACTTTTTAGAAAAAGTATCACTAGAAAGGAACCTGAATGTGAACAGTGTCTCTGGGGGACTATGGATTCCCTTGAGACTCCAGTGAACGCTTTGGACGCTCTACCCAAATAAACTAACAAACAAATATTTGCTTACAATTTCAAAGGATTCTATGGCCCTCTGGAGTCCATCCAACCATGATTAGATCCTGTGGACTGAGCCACCAACCCAAAGTCACCACTGCAAATGCCCATCCCCCAGCAGTTGCCATGCACAGGGCTCCGGAAATGGGCAGGCAGATCCACTCAGCGGTGCATATTTCCAAGACAGATGACCCTCATTTCCATCACAGTTTGAAGGCCCTTGTGGCAAGGAGGAATGGCTGTGCTTGCTAAAGGGAAAGTCACAGGAAAGAAAGACGGTACCTGCAGTTCATACCTCATCCGACTGCAAGCCTCATTATGTCTGATTCAAGCAATCAACATCCCCTACACCCACCAAAGGAATTTAGCTTTAAGTGTTAGGTTTTCATGTAATTATTTGTAAAATGCATATGTGTATTTCATTTTGTGATCACTTTTTAAAGTATTGTGGTGGTATGAAATTAGTTTCCTAGAACAGAAATCTAATTTATGACTCTGAGTCCATCGGAGATTAGGGTCGGACTTCTAAGAGGTCAACCTGAAGCTGCTGTCTGGGAGCCAG
>NW_012110585.1:2642418-2793512 GCF_000951045.1 Mandrillus leucophaeus | reverse complement strand
GAGGCGGATTGCAGGGTGCCTCCCTTTCCCTGTCTCATGTCATCAGGCGAGTCATCCTGCAGGGTGGGCCGTTATTCTACTTTACCCACTAGGAAACCCAAGGCAGTTAGGGACCTTACTCAAATTCACAGGCCTTACTTGAATTCACTTTACGCAAGGAAATCCAAAGCAGTTAGGGACCTTATTCAAATTCACAGGCCTTGCTCAAATCCACAAGGGTGAGGAGTGGGTCTGGGACAAGAATCCAGGTCTGGATTCCATGCCCCCTCCCACATCCATGCTGTCCCCGAAATTTGGGGCTGTGGGGTAAGGAAGCCCCCGGGATGCTGAGTATTCTGTCCTGAGACACATGAGAGGTGCAAAGGGATGATACAAATCCACAAGGACCTTGTATAGGAATTCTACAGAGCGGGGCCAGGAGACACTGGAGGAGGCTGGCTCTAGAGATGCTGATGCCTGTGCAACTGTGGGCACATGCGTGGGAGGGAGGGGCCTGCACGCGCACCCTGTGTTTGTGCACACGAGGATGCCGTGTGTATACATTCACCCCCCGCCTTAGGAGGACTGACCTAGGGACACCTTGTTTTTGTTTTGTTTTTGGAGACAGGGTCTCCCTCTGTCATCCAGGCTAGAGTGCAGTCGCGTGATCATGGCTCACAGCAGCTTCGACCTCTCAGGCTCAAGTGATTCTCCTTTTTGGTGTTCTTTTTTTTTTTTTGTGGTAAAATACACGACATAAAATGTACTATCTTAGCCATTTGTAAGTGTACAGCTAAGTACATTCACATTGTCGTACAACTATCACTACTATCTCTAGAAGTCCTTAGAAGGACTTAGAAGAACTGACCTATAGACACTTTTTAGAAAAAGTATCACTAGAAAGGAACCTGAATGTGAACAGTGTCTCTGGGGGACTATGGATTCCCTTGAGACTCCAGTGAACGCTTTGGACGCTCTACCCAAATAAACTAACAAACAAATATTTGCTTACAATTTCAAAGGATTCTATGGCCCTCTGGAGTCCATCCAACCATGATTAGATCCTGTGGACTGAGCCACCAACCCAAAGTCACCACTGCAAATGCCCATCCCCCAGCAGTTGCCATGCACAGGGCTCCGGAAATGGGCAGGCAGATCCACTCAGCGGTGCATATTTCCAAGACAGATGACCCTCATTTCCATCACAGTTTGAAGGCCCTTGTGGCAAGGAGGAATGGCTGTGCTTGCTAAAGGGAAAGTCACAGGAAAGAAAGACGGTACCTGCAGTTCATACCTCATCCGACTGCAAGCCTCATTATGTCTGATTCAAGCAATCAACATCCCCTACACCCACCAAAGGAATTTAGCTTTAAGTGTTAGGTTTTCATGTAATTATTTGTAAAATGCATATGTGTATTTCATTTTGTGATCACTTTTTAAAGTATTGTGGTGGTATGAAATTAGTTTCCTAGAACAGAAATCTAATTTATGACTCTGAGTCCATCGGAGATTAGGGTCGGACTTCTAAGAGGTCAACCTGAAGCTGCTGTCTGGGAGCCAGCTGAGCTGCTTTAGGGGAAAACTCGCAGGCAGGACGCCGGCATGTGGATTCTAGACTCACTCCGCCCTCTAGTGGCAGCAGGACGCCTGTACCAGGCACTTCACTTGGTTCCTACCCTCACCTTCTGCACCGAGACCACTTCAATTCCTTCTACATCCACTCCATGAAATTCCATGCTATGCTTCTGTCCTGCGTGTGCACACGTGCGTGTACACACACACACACACCCATGCCGGTTTAACAAGCCCAGATAATGCCCCAGTCAGCTATTTTAGTCCATAGGGAGCATAGGTTGACCAGACAGCTGTCAATCAAAACTTCTGGAAAAAAACATGAAATGACTGGCATGGCTTTTAAATAAAACCACTAATAAGAAAACATCACCTATTCTGAGCTGGGCAGAGGCTCCTGCATCTCTGGCTCAGTGGTGCAGAGCAGAAGCACCCCCACTCCCTGCGGTTCAGCCACAAGGAAGGGGGACAGCTGACTGGGCACTGACTGGCTGGGCTTACTAAGCCTGTATGGTGTGTGTGTGTGTATGTGTCTTCTGAGAAGGGGATGAGTGCTTCTCTTCAACACCAAAGAGGACCCCAGAGCAACAGGAGCTCCAGGCTCTGAGACAATGGAATTGTCCCCGTGAGTCATCAACCACTGCTAGCACATGCAAGGAGAACAAACCCAGGCCACCACAGTGTGGCAATGACAAGGAGCACATTCAAAGGGGCTGAAGACTTTACTGAAGCCCCATCAGAGCTCACTGACCCTCCCAGCTTTGTGAACTCATTGGGAGGGAAAGGAGAGAAAGAGGTGACACAATTAGATCTAACTTGGTCCATTAAGAGACCTGCTTATGCAAATGCATGGCCTCTAGCTGGACCGATGGGGCTTCTTAACACAGCTGCAGTGCTCCCGTGCTCCCTCCTTTCCCATACTCTGCAGGTTTGCACACAGCTAATGGCTTTCATTATCTATTCCTCTGTGTCCTCTGCACCCTCGAGGTAAATCAGTGTCTTCAGATTGCCAAGGATATTTCTCTTGTTTTGCAATGTAGAACGACAGAGCTACAAGCTGAGCTGTGTCTCTGCAGACGAGGGGGAGGATGGAGAAGGAGAGGAAGGAATGTTTGTTTCAGCTTGTTGGCTCCACAGCTCTGCCCTTGCTCCTCAGACAGCCTGCAGTTTGCAAGAAATGCAAAGTCTGGGCTCTTCCCCAGACCTACTGAATCCCATGTGAGGTCAGAGTGTAAGCAGCTCTGCTCTTGCAGGCAAGTGTGGCCAACTGCACGAGTGGTCTCCAACTCCCTCACCCTCCTTTTGGAGTCAAGTCGCCCATGGGACTTGCTTTGGCCAGTGAGCTGCGAGTGAAAGTCACATGGGTGGTCTCCAGGCAGAAGCTATAAAGCACTAGCAGAAGCGTCCCTACTTGTCCCTTTTGCCACAGTGACCAGCCATGTTCCAGCCAGTGATGGTTCCATCACCCAGGGCCCTCACATAAGGACACTGACAAACCCAGCACTGGGAGCAGCACTGCCCGACGGAACCTTTTATCTCACGCATTGGTTTTCCCGGGCCTTCCCAGGCATGGGGTGTGATACCGAAGGGCTGGGAAGTCAGCACAGTTCGGCAGAAGCGAGCAGATTTCTCTGTGAACAAGTTTTTAAACTCTCCAACTTCACTTCATGAATGAATCTTGACAATTGTTATCGTGCACTGGCTGTGTGTCAAGGACCAGGCTAGCCACGAGGAACACAGGGATGAACAGGACAAGCCCTGCCCTTGATGGGCTCTCAGAAGAGTGTACAGGCAATTACCACAACGTGTCTGCAGTGCCCAGCATGAGCAGGTGCCGTGCCAGGTGCTAGGGAAGCAGGCTCAGGCAGGAGAAGTTTCCTCACGCCTACAGCCACACCCCAGGGAGCGATGAGGACTGCTGCTCCCCCTGTAGGGTCAGAATTCCCTTGGAGGAGAGAGGACGCACAGGATAGTGAAACTCCACCACAGGAGGCAGAGGGGATGTGCGGCAATGGAGGGGCAAACAGTGCTTTGAGGGCATGGAGGAAGGAAAAGTTAATCCTGCTGGGAAAATGCAGGAGGAGGTAGGCACTGAACTGGGAATTTGACAGCGGGCAGGAGTGGGGTGTGAAGGGCCTGCTGCAAGCAGAGGAAACTCCGTGACCAAATGCATATGGAGGTCGGGGGTGGGTAATGAGGTGTATGTGAGGGTGCTGACAGGTCCAGAGGAGAGTGCAGGGAGAGCAAGCCAGGTGAAATCAAGGATAAACTGGAAAGGTGGGCTAGGCCAGGGCGAGGGGGACCCAGCAGATGGGACCCTGGGGCTCAACCACAGGAAAAGACGGAAGCAGAGGTGGATGGAGAGGCTGCTGGAGACATCAAGCTATGGCCTATTTCTGCATACTCGTCTCTGGAGACCCAGCTGCACACCCTCTGATCTTCCACGGCCTGCAATCACAGTGGTACAAGGGGCCACTTCAGGAGACTAAAGGAACCACCTGAACCCAGGCAAAGACAGCAGGTGCCTCTGAGGCTCACCTGCTTGCATGCAGCGAGGTCCGTAAGGATGACAGAGCTCAAGCGGGGATCCAGAGGAAGTGGGTGGCCATCATTTGTTTTCCCGTTACTTCCCTGTCATCCTTCACCTCCCCACACCTCACAAATTCCAAGCATAATTTCCCAGATGCAAGGGGAATGGGTCCTTCCTTCTCTACTGCATGTCTTGAGTGGTGGGGACACACCAGGCTGGGCAGGGCTGGCTGCAGCCCTGGCCTGAAAAGCAGCAGGGCTAAGCTGCACCCTCCTGGGGCCAGAGCATGAAACTCAGGGTCCTGTAGTTGAAATGTGCCACCACCCATTTGCTCTGGCTCAGACAGTGCACCCTCCACCTGTAGGATGGTTTCCATCCATCATGCATTCAAGGACTCCTGGTTCCTCTTGATCTGGGCTTTCCTTTGAGGTCTGCTGCTTTTGAAAAATAAGTCAAATGACTTTTCCTCTATGAGTTTTCTTTTCATAGCTTTCAGTTTCAGGAGACATGGATCTTCTCTCTCTCTCTGTCCCTGTCTTTGTATAGATCTCTGAGGGGTTAAAATCTGCCTTTTCATATCTGCAATCAATGAACTACAACTTCTGTTTTTGTTATATGCTTAGCATTTAGTACACAAAGAAAACCACTTTTCATTTTTCAGGGAAAGCCAAGGACAGCAGGTTTCACCTTGGGGATGAAATGCAGATTTTGTTAAAAGGAAAGAGCCTTCATTCCAAAAGGTTGAATAGAAAAGAACTTCAAGCATCGCACCAGATGCTTAAGTTTAGAGCACTGAATTCAGTGGGTAATGGGACTCCTCTGAATACCATCGTTTCTCATTCACAGAAGAATCACAGCAATTCAGAGCCGCTGGAAAGAATGGTCTCACTGCAGAATTGTTGACGGAGTGGCCAAGTGTCTTGGCTGCAGGGGCTGGGGGTTTCTCAGGATGCAGAGCTTTCAGTGCTAACACTAGGAAAGTCGTGGCAAACTGAGACGGTCAGTCACACCGACTGCAGAATGGTTGGAGGCATTTGTGTAGGTTACATAAGAAGCATTGGGAAGTTTGTTTCACTCATCTGGGCCTCAGTTTCTTCCGCTGTAAAATGAGAAAGTTAAGTCAGCAGGATGCGTCCTGTTCAGTGACACATCTCTCTTGTTCAGAGCCCTTTCTAAACTGTGTTCTTCCCCCTGTCCCCACCCCTTAGATAATCATTTTATATTGAGAGGTAGTTCACATAAGATTCATTTTTTTTTTTTTCAGAGACAGGGTCTCGTTCTGCCACCCAGGCTGGAGTGCAGTGGCACGATCACGGCTCACTGCAGCCTCAAACTCCTAGGCTCAAGCGATTCTCTCGTCTCAACCTCGCAAGTAGCTGGGACTACAGGAGCACACCACCACACCTGGCTAGTTTTTTTAAATTTATTTTTTGTAGAGATGGGGTCTCGCTATGTTGCCTGGGTTTGTCTCAAACTCCTGGGCTCAAACAATCCTCCTGCCTCAGCCTCCCAAAACACTATGATCACAGGTGTAAGTCACTGTGCCTGATCTATCCTTTCAAACCTTACAATTCAGTGGTTTTTAAAATATGTTCAAAGTTATGCAACCATCACCGTTTTTTCCCCATTTTAAATTCTGTTCCTCAGACTGGATAATATCAATTGACTTGTCTTCCACTTTCATTCTGTCTTCTGCCAACTCAGCGCTTCTGGTGATTTTTTAAAAGTTATTGTATCTTTGAATTTCTACTTAGTTCTTTTTATTTTTATTTTTTTTAAATATCGGTCTTCTTACTGATATTCTTTATTTGTTGAGGCATTACTCTAACATTTTCCTTTAATTGTTTCAGTTTCCTTAGTTCCTGGTGCACATTTATAACAGTGGATTTAAAGTCTAGTAACGGATACCGTCACGTTTCTTTGTTGCGTACTTTTTTCTTGAAAACCGGACATTTTAAATAATGTGGCAACTCTGGAAATCAGATGTCCCTGCCCCACAATGTGGTGGTGCTGCTGCTGCTGTTCCGTTGTTCAGTGACTTTCTTGGACTAACTCTGTAAAGTCTGTAAAGTCTGTGTTCTCCTTCAGGTGTGGCCACTGAGGTCGCGGCTTGGTTAGCAAATTATCACCCAAGGATTAGGCACCGAGTTCCTTACAGGCCTGGAAGCACCAGACTCCTACCTTTGCTGAGGGCTGTGTGTGCTGGAGCACAGGAATCTTCAAGGCCCCCACAGTTCTCCACTCGGCCTTCTCTTCGTCTCTTTGTCAGGCCTCTGAGCCCAAGCTAAGCCATCATATCCCCGGTGACCTGGACGGACACATCCAGATGGCCTGAAGCCACTGAAGATCCACAGAAGTGAAAATAGCCTTAACTGATGCCATTCCACCATGGTGATTTGTTTCTGCCCCACCCTGACTCATCAATGTACTTTGTCATCTCCCCTACCCTTAACAAAGTTCTTTCTAATTCTCCCCACCCTTGAGAATGTACTTTGTGAGATCCACCCCCTGCCCCCAAAACATTGCTCCTAACTCCACCGCCTATCCCAAAACCTATCAGAACTAATGATAATCCACCACCCTCTGCTGACTCCTTTTTCGGATTCAACCCGCCTGCACCCAGGTGAAATAAACAGCCACGTTGCTCACACAAAGCCTGTTCGGTGATCTCTTCACACGGACACGTGAAACACCTGCACGGGGCCTCATGGCAGCCACAGGTGAGATCACAGCCTTCTGGGGCATATGCATTTCTCAACGTGCTTTCCATTGCGCAACTGAAGGCCACTTGGGTTGTTTCCAGTTTCTGGCTATTATGAACAAAGCTGCTATAAACGTTTGGGAGTGGGTTTTTGTGTGGTCTAATTTCTCTTAGGTAAAAATCTAGGAGTGGGATGGCTGGGTCACAGTAGGTAAAAGTATACTAAACTTGACGGGGAATTTCCAATGGTTTTCCAAACGGATCACACCACTCCACTTTGCGCTCTCCACCTCAGTGCCCTACAATGCGTGAGAGTTCCCGTTGCTCTGTGTCATCCCCAGCACTTGGTATTGTCATGATTTTTTGATGTGGTCATTCTAACTGGTGTAGGGTAGCATCTCAATGTGGCTTTCATCTGCATTTCTCTCATGACTAATGATGCTGGGCACCTTTTAATGTTCCTACTTGCCTTCTGTATACAAAGGCATCCTGTAGGTGAAGGGACTTCTTTGGTAAGTGTCTGTTCTAATCTCGTGTCCATTTTTTAATCAGTTGATTTGCTTGTATTGTTGAATTTTGAGGGTTCTCTAAATATTCCAAAGTTATGCTTTGACTTCAAATGCATAACCCCTCTTGCAAGATTCTGGGATGCTCCCCTTAAGCATCTTCGTTCTATATCTGGAACATCATGTTCGAGAGTTTATATTACATATAATATCTCTGTAGATTCACATTCATATCCATGTAGCTCTGAAAGCAACTTTTTCAGTTTGGTTCGGGACACATTTACTGTGTCTCTATTTGGGTATTATACAAAGTACCAGGGAACCAGAATTGACTAGCCTGTGGCCCTTGTAATTGAGGAACTTTTAATTTAAAGAAACGTGGTTTAAATTTGGATTAAATTAAGATATACATAAGAATGACTAGCTGCAATATATCAGATTTTTCATATAAAATCTATTTGTTCAGATTAACAATGGAAACATTTTCATTATGACTATAAAGTCCATTCACTATCACTCACGAATCCCTTCTTTATGAATAGTGAAAAAAATGTTCCTTAATACAACCCTTGCCTAAAGTATCATATATTCTGAAAGAATGCAGTTTGCATTAGAAGATTTCTGCTGTTAATTTTAAATGAGTACTCCTGTATTCTGAGTTTATGAAATGTGATGAAAATCAAGTTCAAGGACAAAGTAAAGCCACTCTGTGAACGACACACACCCTTTCCCTTCCCAGGGGTGGTGTCCACAGAACAGGGCTGTTCACCACTCCTGGGTATGTTTTGCTTAACTGCAACATGACTACCTAGTTAGGAGTTGCTGGCGGAATCTGCCTGAACACAGAGAAAATTAACTTTCAATAGCAACTTAAAAAGCAATTGCAATTTCTTAAAATCCTCTTACGCCACGTTTAAAAAATGAGACTTAGTAACTTTATTTTTTTTAATTCACTGATTAAGACAATACAAGCTGTGCTCATTTCAATATTAAGAAATGAAAAGCTCCCTTGAGACTTTCTCTTGCCCTAGGGCAGGTTACATCTGTCAACTGCAAAGAGGCTGACCAGCTTGCAAGCAGAAATTCTCCCTTGGGCTGCAATATGTCTAACCTCACACTATATTGGCTGAGGCTAAGAATTCATGATCGGGTTTATTATTATTATTATATTCAAAGGAAACTAAAAATAAGACTAAAAAATAAAATAGGGGCTATATGAGCAAATGCACTCCAGATACAGTTGGCTGTGATTTGTTAGCTCCCTGCTCCACATGGTTAAGGATATGCGGTGAAGCTCAAGACAGAGAGAAAAGAAGCTTTTGTCAGTTTCCTCTAAAGCTTAGAAACGACATGGTGTGAACACACAGAGGACGGCCCACAAAAGGCTGTTTTCCTGTGATACTGTCAGCGTGACGTCTCAAAGCTGCAGGTGATAGCATGCCTGGCATTCTAGCAGTTTCAGCAACAACATCTCAACTTCCAAGCAGGCATCATCGGAGGACTCTGGCCTCTTTGGTTCTTCTAATTGCCAAGAGAACAACAAAGAGGAAAAGTAAAACCTGCGTGGAGGTCAGATGGAGGGTCCCATTCGGGCTGTTTAAGCTGCTTAGCAATGAAGTACAGTCAGGATTTTTTTGAAAGGAGGAAGGAAGGACGAGAAGGAGGGAGGGAGAAAGGAAAAATGGGTGTGGGGGAGGAGAATCCAAAATAGGCCATAGGTGTTCTTTGCCAAAGCATAATTTTCCTTTTCGTCAGGCTCAGAACCAGTGGAAGAACTGGAACTCCCTCAAGAACATAAGCTAATTATACAATTCAAATTTGCATATAATTGGCATGCTTTCCAGTTAAGACAATAAAAATCCATGTTAACTGGAGTTACAAAAATGGCACTCTACACTGAAAGCAGCACTGTGCATCTCTAAGTATCAAACACTCCTTAGAATATCTCCAGGAGTTCTCCAGGAGGTCATGTTTGCATAGAGGTTAGGGACAAGAGGGGCCTGGGCTCTTCTCCTGGCTCTGCCAAACAGCATGACCTTGAGGAGCTGACCTTGAGGCTTGGCCTTCCCTTCTGTAAAAGGGGGATAGGGGATAAGATATCTACCTCTCAGTGCTGTTTTGAGGAACAGATGAAATCATATATTTGAAATAATACATCACATGGATTCTATTTCAGGAGCACTGCTCAAAACTGTGTTGGTTATTTTTGCGACATGACGGCGTGTCACATTGTGGGAATTATGAGGTGGCGGGGGTTATGCCCAGAGAAGTGGGAGCGTCAGGGGCCTGGCCACCTGCATCCTGTTCCACCCTTTCCTGTCCTCCACCAGCACCCCCAAACAAGTGACTTGGGTTTTTCACAGGCCACCCAGATACTTGGTCCTTTGAAGACCTAGCCTGTGGCCAGACTTTCCATACGTGAGTATTGGTGGCTCCTGGTCAAGTGTCGCTGCCACACATGCATACTCCATGTCACAATGTCACAAACCCACAGCAATGGATGGAGCCATGGGAAGACCACTATGGGAAGACCCTGGACACAGGCCTCGGAGGATCATCTTTTTCCTTTGACTTACTCTATGAAGAAATATCTTTTTTAAAAAAATAGAAAGACAAGGTCTTGCTCTGTAACCCAGGGTAGAGTGCAGTGACACCATGATACCTCACTGCTGCCTCAAACTCTTGGGCTCCAGCGATCCTCCTGCCTCAGCCTCCCAAGTAGCTGGGACTAGAGGCATGTGCCACCCATGCCAGGCTAATTCTTTTTATTTTCTGTAGAGACAGGGTCTCACTATATTGCCCAGGCTGGTCTCGAACTCCTAGCCTTAAGTGATCCTTCCACCTCAGCCTTCCAAAGCACTGACATTACAGGCATGGGCTGCTGTGCCCAGCTTCTATGAAGAAATATCTTGATTGAGTCTATTAAATTGACCCAAGTGAAAGTCCTGTGTTTCTGGGAGACAAGGACAAGCATGTGCATGTTGAGGCGGGCGGGGAGGGCCTAGGAGCTGACGCCACTGATGCATTCACCCTGTGCCACGCTGCCCTGCGTGCTCTACACATGCTGTCTGACGTTATCCTCATCACGTCCCCTCTAAGAACACAGTATTATCCGCTGCATTTGGTAAGAAGAGTGCTTAGCAAAGGAGAGGAGAGGCAGCATTTCAACCCAGGCAGCCTGATCCTGGAGCCATGGTTCTCAACCACTCACCAAAGCTGCCATCTTAGCTAAAAAGAATTCCATGTCCCCATGTGACAAGAGACCTTACATGATCTCCTTTCTCATGAGGGAACAGATGAACTTCATTTAAAAACAAACGGCCCACAAGCATATGAAAAAGTGCTCATCGTCACTAGTCATCAGAGAAATGCAAATCAAAGGCACAATGAGATATCATCTTACACCAGTCAGAATGGCTATTATTAAAAAGTCAAAAAAAAAAAAAAACCACAACAGATGCTGGCATGGGTGCAGAAAAAAGGGAATGCTTACACGCTGCCGGTGGGAATGTAAATGAGCATGACCTCTATGGAAAACAGTATGGAGATTTCTCAAAGAACTAAAAATAGAACTGCCATTCAATCCAGCAATCCCACTGCTGGGCATCTGCCCAAAGGAAATCATTACATGAAAAAGACACCTGCACTCAGATGAGTATAACAGCACTATTCACTGTAGCAAAGCTATGGAGTCAACCTAAGTGTCCGTCAACAGAAGACCGGAAAAAGAAAGTGTGGTGTATATGTACCATGGAATACTACTCAGCCATAAAGAAGAAGAACAGAATGTCTTTTGCAGCAACGTGGAGAGAACTGGAGGCCATTATCCTAAGTTAAATAACTCAGACACAGAAGGTCAAACACTGCATGTTCTCATTTACAGATGGCAGCTAAATATGCAAGAATATAATAGTTACTGGAGACTCGGAAGGGTGGGGGAGTGAGGGACGAGAAATTACTTGATGGGTACAATGTACATTATTTGGGTACGATAACACTATAAAAAGCTCAGACTTCACCACTCCACAATGTATGCATGCAACAGAACTGCACTTGTGCCCCTCACATTTAAACAAATTTTAAAAATTAAAACCTGGATTTTTTAATGACCTATTCCTCTATTACTTATTTATTTAGAAATAGGGTGTTGCTCTGTCGCCCAGGCTGGATTGTAATGACATGCTCACGGCTCACTGCAGCCTTGATTCTGGGTTCAAGCGATCCCTCTGCCTCAGCCTCTTGGGTAGTTGGGGCTACAGGTATGTGCCACCAGGCCTGGCTAATTTCTTTTTTTTTAATTTTTGGTAGAGACACGGTCTCACCACATTGCCCAGGCTGGTCTTAAACTCCTGGGTTGAAGTGACCTGCCCGTCTCAGCCTCCCAAAGTGCTGGGATCACAAGCATGAGCCACCGCGCCCGGCCCATGTTCCTCTTCAAATGTCACCATGCAGCTGTAAAGTCAGAGTGGTGCTAATGAATGAAGCTGAGAAGCTTGATTTTGCACATCGTGTACCAGGGATGCGACCCTTTCTCCCCAGCCTGTGTTCCTGGCCAGTGAGCCTGTTCTGTCTGTGGTGACATAGTTGTCCTGCGAGTGCTCCTGCTCTCGTGATTACCCTTGAAACAAAATTAGAACTTGATGTTGAAGCTTGTCAATTTTTTAATCGAAAGTCTAAGAAGTTTATACCTATTGGTTCTTCCCTGCAATCCTATTAACCCACTCAAAGATTCTGTGTATCACCAGCATAGCTAAGATTGATGTGATCCCTAATGAAATTCTCAGAATTGATACTTTATCAGGTTTCAGAATGTGATTACCAGGTAGAACAGGCATCACAATAAAAATGTAAAGAACAAGCAAGAATTTTGATTAAAATGTAAGCTATCCTATTATACTCCAGGTGCTGGGGTGTTTAGACCAACGACAACTCCTGCTCTGTGCTCCACCATTTCCTGGGATCCAGAATCTTCTCTTCTCTTGCCTATGGAATGCTGCTACTCACCACCCCACCCCAGAAATTCAAACACAGCCCGTGAAAACCCGGAGTCGTTATCCTTCCTTTCCCAAAGCAGTTGGTCTTCGCCGTTCCCTCTCTTGGCACACAGCATCATTTGCTACCTGTCCTCCAGGCTACACATTTCATTGCCATCATCAACTTTCCCCATCCAACGTCCACAGTAAGTCCTAACTGTAAAGCAAAGCTTGACAGTTCATCCAGAATGGTTCACGAATCCACCTCCACCCTCATCGCCACCTCCAAGGCTCAGCTATCACCCACCTTTGCCTGGACTGCTGCCACAACCCTCCACCTGCCCTTGCTGACTCATGTCATGACCCTAAAGTCTACCTCACCCTGCTCAGGACCCAGGGGAGCTGATGAAAGTCTGATGGTGAGAACGTGGGCATTTCACATCCACCTCTGGTTGTGAGATGCCAGTTCTTGTTCATCACATTTGCAAGAACACAAAGAAAATGTCACAGAGTCTAGGCCGGGCATGGTGGCTTGTGGCTGGACTCCCAGCACTTCAGAAGGCCGAGGCGGGAAGATCACTTGAGTCCCAGAGTTCAAGATCAGCCTGGGTAACACAGTGAACCTCATCTCTACAAAAAAGTTAAAAAATTAGCCAAGTGTGGTGACACACACCTGTGGCCTCAGCTATTTGGGAGACTGAGATGGGAAGATTACATGAGCCCAGAAGGTTGAGGTCACAGGGAGCTGAGATCATGCCATTGCACTCTAGCCTGGTTGACAGAGTGAGGCCTGCTTCGAAAAAGAAAAGATCACGTCTGACAAGGCAAGACTCAGGGCCATCCTAGCATGGGCCTCATCTTGGTTCCTGGGGCCTGGAAAGTGGCTCAAACAACATGATTTTTCAGAGATAAGGAAAACTGTACACTTCAGAGAAACCAAAGGAACAAGCACAGAGCAGGGGAGATGTGGCCTATCTGTGAAAACCCACCTTTTGTGTTTGAGAGCAGGTTGTCCATTTAACTTATGTCAGGAGGGAAAAGAGAGCAATAGACTGGCCAGCACCAAGGAGATGCCTCCACCTCCAATACACCCAGGACTCTGTGGCCCCCATTTCTGTCTGCACCAGCACCCCAGATGTAACTCCCAGCTCGCCTATTCGTGAACATCCCCCATACCCGTCTCCCCTTCTTTGCTTTCACTACCTGCAAGGACACCCCACTTTCCTGCACGACCTTGCTCAAGTCACTTAGCCGTTCCGTACTTGAATTTGCTTATCTCTAAAATGAAAGTGACACTATCACCGTGTAGAAGTGTTAGCTGAAAGGTCACATTCTTCAAGAAGCTAATGGTCTCATTTTCCAGATGAAGAACACAGGTTCAGAGAGGTTAAGGAACTCACCCAAGGTCACACAGCCCACAAGATGCCGTGACTGCAGGAGACCTCCCTCAGCCCACCACACTAGACTTTCTGCGAGACCACTGCTGTGAACACACACTCTCTCCTGCCACTGCCCAACACAAGTGTGTCAGCCTGGGAGCTGGATACAGGGAGAGTCACTCACGCTTTTCCCCTTACTGGGAAACAGCAGGAAAGAAGCTCTTTAGTTCCCACTCATGGGTTCTGACCCCATTAGCTCACGGAAAGCGCACTCACTGCAGTCAGCCCTACCCTGGAGGACACATGGTGAATAGCCAATCTCAGTCCCCTCTGCCCCTCGTGATCCATCACGTGTGTGTGTGCGAGCACATGTGAGCATGTGTGTGTGCACTGTGAGTATGGTATGTATGTGAACATGTGTGAAAACTATGTGAGTATATGTGTGAGTACATGGATGTGTGTGAGCACATGTGTCTGTTACGTGTGAGCATGTGTGTGATTACATGTGTGAGCACATGGGTGTGAGCACGTGTGTATGTGATTATATGTGTGAGCACATGGGCGTGTGAGCATGTGTGTGATTATGTGAGTGCACGGGTGTGAGCATGTGTGTGCACTGAGTACAGTGGGTATGTGAACAAGTGTGAGTACTGTGTATGTGAGTACATGTGTGAGGACACTGATGTGTGTGAGCACGTGTGGGAGCACGTGTGTGATTACATATGGGAGCACATGGGTGTGTGAGCATGTGTGATTATGTGTGTGAGCACGTGGGGGTGTGTGAGCATGTGTGTGATGTGTGTGAGCACGTGGGGGTGTGTGATTATGTGTGTGAGCACGTGGGGGTGTGTGAGCATGTGTGTATATTGTGTGTGTGACTGTGTGTGTGAGCACATGCGTGTGTATGCATTCGCCCTCCAAGGTCATCTCCAAGCCTCACCTCTTTGCTGCCACTCCCATCACTCACTCTGGCGCTCTCATCAGTATCCAGTGGTAAAGGTCTGCACTAAATAGTTATGGATATGGGGTCCTTAGTAGTCCAAGTTCCAGAGGAAGGAAAATGACAGCTGAGGTGTCAGGGTAAAAAGAAGAAAAAAAAAATGCCAGGCATGGAACTCACATTTTATTCTCTCTCTCTCTTTAAGAATCTGGCAGAGAGCTCATCTTCCTTCTGCCATGATGGAACAGCAATGACTTGGCGACCATCTCGCGCCAGATGTCCCCTCATCTGGCTGCCTTGGCTGGGTGGTTGTTTGGAATGAGCTGCCCAAACACGGAGGGAGGGGCGGGTGCTCCGGCAGGGCGCTGGGTGGCAGAGCTGGGTGGCCTGGCAATGCCCTGAGCCTGCAGCTGCAGCTTTCCACTTCGGCACAGGGTTGACAGAGGGGAGAGGCACTCTCTCCCGGAGGGAGGCTGAGCTCTGTGACCTGGCACACGGTCACTGTGGCGTGGACATGTCTTGCTATTTTGTGAAGAGAACAGGCTTCCAGTGCACTTGGGCTCCCGTGGACAGTGGAGCAGTGCCCACGAGTCTCTCCTGTCTGGCATCCACAAGACCACCCTCCGGGAAACAGATGGGAGCGAGCACAGGGTGGCCCAGCCCCCCGCATCTGGAGCCTGTGACTGTGGCCTAAGGCAGCTCGGCCTTCGTGGGCTCTGTCCGGGCCAAGCCCAAAGCCATCATGGGGAGTGGTGGGTGCACAGCTGTGCTGCTTACCACACACACCAGCAAGGAGACTGGGGAGGATGCCGTGCTTGGGAAGCGGGACACGCCAGACCCACAGTCTGGAGGCCAAAAATGGAAGGGTCTCAGCAAGGTGGGTGGCCTGAGGGAAATGGACCTGCCACTCTGGAATAAGCCCTCTGGCTGCCCCTGAAACCCCAGGCAGGTGCCACGAGAAGGCACGGAGGGCCGGGCTGTGTTTGTGTACACATCAGTGTGTGCGAGGGAGGGCGGCGCGGCGGCACAGCCTGCCAGCAAGCCCATTTTGGTCACCATCTGCCATGGAGAGCCCTCGCACCTGTCAGAAGCAGCTGCTGACGGCAGATCGTAGGTGAGGGAGGGAGCGGCCGCCCGGGATGGCCTATTGCAGGAGCGAGGGCCGCCCCGCAGGAATGCCAACTGTTCACTTTGAAGCCATCCACGTGGGTGGGCGTGATGGATCCCACACCCGCCTGCCCCTCCTCACGGGGGGTGGGGGAAAGGGGTGACAGGATCGTCACTTCCCTGCCTCCCTGTGAGCAAGCTTGACTACTGTATCGTTTGTCACGGGGCTGGGGAGAAAGGCATCTAGTACTGTCAGGAAAAGAAAGATTCCAGGGGGACCCTTCCCTGGAGGTGGGAGCCCAGATGCCCCTAGGGAAGGTCCCTGCCTTGCTGTTGGTGGAGGAAGAGCAGCACCACCTCACTTTCCCAGCACTGTGGGGGAACGAGGTGTCCTCTCCACGTGGACCAGGGGCCGAGGTGATGCACTGGGACGTGTGGAGGGCACCCCCTGGATCCTTTGAAGCACTTTCTGAAGTTTACTTCATCAACACAAAATAAAAGCCTTTTATGTCGATATATAATGACATGTAATGAGAAATCTTTCCTAGAGTGAACGACAGTCCCCCGCCCACCACATTTTAATGACGCTGTTGCCATCTCTTAAATGCTCATGGGCCGTGGCTATTTTATTACTGTATTTTCTTTAATCCTCAAACAATCCTCTGTGAGCGGTGCAGTCTCATTCCTGTGCACCAGATGGGAAGCCTAGGTCCTGAAGAGGTGAAGTGACTCAGCAGGGACACATAGCCCGGGCATGCAGAGCCAGGACTCACATCCCACCCGTCTGCCTCAGCCTGAGCCTGGAAGCCACCGGCATTGCTGCTACATCTTCCCACGTGTGTATCGCAACCAGTTTCAACTTTGTAAGGCCTCAGTAAAGCCCACGGTTGTGCAAAGCACCCATGAGCCAGGTCTCTGTGGGCCACAGGCACACATGAGGCACGAGCTGGAGACCGTTGGGGAATGTTTTCCCCACGGGACGTCTGATGGCCTGCCTTCCTCTTGAGTGCCGCGGCCCACCTTCCCCAGCGAGCACCTCCAGAGCCCCAGTGGCAATCCTTTCGCCCGGGCTCTCGAGTCCCAGCCAGGGCCTAGCTATCCAGGACCCATAAAGCCCTCCCTTCCTGTGGCCCTGGAGCAGGGACCCCAACATCCCAGCTTCCAGCAAGTATGGCACGAGCACGTGGAGCCGTGTGAGGCCTGGCACCTGCCTTCCCACACAGCACGGCAGGGCTTTTTCTCGTTGGCTGGGTTGATGTCATTTTTCTCCTGGGACATCACTCACGGAGGCACCTTGCTTCTGAAGCCTTCCCATCTGCCTCCCACTCTGCTGAAAGCTGTTTCTTTAGTCTCAGGTGCCAAGTTTCCGGAAGCTTCTCTGGTACCTTTGGAGGGCCTTCTCCAAGCCAGCCCTGGGACATTTTAATCTGTGGCTTCTAATTTGTGGGGGCTGGTAAACAAGAATCTCAAGCTTCATATGAGTGAGTAAATCCTGAGCCAGGACAGGTGTCAAGCGTCCTGGCTTTTGTGCATGAACTTGGCTACGTAACTTCTGGTTGCTTAGAAGCTGTTTTCTCTTCCAGTTTTCAGATACTCCTTTGGCCACAGGTTCAATGGTAGGCATGCTGTATGTTTCTCAGAAGTAAATGCCTCCAAATAGCAGGAGAATCAGGGTCATCACCCATGTTGGGACTGTTTAGTACAGGGAAAATATAATTTTGTGTTTAAACCTCAAGTCTGGAAAATCTCCTGATTCCATATTGCAAAGCAAATAACTGCAAATACCATGCAAAAGTATCCCTGCACTATCCTTTTGAGAAGAGCTTGGCCATCTGCATAAACCTTCCACGCAAAGGGTATTTCCCAATGCTACTGTGGCTGTCTCTGTGTTGGGACAGAGTTTCTTTGCACTGTGGATACTCCTTCACTTCTCCCCATCCCTCTCCCCGAGCTAGTAGCCACTGTTGCAAAGGCGTGCTATGGAGTGCCTGGGCTCCCAGTTGCCTCCAGTGGGCATCTTGGGCTATGGGGGCACTGGATGCTTGTGTCACTGGAATGATAATGCACAAAATGCAGCCTCAGGGCTCCCCTCTCTGGGGAAAACTGTGGGTGAGTGGGAGCTGCAAGTGCAGGAAAGACTTCCAGGTCAGAAAGCAGCTGCTGGCTGTTGAGGAAAAGCCACATTTGGCGCTCAGCATCAGAGGCCTGTCATGGTTCTCTTTCCCCTGCCCAGGCAGGAGCTAGAATAGGAGGTCGGGGTCCCTCCAGGGGTTGGCTCAGCACCCCAGAGAGCTTCTGTCCAGTTTGGGAGCAATGCCTTCATAGCCAAATGTTTAGAGGTGGGAGGGGATGAACACGTGGCATAGCCTGGGTGATGGGAATCGCACAGGGAGTGGACAGGAACCCTCAGCATCGTTCAAGATCGAAATGCACTAGGAGAGCTATGATAACCCAATGCTTAGGGTCTGCCTGCCTTCCTTTACATTTTTTTCTATGATGGTAAACTATATGTAACATAATATTTACTATTTTAGGCATTGTAAGTGTACAATTAAATGCATTAAGTACATTCACAGTGTTGTGCAATCATCACCATTATCCATTTTCAAAAATTGTCATCATCCCAAACAGAAATTCTATGCCCATTAGACAATAACTCCCCCTTTCCCCAGCCCTGGGGAACCTCTATTCCACTTTCTGTCTTTATGAATTTGACTACTCTAGGTCCTCATATAAGAGGAATCATACAGTATTTGTCTTTTTGTGACTGGCTTATTTAATTTAGCTTGATGTCCTCAAAGTTCACCCATTTGTAGCACATGTCAGAATTTTCTTCCATTTTCAGGCTGTAGTCCATTGTGTATCTATAAATCACATTTTGTTTATCCATTCATCTGGTGATGGGCACTTAAGTTGCTTCTACTTTTTGGCTATTGTAAATAATGCTGCTAAGAACATGGGCATACAGGTTTGAGTTCCTACTTTCATTCTGCTGGATATATACATAGGCGTGGAATTGCTGCAGGATAGAGCAATTCTGTGTTTAACTTCTTGAGGAACTGTCCAGCTGTTTCCACAGTGGTTGTACCATTTACTATCCCCACCAGTAATGTGCAAAGGTTCCAATTTCTCCACATCCTCACCAACACTTATTATTCTCTGTTTTGTTTTTGCTTTGTTTTGTTTTGATAGTAGCCATCCTAATGGGTCTGAAGTGCTTTCTCACTGTAGTTTTGATCTGCATTGTCTCAGTGACTCATGATTCTGAGGATCCTTTCATGTGCTTTATTGGGCATTTGCATTTCTTCTTTGGAGAAATGTCTATTCAAGTCCCTTGCCCATTTTTCAAGTGGGTTACTTTCTTTGTGGTTGTTGAGTTGTAGGGGTTTTAAAAATATTTTCTGGACATTAATCCCTTATCAGATGTATGATTTGCTAACATTTCCTCTGACTCTGTGGGTTGTTTTTTTATTTTCTTGATAGTGTCCTCTGTGTAGAAGTTTTTAAATTTGATGAAGTCCAATTTTTTTTTTTCTTATGTCATCTGTGCTTTTGGTGTCATATCCAAGACACCAGTACCAACTCCATCACAGATCTGCATTAAATCCATTGCAAATCCAGTGAAGATTTTCCTCTATGTTTTCCTGAGATGGATTTATCATTTTACCTCTTATGTTTAGGTCTTTGATCCATTTTGAGTTAATCACTGTGGATGGTGTGAGGTAAGGATCCAGCTTCAATCTTTTACAGTTACATTCACTCACAAACCTGGAGATCCAGTTGTCTCAACACCATCTGTAGAAAAGTCTGTCCCTTCCCCACTGAATGGCCTTGGCACTCTTGTCAAAAATCAACTGACCACAGATGTGAGCGTTCAGCCTTCCTGTCTAACACTGCCCATTATCCTTCTCCTCCTGCCACCACCTCAGCAACTGGACTCCCCTGAGAGGCTAACAGCCTCCACGCCCTACATCTCTCAGTCAGATTGTTATAGCCTCCAGGCAGCAGCCCCAGAAAGCAGGTGCACCATCCCAAGTCAACATGGAACAACATCTGTCTTTGTCCTTTCTCACACCTGTTCCCACTCCTGCTTCTCCTCCCAGCAGTCACATGGGGGGTGAAGAGGCTGATATTCCCAGCTCCAGCTCTCATTCATCCATCATGTATCTTTCTCTATACACTATACACTACACACTGCACACTACACACACACAGCCTGAATAGGTCATAGGCCATGGAGTCCTCCTGACCTTCTCTCTGATTTATTTTTTTCTTGTCTCCTCCCCTCCACCCTAACCTAGGCCCTCATCATTTCCCACTCTTAGCCCCTCTCCCTGCCCCAGTCCCATCCCAGTCCAGCCTGGCCTCCACAATTCTACCAGAGTGATCACATAACATGCAAGTTTGACTCTGTCTCTGCAGCTTAGAGCTTTTCAAAGATTCCCCATTTCTAGGACAATGGTTCATCACCCACCCACCCCCACCCTCACACACACACAGCTTTAGAGACACTGAAATGGCTGCTGGACCCTAAACAATCCACGTTCATTTTAACCCTCATGCCTTCCCACATTACCTGCCCCTTGTCGGGAAAGGCCTCACTTCCATGCTCCATCTTATTCTTCCAAAGCAGCTCCAAAAGCTCCTGCTTTGTGACAAGTCCCACGCTGCCCCTGAGACCACCCATCTGAAGCACAGCTGCTTTCACCTGTGCTCTACATCCTTGTAGTTTATTAATGACAGCAACAACAGTAATAATCAATGCTACAGCTGCCCCCATAACCACCTCCACCACCGTCCATTGCACCCTCCTATGTAGCACTACGGGGAAGCCTATTGTGTTAGGCCATTTTTGCGTTGCTATAAATAAATACCCGAGGCTGGGTAATTTGTAAAGAAAAGAGGTTGAATTGGCTCGTGGTTCTGCTGGCTGTATAAGCACGGTGCCGGCATCTGCTCGGCTTCTGGTGAGGCGTCAGGGAGTTTTTACTTATGGCTGAAGGCAAAGCAGTAACAGGCGCATCACATAGCCAGAGCAGGAGCAAAAGAGACCAAAGAGGCACCACACCCTCATGTGAACTAACTGAGTGGCAACTCACTCCTCACCAAGGAGATGGCGCTAAGTCATTCAGGAGGGATCTGTCCTCTGCTCCTACACGTGGCACCAGGCCCACCTCCAACACTGGAGGTCACATTTCAACATGAGTTGTGGAGGAGACAAACATCCAAACCGTATCACCTATGGACACTTATTACAGCAGACCATGCTCATTTGTTCTGTCCATTTCTCCCCCTAGGCAGTGCCAGATCTGAGGACACAGATTGTCCTCTGTTCACCTCTGCACCCAGCACAGTACCTGGCACACAGCAGCTGCTGATAAATATTTGCTAAGTAAAGGAATGAATAACTTCAAGCTCTATCTTTAAAGTTTTACAGCCTTTGGAAAATTCCATGGTTGAGGCAGCTGCTCCTGTCCTCTGTGCAAATAGGCAGTTTATCAATCCAAAGGCTGGCAGATTTGCTGAGCCGAACCCAGTCCTCGGGCTTTTTCCCAGAGCCATCCCTCCACTCAAGTGGAAGCTGCATCTGCCTCTCTCGACAGGGGCTTCTGCCAGGAAGCTGGGAGAGGCTCAATGCAGCCCCACCACTCCTAATGCTATTTTAAAAGCAAATTCAGAAGCAATGGTGATATTTTTTGCTCTTAAGAACAAGACAACTCTTTTGACATAATAAGGTTAAAAAAGAAATGAAAAACCTTGTACTGTTTTTCCTTTCATCTGAATAGAAACAAATCCCCAACCTCCTGGTTCCAGCTGGCAGACCGCTGGACTCTCAGCTTCCAGAAGAAGGAGAGCGGAAAGATCAGGCCTTAGCAGCTGAGAACTTATTTTTGGCTAAGCAGCTGGTGCTGGAATTGCTGGCAGCAGGCAGCATCTCCCCAGCACAGAGCATGGGGCACCTGCCACTGTCCAGTTCTGGGCACTCTGCTTCTCTGCTGGCACTGACAAGTCCATCTCAGGGCAAAGGCAATCCCAATAGTCAAACCTTCTGAGGGACCCCTGCAGGAGACAACAGTGCTCAGACTTCCACAACGAAGGCTGCAGAGCATCTTTGCTGCTGGTCTCAAAGAAGGTCTTTCCTGGCAAGGGACTAGAGGAGCCGCCCTGCCCTGCTCTAAAGCTGAGCTAGGACCAGTGGGTGGAATTACATAAAGGCAGAATCCAGCCCTTTCACTATGAAGAGAAGTTTCCCCCAAATCAGAGGTCTCTGATAATGGAATGGCTTACCCCAGAACTGTTCAAACAGGAATTTTCTAAGAGGAATCCCTGGACTGGGTGAAAAGAACTTAACTTCTTAGAGTTGGAAAGGTTGCTGGGGAGTCCTTGGGAGTTGATGAATGTCGCCATTGTAATTAGTCAACTGGATCGTGGGGTCCCAAATTTTAATAGACTCCAAAGTAGATTTTTACACAAATTTACAAATTTGTCAATTTGCTCTGATTAAAGCCAATCTTCTTTACTTGTGCTGAGTCAATGCCACCTTTTATACTGGTGATGTTATAGCCCAAGTTCAAGGCTTTTCACGTTAACAAGATAGGGAAGAGGGGCCTCCACCCACTTTTCCCTGCGACAAGCTGTTATAACAAGCTTACTTCCTTACTTTCCTTCCTTGTTTTTTTTCTGTAATTTCAATGACAGGAATAAAAAGTTCTAAAGCCTATGAGACTATGAGAAAACAGAATGTTCTTCAAAGAAAGCTCCAATCCAGATATTGAATATTCCAAGAAAATCTTCATGTTCCATGTGAAATATCTTTTAAATGGAAATTGAGAGCATGAGAGTGAGCACAAATAAGGTAGAAGACAAAATGATTTTCACTTGCAGAGAGCCTTCCAATTCCAATGCAGAGATCACCTGTTAGGTGCCAGGCCCTCCCTTAGCTACCATCATGGATAAAGACCCATGAAACATGTGGCCCCTGCCCTCCAAAGACCTCTGAGAAGCACCCTGAAGCCTGGACCAGCAAACACTCCCAGAAAAGAGCACAGGCTCCGCAAGGCTCATACCCCAGAGCTCTACTCGTTCTGGGTTCTGCAGACCTCTTCCTCTGCCAGGACCCCCACTTCGGCTCAGTGAACTCCCTGCAGGATAACAGGTTCGTTCTCTGGCTGCTTTCATTTCAAATGAGCTCAACCCAAGCAACAATTCCTGAGCTCCTATAAAGTACCAGGGTCAATACTAAGGCCTTTGAGGAGTATGATCCAAAGGGAGAAGCTTCAATATTTGCCCATTGGTTTGTTCATACCTCTACTTTGTTCCACAAGCATTAGACATGGCTCACACAAATGAAACAGGACCAGGGAAATATACATTCCAGTAGAAGGTCAAGCCGGGAGACAAAGGTGAAGCCCATACCTGCAGATCATGGAGTCCTACGTAGTTGCTAAAACAAAGGCACAAATGTCACTACAAGGATGAACGGGACACAGTCTCTGCTCTAAGCTGTCTGGAGATGGAGAACAATCCTTATCCAGGTTCCCGGAGTATAAAAGCATAGAGCCCGGTCCTCAGTGACACTCTGAATGTTCACCGTTTGGAAGCCGACTGATGGCATGGGCACCCAAGAGGTCATGCCTTGGAGCATGGATGTCGAACTGAATAATTCTGGCTGGAAGGCTCAGGGAAGGCTTTACTCAAGAGATCTCGCGTAAGGACCATACCCCAGACCGTCGGCTTCACTGGGCTTGGGCAATTTCATTCACTTAACAATCTTGAGGTTCCAAATCAAGGTATGGTCTTACGGGAGGAAAAACAGAAATAGAAGAGAAGGTAGTGGAAACATTTCTAAGGGCAGCTCCCTTGGATAAAGAGACAAGATTATTCAACAGCCACACATACGTTATCCTTCTAGAAAGTTCTGATTGAGAAATTGTCTTCAACTCACATTGGAAGTCCTTGTATTTTAAGGAAATCCAAAATGATCTGTAATCATTCCCAAGGGGTTTAATAGCCAGGACACACTTTCACGGGATCTCAACCCAAGTTCTTAGAGCAGAATCTTCAAAAATCCATTTTCGATCTCATTTTTGCCATAACATTTCCCTGGTTTCTTCCCAGTGGTATTTTCCTTTGATGATACAGACTTTTATCATACTGAAGCCCCCCAAATAGAGGAAAAGGAGATGTTATTAAAACGTTACATATTCCTTCATAGCTTTTGCCACTCAATGCGTAAATAAAAAAGAAGTAAGGAGGGGAGAGGATGTTGGAGAGGAAGAGATGGGTGCACCTGAGAACGGCAGCACTGGCTGAGTGCAGGAACCGCTTCTTCCTGGAGGCCCGGCCTTGTACCAAGGACAGAGATCATCAATAACAGCAGCAGCAGGGAAAGTGGCCCCGGTAAGCAAGAATAAACAACTCCACACAGGCAAACAAGGAGGGGGCTCAGGCCTGAGAGATGAAAAGGTGCCTCTGAGGGCCCTTGTGGGAAGGGGAGAGGGGAGGGAGCTACTTTAGAGATGGGCGATTCCAACAGAAATGGGGCCATACCAAGTGCTAGACAAGAGACTGCCCACTTGGGCTTGACTGCACTTGGAGGGCCGTGCAAAGACGGGCAGAAAGTGGAATCTTTGTGAATTGCCATTTCTGATTTTAGCTTTTGTACAGAAGGGGGGCTGTGTGTCTCGGAGCACCACTTTGCATTTTTATTAAAGATACGTGCCTCTGAAACCCACAGAAGATGGGACATCTGTAGCTTCGAGGACGTGGGCATGTTTCACTGGACTTCAGGGAGGGTTTCCTATTGTCTTGTGCTGAAAGGTACTTTCTGTAGCTAGCATGAGCCCAGGGTCAGTGGACGTGCAGACATTCTCAGTATTTCATTATAAACAGAGGACTGGTGACAAAAACCCTTCTCATGCTAAGCTGAGATGACTCATTCATGATGCTGCCTGGACTCCTGCAAGAGCCTTCAAACTCCTCGAACACCAGTGCCTGCTTCCTCGGCTCCATCCATCTGGCCTCCGCTAGACTGATTTTTCTAAAATACATCTGTGGCCATGTCATTCTCCTGCTCAAAAATACAGCTAAATGTTTCTTCCATATTTTGGCCTCAACCCTCAACCAAACTTTCCAGCCTCAGTACCTCCACTCCCTACCCTCTTTCTACACACATCCTATGATCCCCTCAGTGAACATGGTGGTTCCCAGAATCATACGTGTTTAGGTCATCCCTTCTCCCTATAAAGCACTGCCTCTCCCTTACCCACTGCAGCCCTTTGCAATATATGTGCATGTGTGCACACGCACATGCTTCCACTGCTTGTTAAAACAATCCTACGCATCTTTCAAGGTGCACTCTTAAATAGGACCATGCTCTGGAAAGTCTTCCCTCCAACCACCAAAAGCTAGGCTCCAACGCTCCCTCCGGCATGTTCCTAAACCATCCTGAGTTCGTCTTTCTTGCTGTGCTTACATAGAGGTGACTGTGTGTGTTGGCTTCTGCCACTTGGTTGGAAGCCAACTACAGGGCAGGGACTGAGTTGAAATCATTTTTATAGGTCCTACTGCTCACATACCCAAGTGTCAAAGGCAATGTTGTAAACATGCTAGAGACTCGGTTCGTACGTGGATTGAACTGAACTGAAATATAACTGTAGGCCACTGATTTACAATCAATAAGTATGGACAATCTTTAAAGAAATCTGAATCCGAGGCAGACAAGCAGCCATCATGATATTGGGTGGACGTGGAACAAGCCAACTCCTTCCCATTTGTGCCTCCCAGTGTCTTGCTAACCAAAGTGTTTAGAAAGCAGCTGATACAATCTGCTGGGACAGAGTGCCAGCAGAAGCAGGGCCTGTTCACTGAGCACAGCGGAGGCCTGGCCGTGGGTTTGGTGCTTTCTCTCAGCGGCTGTGACTGCAGGTAAGTTCCACAGCTGTTCTGAGCCTTGGTTTCCCCATCTGTGAAATGGAGGTGAGAATTCTGTCAGTCTGACAGAGCTGCTCAGGGAATCAAGTGAGATGATATAGAGAAACGGGCTGTCAGAACTAAAAATGAGCTAGTCAAACGAGAAAATGTATGCAATCATTTTGTAAATCCTATTGTGATAAGCAGATTTTCATCGTTAATATAACATTAATTCCCTTTATTGGACTCTGTAAAGAAAAGACAGGGTGGCGTGACTAGGGAGCTCTGTTTATGGCTTGACAGACACCCTGTGTGGCAGGGTCTGGTACAGTGCTACAGTGTATTTGAAAATACAAACTATCATCGTTGGGGACCACAGGGTTCTGGCTGCCAAAAGTACAGATGCATAGTATTAACTTTGGTTTCACTACAATAAAAACACTGAATGGCCCCTTTTGGTTTTGAAAGATCAATGAGAAAAACTCATCACAATGAGGAAGATGAAGAGACTGGTAAAATATTTAAATGTCATTACAAATACACAAGATGCAGATGCCGTCTAGCTAATAGTTCCTGCCGCTCTCTAGAGACCCAATGCTAACACTGGTCGTGTTGTCTCTCAGGGTCTCTTCCATCTGCCCTCTACTTGGCCACAGATTGCAGAAAGCTTACACCACACAAGGCCTGGGGGATGGCTGTGTGATCACCATGTATCCCGTGCCTGCAGATCATACAGTTATACACATAGTATCTTCACGCCAACCCTATGTATGTACATGCACGAAGCCTGAATAGTGACCATGTAGATGCGCACACGTGGTGCGCAGGGGATAGTCAGAAAACTGTCTCAACTCAACTCAATGCCTGCTCACCTATTGGCCATGTAACTGTACCTGTATAACACCCACGTGCTGACTCCATTACTTTGGGCACAAGCTGCCCGTGTGCAGATCATAAACTATATAAGACATCTGGATGCTAGGCAGTCCTGATAGCCCACATTTCCCGTGCTGTCATCACATGCACAGAAGACTTCCAGGCTAGCCAAACAACTAGGTATCACATGTCGATATGGCTGCCAGGCAGCCGTCCAGCTGCAATACCTGGGCACCAGTCACAACACCATCCCTACACGGTGCCCAGCAACCACCATCACATGCGGACCCTGTGTCAGGCATAGAATGTCTGTGCCAATTTCCTTCAGGATGGCATCCTTATTGCCTAGAATATAGGCCCATTTTCCCTAAAAGTAAAAAAATCCCTCTCAGCTTTCCAGCAGGATTTGCTGTAATAACTTTGGGTTCGAGTCTGAAGACTCTGTTATGGAAAATTTGATGGAAGAATAATGCAGTAAAATGTGCCCAACCAATGGCAGGGGAAAAAAAAAACAAAACCCTGGTGCCGCACCCACTCTGAAAACAGGAGGGGCTCATCTCTTCTTCTTACACTGAATAGAAGCACGGGGGATGGGGGCTGCTTTCTGTTCTCCCTACAATCTCCCCAAGCTCAAGGAGCAGCAGTGGACAAAGTGGTTCTGTTCTCGCAGCATAACTCAGGGATCAGGAACAGCAGATCTTTTTTTTTAGTATGGGAATGTGCCTTAGTGATCAGCTAATTCGGCCCTCCCAATATCATAGATTAAAAAAAAAAAATGAGGGCTGAGAGGCCAAGTGATGGTCACAGGCCGATGACAGGATGAGGTGTATTCACAAAGACATCCTTAGCCACCAGATTTGGGTTAATGACAGGGTATGCTTGAGTGCCAGGAACATTTCCTGACAACACAAAGAGCATCACTGGCCAGATCTTGCGAGACGGAGGAAGGGCGGAAGGAGCAGCTCTGGGCAGGAGCAGGTTGGAGGGAGGAACCAGCAGGGACAGGGCTGCACTGGACTCAGCGCCCAGCCTTGACACTGACCAGCCACGTCAGCTAAGGGAAGCCACCTTCCCTCTCCTGGACTGAACATGGAGGGAGCCAGTCTCTATGACTCCTTCTAGCCATCCTGTTTCAGGCTGACTCAGAGCATGTAAACATTGCTCAATGTTTAAGGAGGACCTGGTATTTAAGCTCCTAAAATTTAAGAGATGAGACGGCTGTCCGTCCACTTGAGACTGGCCAGCCCAGACACCTTCATATGCTCCTGACCTAGTCTAGCGGGTTTCAAGTCCACGTTCATTGTCACACAGAAAGCTCCATTCTCAAGGGCTCCCCTTGTCAGAGGTGAGCCTTCCACTAAGAAGCCAGTGGGGGAGGCTGAGGTTCACCAAACCTTCTGACCTCGTTTTCTGAGCACTGTATGGTCAGGCAGTGCGTTCTTTCAAATCTGAGAGTCTGAAGTTTAGTCTAAAATACCACATTTTGGAAATTTAGAGACATGTTCCATCCAGAAACGTTTCTGACACTTCCATAGGTCAGGAAATGTTCACTGCATGATCAGCACCATGAAGAAACGTCCCTAGGAAGTGAAATGCAGTATTTAAGAGACACCATCATCTGCTCACTCATAATTCTATCCCTGCCCTTCACGTGGGACAAATGAAGCCACAAACAAATAACATGAATTGCTCTTCTTGGACCCAACGGCAGGGCAGGCTGGGACAGTGGGTGGCAGAGCTGTGAGGCGTGCTCTGTAGAAGAACTGACTCCCAGCCCACGCTCAGCCTCGGGTCACATGGCCAGTGTGTGGCCCAGGGAACTCACCCAGTGCCCTCATCTTGTCACCTGACTGTTGGCTTTATGTGACCTCTGGCAAGACCTCTTGGGTTCATTAGTAGTAAAATGCCCACAGTTATCCATAAGTGATGAATAATATTTTCATAGTTTTAATTAAAATGATGATTTTGGTTCAATCAGAGAATGCCACCGATACCCACCATAGCTTGCTAAGTCCCAGAGAGTGCACTAGACACTTCATACACATTACAGTGCCTCCCCTATCCAGGGCCAATCTGAAGACTTGTGCCCATTTTCAGATGAAGAAACTCTGACTTAAGTTGCCAAGAGCATTGAGTATGTCAGGGGCCGGAGCAGACCTTGAGTCCAGGTCTTCGGCAGCTGTAACAATGAGAAATAAACCTCCTTTCAAACCAGGTTCAGTTGGGGTGTGTGACAAATGACGTAAAGGTTTAAGGGGAAAATATAAAAGCCAATGCCAATGAGGTTAGTATTTCTATTAAAGTGTTCTTCCAATAGAGTGAGATATTGACAAGTAAGTCGGGGAAATATTTCTCTCTCTTTTTACTTTTTGAAGTGCCAGAACATGAAGTATCTTTGAGAATAGGTAAGTTTCTCCCTAAAAACTCAGCGCACAGCACCTTATGCTGTTTTAACATGTAGTTTAACATCCTTAAGGTCTTCGCCTTTGGAATGGAGCCAGTGCCTGTCTCCCTCATCAGGGTTAAATGAGGTAATACACACAGAAACAATGTGGCGCCTGTGACCCACCAGGCCAGTGCACAGTCTCATTTTCCTGCTGTGGCTTTTATTCTGCCTTCATAAACCTCGAAAAAATGCCCCACATCATCATGTGATGATGGGCAGATATATGATTTCACTGGAAGTCTTCACTTTGCTTCCTATCCGGTCAGAAATGTGCACAGGATACCCCTGGCTTCCTGTGGTGGGCAGGGACGGGGCGGGAGTGGGGAGGAAGACCCAGAGGCAGGTGCCAGTGGCCCTCGCAGGGGAGCCTGGGCTAGACATGGAGCCTAGGTAAGTGGTTCTCAACTGGCGACTCCAGTTTGGTCATCTTCCCTGGACGCACTCACTACCAGATAATTGCCAGGCTGCCCATTCTGCAGAGGAAACACAGAGCCACGCACATGTGACCACACAGGGACCCCTCCCCTCAGGGCTGCCTGCCCCATGGAGGCCCCATCCCCTCAGAGCAGACCCTGTGCTGGGCCTGAACATATAGGTACAGAGCACTCCTCAAGGTAGAGAGACTGGCACAGGCTGGATCACCAGGAATACAGAGAGGGGATGTCAGATCTCACAGGGAAGGCGGCACAGGTGGCAACAGTGCTGCACCTGCAGAAGGCAGGGCTCTGTGAGACACGTGGGGAGTGGGCTCGGGTGAGGCAGAAGCAGAGTCTGACCTGGTACCTGCAGAAGGCAGGGCTCTGTGAGCCATGCAGGGAACAGGCTCGGGTGAGTCAAAAGCAGAGCCTGACCGGTCGGGCCTGAGCTCAGCTCCGTGCACCATGGAAGATGCTGTGAATGACCTTAGATTTCAGGTAACAGTGTGTGGTTGTATATAATGGGACCACTGAAGTCTTCTGAGGCTTCTAAAAAAGAAAAAAAAAAAAAGAAAGAAAGCTTCTCGAAAAAAAAAAAAAAGACTTTTGAAAAAAAGAAAAAAAAAAAAGCAAGCAAGCAAGCTTCTGAAAAAGAGTACAGCACCAGGGTGTGCAGGAAGGTCCATAAGGGCAGGACTGGAGAGAGGATGGCAGGGTTCCCTCCACCCTCCAGGGCAAGGGCAGGAAGCAGGGCCTGCTCCCTGGTGGGCGGGCAGGAGAAGAGATGTTTCCGGAAGGAAATCTGTCAGTGGTTCTCGTAACAACTCCCCAGCCTCATTTTTTGTTAAAAGAATAATTTGATTACTGAAGTAGTAACAAGAAACTTGTAATTGGATGAGAGAACATAACAATGACAAATTAATTTCACAGGGCATTTAGAGCGTAACAGCTACACTGAAAAAATGTTGCAGAGGGAAGTGAGTACTTTGGTTGAACTCTGCCTCACACGATAATGGCAGTGTTTTATCAAAGCTTCTCACCGTGTCTCAAAAATCACCTAAACTTCTTCCTCTAGAAGTCTACCACTCCTCCATTCAGAAGACAACTCCAGTGGTTCTCAAGCCTGGCTACAGCTCATGTCAAGTCACCCAGGAAACTTTAAAAAACACAAATGCCAGGGTCCTCTTCCGCAGAGAGACACTGACTGGACTGCCTGTGCTGGGGCCCAGGAGTGGGTGAGTGTTTTAACCCATTTATGCCGGAGGTTGCGAATTTTTCTGTGTGAAAAATCAGACTGTGGCGATGACCTTGAGCAGTAGGATATACAGAACTCCCACAAGCTTAGCGTTCCAATAATGGAACACTAGGCATAAGTGTCTCAACTGCAGGCGATTCTCCATACTTCCAGTGCCCTAGTTCAGTGACTCTCAACTGGAGACAAGCTCTTTCCAGGGGACATTCGGTAATGTCCAGGGGACATCTTTAGTTGCCACAACCAGGGCGGCAGTGGCAGGGGTGGGGTGCAGGGGAGGCACCAAGCTAATGGCATCTAGTAGGTAAAACCAGGGATGCCGCTGAACATCCCATCAAGCGCAGAACGGCTTCCCCTCTCCCAACATGGAATTATCTGGCTCCAAATGTCAAAAGTCACTGAGAAACCCTGCTCTCATTAAATATGATATTAGCTCCACTTAAAAAAGAAGGAGTTGGACTGGGTGTGTCTGGAGTCTGAGGTAATGAGAAGAAGCTGGAATTCTGAGCAGGTTCCTTGGCCTCCTGAAGCTTCAGGTTTAGCATCAGAAGAGTGAGAGATCGGATGTCTCCCATCTTGCAGGATTTCTCAAAGCTAACGTAGGAGACCAGAATATGCCACTCTGAAATATGCCTCTTTGGCATAAGGATTATTTTGAGCTGATTATTTTGAGAAACTGCAGACACAGGAGAAGCTCTGAAAACAGAGAAGTTACCCTTTCGTAAGGGAAATTTTACATCTACAGAGAAAAGCTGCCCTTCTAAGAGCATCTCCCTTTCTGTACCAGGAAGACGGGGGTGACCTGAAATCATAAGACCCTTACTGAGGGAGAGGGCACAGCCTTAAGTCTGCATCACAAACCTTACACTTGCTTCCCGGAATTTTCCTGGTCACCTTCCCATAACTTGCCTCCCCCATAACCCTCTTTCTTCATTTCAGCTGAAGAGGGTATTGAAGCACAAATTCCAGCCACCTCTTTGAGTTACTCAACCCTGAATTTCTCCCATGTACACATGAGATGTACATGTTAATAAACTTCTGTTTGTAAATTTACTTAATTGTCTTTTGTTACAAGGGCTCCACTGGAGAACCTAGAAGGTGGAAAACAAACATTTTTCCCTCCCGTGTACTACTATGATGCCGGGGCTCAGAGAACAATACACCCTAAAATACGGGGCTTTGGCATGCCAAGCATTTTTAATGACAGGAAATTGGAAGGCCTTAGAAGCTGCCTCAGAACCAAGGACTTTCTCAACCACCTTTTTCTCCCCACAAGTGAAGAAACAAACTTCTTCCCCCCTAAAATCCAACTGTCTTAAGAGCCCCTCCCTAGGAATCTCATCGAATAACTAGGAAAGATTAACTACAGGAGAAAAGACTAAAAGTTGTCACCATATCCAGACAGGCTTTCTCTGTATTTGTCCAAGAGCAGCTCTGAGAGATTACTTAGGAGACTTTATCTGCATAATAAGACAACCTTTGCTCGAAGTGAATTTTCACCCCTCGCCTTCCACAATCCACCAGCACTAAGAGGAACTCTGACTCAGGCCACTGTCTGTTCTTTGGGCTCTTTCATTTCTCCTAAGAATCATTTACCATCCCCTCAAAACTGCCAACATCTCTTTCCCCCATGAAGAGGGTCTTTAAGCCTCAACTCCCTGACCCTTTCTTAGAGTCTCATATTTCGTATGGCTCCCATGCACAACTGCACATTAATACATGTGTATGCCTTTTCTCCTGTTGATTTCTGTTCATTTCAGCAGACTCAAACCTTCAAGGGGGAAGAAAAAATTCCCTTCACCCCTAAAATGACAACTACTCACACATTTGCTGTTTTACCTGCTTCCTTGAACATTATAGAACTGTTCAAATAGAGATTTTGAGACATCAATCATGTTATTCAGGAGGCGGAGAGAAGTTAAATCTCAATGATCTGTCACATGTACCAGTGCAATCACAGATCCTCTAGCCTCACTACTGGAAGTGTGGTCGAGCCGTACAGGCAGCAGGCAGCAGGCAGCAGGCGCCTCTGGAGCTTGTCAGAAATACAGAAGCTCATGCCCCACCCTGGACCTGCTGAGCTGGAATCTGTATTTTAACATGACCCCAGGTGTTTTGCACGCACATCAATATTTGACAGACACTGCTCTACCAGCTGCCATTCAGCCGCCCCCATGCCTTTGGGGCTAATTTTTCTGTAGACTTTTGGATATTATTTTATTTTTTAATAATCCACTCTGAAGAGGAGTCTCCTGAAAGGGTTCGAATCCCATTTCTCCCAGAGGAGGAATCCAACCCAGTTCAGCAATCTAAAGCCAAATGCATTCATCCCTCACTTTTGGAAGTAGAACCCATCACCTGTGCAGGCTAAATGAGACAAGTGGTTTTCCAAGTGTGATCCTGGGATCAGCAGCATCACCTGGGAGCTTGTTAGACATGCACATTTTGGGGCCCCAGTCCTGTTGAATCAGAAGCTGCAGGTGGAGCCCAACAATTGTGTCTTGGCACGCTCTGAGGGTGCTTGCAACTCATGCTGAAGTTTGAGAACCACTAGAGTAGACCATGTATAGCCTTTACAAACACAGATTTGAATGTTCACGGCCTTGAAATACCCTTCCTCTGTTGTTAGACAGCTTTGTCTATGATGTCAATGATGCTCCAGTGAACATCATCATATAAAAACCTTCCCTTCCCTCCTGCTTCAGGTATATCTATTCATCACCCTGCCCCATTCCTTAGGTGTTTTCAACATCTTCCTAATGTCTGATCAGAGAAAATTATTTGGTGTGAACCTAATATGGGACAGTGGAAAAGTCTGGAATCAGACCTAGATTCCTGTGTTTCTTCCACTTGGTTACAGAATTTTGGGAGAATCATTTCCCCTCTCTGAGGTCCAGCTTCCATTTGTAAACTGGAATACATATCTCACAGAACTGCATGAGAATTAAAAGAAACTCAATATATATTTGTTTATAATTCTTTTTAATAAGCAGGCAATGGCACACAGGCACTTGAATGGCCCCTATGTTCTGAAATTTTAAGGGGTATTGACAAGACTGCCATCCACTCCTCCTGCCCTGAAATACTCACAGACAGGTTCTGAAGGAATGGGTTATGATGACGGAAGGGGCACCATCTCCAGAAAGCCACCTTTTTCCTTCCTGGTTGATCTCGTATTGTCCTCCTCTGTCACTATGCTCTCTTTGTCACCCAGGCAGGTTCCTCTTCCTCCGCTCTCTCCACACTGTCCCTGTTCTGTCCTTCACCTGCTTTTTTAGGAATACGCCCCCCCACCCCACACCAGGTGAGTGACAACATTCACAGTTCACTCCCACAGCTGCAGAAACCAGGTAAAAGTGACTATAACACTGGCAGCTCTTCCACCTCCGCCCTGGCCTTAGACCATGACTTCACTGTCTCTTGGAAATCTCCACCTGGACTGTCCAACCAGAACCTCAAAGACCACATGTCCCCCACTGAACTCTGGCAGCCAGGCCCTCCTAATCTCTTTACAACAGAGTAATCTTTTAAGACCACAGACGTGATCTTCTCACTCCTCTGCCCCTCCTGCCCCAATCATCAAGGTCAAACCCATCCTGTCCCATCTTTCAGCCCTGCCCTCTGCCCTACATCTGCCACAGGCTTCCACCATGTGCCACCCGCCATTCTGACAGAGTCTCACTTGACTAAACTCTGCTCAGATTCCCTTGAATGCTCTCCTCAATGAGGCCCTAACTTCTAGGCTTCTACCTTTGTCCCTGCATTGTCCAATTTTAGCAAGAACCCTGTTAATCTGGTCTAACCTGAACCCCCCAACTTCAATATCGAATGGAGTTCCCCATCTGCCGCCATCCCCCAGGTGGTCTGATCACCCTGGCCTGCCATCAGCAGGAATCCTGTTAGGTCACTTTAGCCACAATCCCCCTTACTCCTGGTGTTTCCCCTGTAATTTTCATTCATTGACCTCCATCTCCTGCTCCTTACCTCTGAACTCCCACTTGTCCTTTGCATTCGAAGTTGAGCCTGAATTCGCTTCCCCACTGCAAGACCCTATGCAGCAGACCCCCTGAATCATTTCATTTTTTCTTTTTTGGAGACAGGGTTTTGCTCTGTCACCCAGGCTGGAGTGCAGTGGCCCAATCATGGCTTACTGTAGCCTCAACCTCCTTGGCTCAAGTGATCCCCCTGGCTCAGCCTCCTGAGCAGCTGGGGCTGCAGGTATGTGCTACAACACCCAGCTAATTGTTTTTTTTGGAGACAAAGAGTTTTGCTCTGTTGTCCAAGCTGGTCTCAAACTCCTGTCCTCAAGGGATCTGCCCACCTCAGCCTCTCAAACTGCTAGGATTACAGGCATGAACCACCATGACTGGCCATTTTATTTTTTCTTTAACAGTTCCCCAAATAGGACTCAAATCTGAGTCCTTCCACCTAGTGCAACAGTTCTCAGCCCTAGCTGCATCCTGAAAACACCTGGAAGCTTCCGGAAATACCTACTCATGCCTGTGTCCCTGTTGAGACCAGCTCAATGTCAGAATGCGGGTGAAAGAGTTTTCAAATCTCCACTGATTATTCCAATGAGCAGCCAGAGTTGAGAAACTGTGACTTGGACATCCTCCCTGTTCTCCACCAGGAGAAGGCCATCCTGCCATCCTGCAGAGCCACTCAAGAGGCTTCGTGTGGCCCAGACCACCATCAGGGCTTCACTCACACTGTTCTGTCGATATCTGCTCAAAGGGCAGGAGCTCTGACTTCTCATTCTCTGCATTGCTAGCACAGGCAGAGTGTCTGGCAGTGTCTCTGAATGGATTTGAAGGCATCAGAGCAAGCAGGCTGGGGTACAGGGAGATGTTCCTACTTCAAGGCAGGTGGTTGCCATTTCTCCCCATCTCTAAGGGCGCAGGAGGAATCATTGCGTAGTTGTCCAGGTGGCAAAGTCCTATACGTCACCCGTCAGGCTCTTCTAATTTAAGGTACAAGCTCTGGGCACATAGTTGGCCTGAAACTGAAAACTGTAAATGTCACAGTATTTTACTGTGTGGCTTCATGGAGCAAGCGGGCTCTAGAGTCATGGATTTCAGGGTGACTCTCAGCTCTGCAGGCATCAGAACATGAATGTGGCTGCAGCCCTAACCCTCTGAGCCCCTGGGAAAGCAGTGGGGGTGAGCATATGAGGAAGGTCCTGGATATTCTTCCCATCCCTAACAGTCTTCGATGCTCTCACAAATAAAACAAAAATGCTCTTTCTTTAGCTGTGCTCAAGTGAAGCAGAAGTCCCCAAAATGAAGGTGACAGTGAGCAGGAAGGAAATTCACAAAGGCCATGTGCTCAAAGAACCCTACAATTTCACAACGCAGCACTGGGCTTTGTCCATGTAGATTAAGGAAAGGAAAGCGATCTGATTTGGGGTAGCCAGAAGAATAATTCCAATCCCGCTTCCCGGAATAAAGTACTTTAAATTCCTGTTTATTTCAAGGTGTCTAATATGGTTTCCAAAACATTTTTACAAATGTCAAACTCACTGTCAACCTGAAACCACCTGGAAAAAAAAAAAAAAAAAAAAACTGACAGGCAGCTAAATTAAGGAGCTACAATTTTGCTGAAGTGTTCCAGCAACCTTTTAAGCCACAAGAACGAAATTGAAACTACTTCACAAGAGCCCAGAAGCTGCTTGCGTTAGAATAGGCCACACTCTCCTTCACACACAGAAACACACGACACACACATTTTGAAACTGACCCTGTGCAAGGTGAACCGGAACCTCTTCTCATTGCAGGACCCCATGCACCCCACTTTGCATGCTGACATTCGGATGCTCTGGCAAAGTCCTCCCCTGCCACCACCTGTGACCCCCATCTCACACAGGAGCTCCTGTGGAAGCCTGCACATCGCCCTCTGCCCCTGCAGCCTTCTTGCCCTTCCAGAGGGCAGCAGAGTTGGCTGGCACCCTTCACGGGACGGTCCTGACTCTGCCATCCACTGGATCTATGATCCTGAGACTCAGGTGTTTACCCAAGGGTCAGGTGGGTGAACACAGCATTCTCTCATGCCTGTTTCCGAGCTTTAGGGAAGCCCCTACCTCTTGCCCTTTTCAAAAATGATGGTCCAGGGATTCTCCTCTCACATCCAGCACCACTGGAGAAGATGAAAGTTCCAAAGAGGAAACCACATTCAGGAAGATGAAGATCTGAAAGGTAGCTGTCGGGGGAGAGTGGAGAGTATGATCTAAGGTGAACCAGGAACCGTCAGGGGCAGAGACTGGGTGATTTCAAGCTGAATCACCAGCTAGTTAGTGGCAGAATGGAACCTCTTCCAAACACAGCCTTGTCCTTCCATGACTAAGGAGAAGAGTCCAGAAATGCCATTCTTGCCCCTGAATGACCTTTAGCCCATTTGAGTCCTTTGTCATCTGCTAACTCTGAACACAGAGATGAGGTGTTGGCCTCAGTAACTGTAGTTAGTGGACCCTAAACACTCATTGGCCAGGTTTTCATGAGGTGCCTTGGCAAAGCCCTCTCCTGGTACCACCTTTATGACTCCAGTTCAGGTCTCCAAATGAGACGCAGGTGTAGAATGACAGCCTCTGGCCGTTCTGCAAATAGGGTACTCAAAGCCTGCCTCCTTGCAGGTCAAGATGAGCCCCAACACCAGCTGCTACAGAGGGACCTTTCCACCAAATGCAGTTCAAGGGAGACTCTGGGTACAGGTGTCTCTTCAACACCAGTGTGGGTTGGCAGATGAAGACCACGATCATGGCTAGGGCCTCTTCTCCTAAAGAACCAAGAGAGCCGCAGTGCAGGAGGGTATCTGAGGGTAGAGCCATCTTCAAGCCTGAAGGCTCCTGGGCTGCTGGGGCTGCTGGAGGCCTTGGGAAAACAGCCAGAAGAGGGAAGCCAGCAGCCCCATCTGCTGAAGCTAACACAAAGAACTGCAGCTCAACCACAGCCAAAGGCCTGCAGCTGCAACAGCCTTGCCCAGTCCAGTGGTCACTGGGAACAGTACAGCTTCTAGAAAGCCACTTAACTTCACTGGGCCTCAGTTTCCTCACCTGCACTGGGCAAGAAAACCTTGTACCACCCAGGAAGAAATGGCTTAGCATTACTCTTCTCCAAATCACATATTCCTTCTTCTGATATGTACTACTGATGATTTGGCCTGGCCTCTGGGAGTCTGCTCCTGACATGCCTCTAATCCCCTAGGGTCCCAAGAGTGGCAGGTGCCTGAGGTGGGGCAGGGAACAGATCACCCAGGGTGATTTTTCCAGTCCCTAAAGATGACAGTGACTTCAAGTGTCAATGTTACAGCTCCTAGATCTCCACGGAAGCCAAGGTCTCGTCAGCTTCCTGAGGGTCTGCCCTGATTGTGCTTTAACACTGTCAATGGGGCAGCACCTATTACCCCTGACATTATGGGGCAGTAGGGGAAAGTGCTTAATCCTGTGGGTCAATCTAGCAGCTCCTGAAAGAATGCCAGAACCCAGAGCCCCACCCACAAGGTTTGTGGGCATGTGTGTTCGTTCCTACCTCCACCAGCCTAGTCTCCAGGACAGCAGATGGATTTGACTCTATTACGAAGGGTGATGGAAACTCACTGGGGAGGGGCCAGCAGGGCATACCCAGCTCCCACATCTAGGCCTCATAAGTCCTTTCCTCCCAGCTCTTCCCCTGAAATGTTCTGGGCATTCTGCTCTTCAGGCCATGTCCTTCCTGAGGTCCTGGGAATTATCCCTAAACAAAAAACTTCCTGGCTATTCACTCAGGGTGAAACAAGCAAGAGGAGATACGGAATGGACTGGTTTATATTAGGAATAGGGTTGATCAAACAGAAAAGAAAGGAGAGAAAAATACTGGGATCAGGGTAAAGCTAAAAAGAGGAACATGGGAGAGTGGGGGGTGGGAAGAAGAAAAAGGAGAAAAGGCTGTGTTAGATAGAGGGTCACAGAGGGCAAAGGTTTGGGAGAGACCACTGAGGAAGGCACTGCCCAAGGGTCTCTTCAGGAGCCATAGAGGCATAGGAATAGATATAGGATATTCATCAATCCATCTCTCCATCCATCCATCCTTCCATCTATTTATCCATCCATCCATTTTCTATCCATCTATGCATCTCTTCATCCATCCATCCTTCCACCCATGCATCCCTCCATCGCTCCTTCCCTCTGGCTGGCCATCCATCCATCCATCCATCCTGCCAGCCAGCATTCCATTGCATCCATCTCTCCATCCATCCCTCATTCCATCCACCCATCCGTCTGTCCGTCTGTCCATCCATCCATCCATCCATCCATCCATCCATCCATCCATCCATCCATCCATCCATCCCACCAGTCAGCATTCCATTCCATCCATCCATCTCTCCATCTGTCCCTCCATCCATCCACCCATCTGTCCATCCGTCTGTCCGTCCATCCGTCCATCCATCCATCCATGCATCCATGTGTCCATGCATCTCCCTCCTTCCACCCATCTCTCCAGTCTTCTATCCATCCATCCAAAAATAATGTATTAAATACTTATTGTGTGCCAAGCATATTACTGGTTTCCAGAGACATAAAGATGAAAAAAATAGCCCTCAGTCTAGAAAAGGAAAGAAATTACTAAATGTAACTGCATATTTCTATCTTGGACTGTCCCTAGAAGAGTCCAGAGTCTACTTTGGGCTAACCAGAGTAACTGCCCAGGAAAAGAAGCCATGCCATCAGCATTTCTCATAGGTCCCTTGGGATAGATAGCCTTAAAGAAAGAAGTTTGAAAAGTGAATTGTAATGATGCTCTCAAAAGGGAGAAGCCTTCATCCCCGTGGCCCCATCCCACCAAACGCAGTGCAGGGAGGGCCCTCTCCAGTTGTCCACCCAAATGCCAAGCCTCCTCCTAACACAGCAGAGCTTGTCCTGGAAAAAGCTTCCAAAGGAGGTGACTCTTCTGGCTGAATCTTAAACCATGAGTAGGAATCATCCAGAGAGATAAAGAGGAAATAAACATTTAGGCAGAGGAAACAGCATATGAAAAGGCAGACGAAACAAAAAACAGGCAAGAGAGAGCAGGGCCCATTCAGGTATGACTGGGATGTACAGCGGGAGACGTATAGTAGATGAAGCCGAGGCTAAAGACATAAACCAAGGACAAGATGGACACCAACACTCTCCACCATTTATCTTTCACTAGAACTTTCTGCTGTTGATTGTGACTGCGTTTAGGTTGGGTATTCTCTCTAGCTTATTGTAGGCCTGCCCTCTCGTTATCGTCTGGCCCAATCAGTACTATGTCACTAACCTGCCCCTTCTAGGCATCTGAGCTGAGTCTGTGGTCCATGAGCCAATAATGATGAACCTAGCTTGCTATGTCATGAAGTTCTAATTTTATCCCCAAAGCAACATGGACCCACTGATGGAGCACACTTGCAGACTGCCACTGGCAGAAGAGATCACAGCCTAAAAGAAACCCTGAGGGTTACCCTAGGCCTGGCCATCCCACACTTAGGAATTTATCCTAACGAAATAATCTTAGTGTTATTTATGTGGCCCAATAACCATTATAGGTCTTGTCAAAACAAAGGGGCTACCACTAGAGGGTGTGCTGGCCAAGCTGAGTGTCTGGGAGGAGATCAGGGTGCCAGAGGGGAAGAGGGGGAAGGTGGAGGGGGCATGAGAGGAAGGACCAGACTTCCTGCGGGGAGACCAGGATGCTCAGGAAATGACCAGACGGCGGGCCTGGCACGGGGCGAGGCCACAGGCTCTAGCCCAATCTCAGCCCGGGCTCCCCCTCTGCTGATGCCACCTGCGAGTGAAACGAGAAGAGTCTCGGGTTCAGAACACTCAGGAGGGCAGGGAACGTTCAGTGGTGATCCATCCCTGCAGATTCAGTATCTGTTCTGGGTTGGCTGGATTTTTTTTTTTCTTGGTTAAGCAATCTTCTTTGGATCACTTCATGTTGAGGGCTTACAGGGAAGGTCAGGCATTGGACAGTGGAATACCCCAAAAGGTGACCTACCCTGGGCAGAGAGGTGATTCTTCCCAAAATGAAAAGTGGCAAGTCACCAAATGCTTATGGACAGGGCAGCCAGGCCGTAAAGCAAGTACATTAGGGAGGTGTTCCGCAGTCAATGAAAATGACAAATACGAAGGTTATGAAGCAATGGAAAAAACCCACTAATAATGTTAAGTGAAAAAAAGTACAACACAAGCATGTCTGTGTAAAAAAATATGCACGCAAATGGACCAAGTCTGGAAAAGAGATGACAACAGGTGCTGTGATGGGGCAGTAGGGCTGTGGGTAATTTTTAAGGGCTCCTTTATTGCTAAGTTGGTGTTTTAATAAGATATGGTTTTAAATAAGAGAGGAACACACGTGGTTAGTCCGATGCAGTGGCACGTACATTTTAGTGTGCCTCAGATCACTTGCGGAGATTTTTAAACATAGATTGCTGGGACTCACCCCCAGGGTATCTGAGCCAGAAGTTCTGGGGCGGAGCCCAAGAATCTGCATTTTTAACAAGTTCCCAGGTGGTGCTAGTGGGGATCACATGTTGAGAGCAGCTGGCTGGTGAATGGTCTCTGTGAAGAAGGGACATGGAGCTGCTGAGGGGGATGTTAGGAGCCCACGTGGTGAGGCTCTCTCCTGGCCGGGAGATGAAGCCAACTTGGGTTCTGATGGCCCCAGTGAGCCCAGTCTCACCCAGCCTGTTCACTGGCAAACTCACCAACTCAGCAAGGTCACTGGAGATGCCACCCCGACAGGAAACGCCTCAGTGGCTCACAGAGACTGAGAATGATCACCGGCGTGTTAGCCACCAGCCCTGCTAGTTTCCAGGGTGCTGTGGGGCCAGACTGTGGGGCTCCCTAAAGATGTCCTGGGGCAGCTGCCCGCCAAATGAGTCTCTCTCTGGGCAACTGCTTTTCCCTGTGGCCCCTCGGAATCCAGAAGCAACACAGGCTGTTAGCACCACAGGGACCGAGAGATGATCTAACTCAAATGTCAGCTTTCTGTGTCAAGGTCCAGGGGAAGAACCACACAGCCAGCCTGTGGCAGAGCTGAGACTAGAATCCAGGGTCCCTGATCCCCATCCACAGCCCTTTCTCTCTGCTTCCGCCCTGTGCTCTCAGGAGTCCGCAGAGCTCCTCTGCCAGTGTTCAGCCACTGATAAAGACATCTGCTGGCCTGGCCACCTGGGGCCTTTTGCCTGGAGCAGGTGTCGCTGATTAGAAGCTTCTGCTCTGGGACCAGGGCTCCCAGTGTGGGAGTCACACACCTGCTGCCATCACCTAAGCTCAAGCAGAGCCCCTCCTGGACCACGGGTGCCTGCACTGCCAGGGAGCTTCCTCCTGGTGAGGTGAGATCTGTGCAAAGTGGATCCCAGGCGGCTGCCCTGGAGACCCACTTGCTTCCACACCCAGCACTTGGCTGTTCACAGCCCTCCTCTGAAAGAGTCACTTGCCAGAGGGTGTTTGCCCTGCGAACCCAGCAGCGGTCCCAATCTGATTTTCGAGGCTGAAATCAGGCAGTTGCAGTGCTGTGAAAGACACAGACCGCTCGCTCCCAAGCTCTGGACCGCGGGCTTCCAGCAGTCTCCATGAGCCATTTCGGTATTACATCTCACTAGGCAGCGACAAAACAAAAAGTGGACATTGCAGAATACACTTCTGGGTAAAACTATCTCTACTCCTTACCTCAACCCTCCCAGATGCCTCCGGCTCTCCCATCCACCCACCCACCCACCCAGCCAAAGGATATGGCTACAAGAGAAGCTCCGCCTTCTAGCAGAGTCAGTCTCTGCTATGTAATACACTGGCTGATCTGCTCATGGAAAAAGACTGCTACTAGTAATATCAGAGAATCTGGTTCTTTATAAAGCAAACTGTGCCTCAAATCACAGGTCCCACGTAGATGCTGGCAGAAATCTCCTTAAAGGGGATTCAGGCCACCTTCTGGTTTGGGATTTTGCCAGGCAAGAATGTCAAATATAATTAATGTTAAGCCACACAGGCGAACTGGCCTGGTTTTCACCCTCTGGTTAGGTCCACCTGTACAGTAGGCAAATCATTCCAAGAAAAACTCGTGATCATTACGTTCAGTGAGACAGAGCACTATCTCCTACCCAGCTGCATAACATGCATTACTGCTAGAAGTTAGTGCATAACTTTGCAGCCCCATTTCTCAGATGAGGAACCTGAGTCAGATCTAGAAAGCTTGAGTGGCTTACCCAAAGTCACACAATAAAAGAATCTGGGCTAACGTTCAGTCCTTTTGATCCCTTCCCCACTTATACCCTTTTTAAAACAGGGTTCACACAAGCTCTCTTGTTGCCTGACTTCAGTGCAATGATACAGTAAAAAAGGCACCTGTGCATCTATCATTGTGGCTACGCCCAGGAATACTGACTTTCACTAGACTAAAATCTCTTTATGAAACCAAACTTTATATAGTTGTCTTTATATATTCAGCACTTAGCCTATCTCAGTTCACTGCATGTGGTCACTGAACATTTGTAGTTGTAAGAGTTGAACTAGACCACTAAAACTGGTTCAAAAACTCCAAAAAAGTTAAAAATAGGATTCCCTTGGGGTTTACTGTGCTTAATAGAGGCTACTATTTATTAAGCACTTACTGTGTGTCAGGTACTATTCTAAGAGCTTTATCTGGAATAAGTTATTTATTATTTACCAAACCCCATGAGGCAGGTCCTATCATTATCCTTATTGTAGAGATTGGGAAACTGAGGCAAGGCAGAGAAGCAATGTGTCATGCCCAAGATCCAAGCCCAGATAATATCACAGCAGAGCCCATGACCTTAAGATGGTGCTATCCTACTTCTAATTAAGTATTTTCTGAATCTGCACTTGATTAAAAATACAGGTGCAGTCCTAAAGATGCCTTGCGATTAAGTGAGCCAAATGGCATTTCTGTTCCTGGCTGCATTGTAGAAGCCAGGGATAGGGAAGCCTCAAGAAACTTGTCGGAAACATCAACGCCCTAAGGGACATGTGATCGCCCACGTACAAGTGGCGCTAATGTTTCCCAAGGGACTTAGCTAAAGGAATACATTATCTATCTCCTAAGCAACAATGAGCAGCAGCTCAGACTGTCAGAAATGTGAGTCGGCCACCCAGAAAGGGAATTCGCTAGAAGCTGAACCAAATCAAGCTGCAGGAAGACGCAATCTTCCCCAGGCCCTTCAGAGGAAAGTCCGGAACCTGACCGGGGAGGGGAACAGAGTGATTAACAGGAACTCAAGTTAGTAATCACGTTTTCCTCCCCCATCTGAAAGTCTACACAGAAACCTCCAAAGTAGCACTGATTGTATTGACCTAATACTCAATTCCATTCCAGTGCAAAGAAGTGGGGTGGGGGGAATTCTCTCCTTCAGAGCCGCCCAGTCAGGGCAACCAAAGTTACAGAGAAAAGACATGACCATGATCAGGCATTTCTGTAAAGTCCCAACGACTTGGTTTCAACCCCCGAAGCAAGATGTTGGTCTTCGAGGTGCTGTAGGCACCAGGATGGTATACCTGTGTGTTTTCCCATTTCCACTGGTGATGCCGTCTCATTATTTACGCAGGAACTGCCATTCTGGACAAGCCAAAGCCCAGGGACTTGCTGCTGGTGAGCAAGCATCTCCCTCGAATCCTTGACTCCCTGGCCGGTTGATAAGTTGATAGCTGTTGATCAGCTGTTGACAAGGTGCGGCCAGCCCTGCCCCTGTTCTTCTTGAGGCACCCACAGAACCGCTGGCTCCACAAACATTATTCCACTAGGGGCATGAAGATAGAAGCATAAGCATATGAATTCAGTTCTGCAAATAAAATTGTGGTCATGCCTCCGATATGAAGGTTCTTCATCTACCTTCAGGGCCAAAGATCCATACCAGCCGTGCTTATGTGGTGTGTGATGCCAACAGCTCCTGACCAGGCTAAGCCGGATAATCAGTCAGACTGCTACCCAGGAGATGCCAGCCTTGGTTCTCCCTAAATGTTTTGCAGATTGGGAGGATGGAAGATGCAAAAAAGATAGGCATAAGTAGGAAGAGGGGGAGCAGATTTGTGTCTGTACAAGTGTGTTAGTCCATCTGCGCTGCTATAAAGGAATACCTGAGGCTGGGTAATTTATAAAGGAAATAGGTGTATTTGGTTCATGGTTCTGCAGGCTGTACAAGCATAGCACCAGCATCTGTTTGGCTTCTGGTGATGCCTCAGGAAGCTGACAATCATGGCAGAAGGTGAAGCGGAAGCAGGTGTATCACATAGTGAGAGAGGGAGCAAGAGAAAGGAGGAGGTTTCAAACTCTTTTAAGCAACCGTCTCTTGCATGAACTGGGTGAGAACTCCCTTATTACCATGAGGACAGCATCAAGTCATTCATGAAGATTCCGCCTCCTTGAGCCAATGTCTCCTATGAGGCCCCATCTCTGACACTGGAGGTCACATTTCGACATGAGATTTGGAGGGGACAAAACATCCAAACTATCTCCAACAAGTCGATCCCAAAGGTTTTCCGTCTGTTCAAACGCACACAACAGATTCCAGAAGCAAAACTGAGGGGACAATGCATGCTAAATGGCCAGACTTTCAATGGTTCAAAGCAAAGACCCGGACCACCTACCTCCTGCTAATATAGAGTGGGACACAGGGAAGGCCCACACTGTAATTTCACTCGTCATGTACTAGCTGTAAGACCTTGGGCAATTTGTAAAATATTTCTGAGACTTAATTTGTTGTTCTGCAATATTGGACTCATAAGACCTTCCTCACAGAATTCTTGTGGGACTCATATGCACGGTACCAGCCTAGGGTCTGGCCTGTAGGATATGCTAGGTTGGTGGCTATTCTTATTACCTCTCCCATACAGCACCAAGGTCCACACAGGGGTCTCCCCACTCCCGCTGGGGCAGCCAACCCATCCAGTACCACCAGCCCTTGGATTTAGGAGAATCACAATTTTCTCCTCTAGTATCTCTGTCCATAATCTCCAAATTACATTCCGTGAGTTTACTTCTGTACTTGCTTCTCATGAACTCCGCAGGCAAAGTGTTCTGGGACCAAACGGAGCCTAGGAATTTGGCCTGGAGAACAAAAGCCCATCAGCTCACTGCACTGAACATAAGGCGGCTTGACTTCTCGATCAATCAGCCTAATGGCAGGGGACAATGTCTCCACTGGTGTTTCCTGAGTTTGCATGGAAGCCAGGAACTGGGTGTGCGGTGAGCTGGGGAGGGCGAGCGTTGCAGTGAGACATGCATCTGCCCTTGGGTCCAGCTCACAGTCTTTTCATGGGTTCCAAAAGCCCACAGCCATGACACTGACCCCACAGCCAATGCTTCACTTCAGAGGTCTTTGCAGACACCTCACTTCTCACCGCCTGTACCTGCTCAGAGCCCTCCAGGGGCTCCACGGCCCACCCTACCAGGTCTCAACTCCTCTGCTGGATCCAAAGTGCGGTCACAGTCTGGCCCGTTCTCACATGTCCCACTTGATCTCCCCAGCTTCCCGGCATGCACCCTCACTCCTGGTGTCCATTTTGTGCTGCCCCCTGTGCCTTCAGTCATGCTGGCTTCCTTCCTGGAATCCGCTGCCTCTGGCTCCCATGCAAGCCAACCCTGACCCCCTTCCAGGGCCAGTTCCTGCCCTGCTTCCCCCATGGGGCCCACCAAGGCAGCAACTTAATGCTGTGTCAAAAGGACCGGACAGTAGCTGGGCAAGGTAGCTCATGCCTGTCATCCCAGCACTTTGGGAGGCCAAGGCAGGAGGATCACTTGAGCCCAGGAGTCAGAGACAAACCTGAGCAACACAGTGAGGTCCTATGTCTACAAAAGTATTTTTAAAATTAGCTGGGTGTGCTGGTGCATGCCTGTGGTCCCAGCTACTTGGGAGGCTGAGGCAGGAGAATCTCTTGAACCTCAGAGGCAGAGGTTGCAATGAGCCGAGATCACACCATTGCACTCCATCCTGGGTGACAGACCAAGACTCCATCTCAAATAATAATAATATTAATAACAACAACTTAGCAAAGTGCTTAGCACACCCTTAAACATAGGTTTAAACATAGGTAATCCTTAAACATAGGTAACATACCTTAAACATAGGTAATCCTATTTTTAGCTTTATTGGAGTTTCTAGACTGGTTTTAGTTGTCTATCTTAACTCTTAAAACTTCAAAAATGGTAGCTATTATTTTAATTATTATTCCCTAACCATTCCAACCTCCCAGTGCAAATTCCTGGGGCACCTCTAGTCTGTTTCACATCACTCACTGTTACTCATTATGTTTTTTTCATATCTTAGTTTTGTCTAATTGTAAGCTAACCCCCTTTGTTCAGAAAGAGAGAGAGGGAGGGAGGTGGGAGGAGATTCATTTCAATTGGATAGTTACTGTCACTAGGAACACAGTAGTCGCATAAGTCAGATTCCTGAGTTTTTTTTATCTAGAAATAGGGAAAATAGCACATGTCCTATTTACTCGTAACATTATTGAAGGGAAATAAAATAAAATAAAGTCATATATGCACAAGCATTTTACAACTGCAATACACTTCACATGCAGAAGGAATCTGTTTCTCTCATTTGTGAGCATTCTGAAAGTAATCTCCACGGAGTTCCCTTGGAAAATGACTCTGAGCACTTTCCGCTCAATGAAGCCTGTGATTGTTATCGTTTATTTCTTAATTCCCAATTGGACCCCTCTGGCTCCTATGGCAATGGCTGCCCAGCAGGGCCAAAGACACCCAGCATGAAAGCCCTGAGTAGTGTAGAGGCAAAAGGTGGGAAGGCCCTGCCTGGTGAGAAGAGCTGACAATGCCCTTCCAGAGGCCCCAGTGCTGCCAACACTGCTCTATCATCCCAGACTCAATTGTCACGAGGTGGCAATGACAATTGCTGTAAATGCTTGAGATTATATGGCATCAACAAGTTCGTTCTGCCTGGGGCTCTTTGATCTATCATTCAATCTCATGTGTAGGATGATAGGGAAAGACTTCTGGAAATCCCACAGAATCACAGAATCACAGAGTCAGAGAACCAAACTTGGGCAAACCTTCAGCAAGTGTTGCCAAGCCAACCATGTCCCAAGTCCTGCAGGACACGGAGTCTAAGGACACAAAGATGGATGCGCCATGGTATTTCCTCTTAGGCACAGTGGAGAAGGCAGACGTGGTTATGCTTGCATGGTAGGAACTGTGACATCACCGATCACGGAGAAGGCAGGCACAGAGGTACTGAGGCAAACAAAGGAGCTTCTGGTAGCTAACAGGTGGTAGGTGGAGGGAAAGGAGTCTGGAAAACTATACAGCCTTGCATGCCATACTATGGGATCCAAACACCACCTCGGCTTGATGACCAATCTCTCTTCTTTCTTCCTAACTAGTAAGAATGTTTTTCTTTGCTGCTGTTTACTTTTACTCAGGAACATAACAGAGAACGCTGAGAAGGAGAGGTAAACAAGTGTGTCACCCCCAAAGTGTGGGAACCCTGGAGAGAAGGCTTGTGTCAACTTTGCATGAGTTCTATGTGGGGTCAAGGAAGCCAGGGAACGAGGGGCCGGCCGGCAGAGGTTTGGGGACTGAGGACACTCTCCCCATGTCCAGCATGACAGCGTGCTCAGGAAGCAACTTCTCCCATAATATAGGGGTATTCCTAGTCTTAAAGCTGCGCCATCTCTAGAGGCTGGGATGGCTCATTACTTCCCTTCTGGTTTTCAAATGCCTTTTGCTACGTACGTCCTTCCTGATCCTGTTCCAAAATAACATATCCTAAAAATAACCAAAGAATTACGCTTTTTTCTAATCATCTATAATGACAGCGAGGGCTCTGCACCTTCATCAGGGTTGCAGCAGGGGTGCAGTGGGTTCGCATGGTCTGAAAATGTCCCCAGGGGATTCGGATGTGTCCTGGGTAAGAATCATTTGAAAGGGTGGATTTGAATTGTGGCGAGCAGACTTGGATCACACTTCAGACACATCTTCTCATGACCAGCCCACGAGCGTGTGTGACAGCACATCCCAGAACAAAACGCCGGCGCCTTTTTTCTCCATGGCAACACTGGCACTTATCTGCTGAGATGAATGTCCCCATGCTGACTGACTCATCTGGAAGGAGGACAAATCCACATGGCCAGGCAGGAGCTGACCCTCTCCAGTGAATGCCATGGGGCATCTTTGATAAAGCAGGGCTTCCTCCTTGTCATTTGCTGTGACAGCCTGATATTCCAGGTACGTAACGTGGCCTGGAGGTGGCAAGTACAGGAGAGCAAAGTGGTTGGCCCAAGGGAGAGGTGTTTTACAATTCATCAAAAGGTTGCTCCTCAAGGCCATGGCCAGGACTTTGCTCCCTGTGCTCACAGTTCAAGGGACATGGCTGCTGCTCTGCCAGCAATTACCGTTGGATGAATAAATGACTAAACGACAACCAACATTACATTAAAGGACAAGTAGAGTTTACAGTTTGTGTGAAATCTCTTTCCTTGGAAGCCTCAGGCACTGGGTCATTCTCTGCCTAACTTGCTATTTATTCACTGGCCACCCGTACGCTATGCCACCATGTATAACAAGGATTGCCCTTTGGAGGGACCATTCTTCTCACAGGAAGCAGTGCTCTGGTAGTGGGAGAAGCATGGAATCCAGAGGTAGAAAATCTAAGTTCACATCCTTCCTTTGCCACTTACTGGTTATTTGATCTTGAGCAAGTCATTTCATTTCTTTGAACATAATGGCTTCCAAATCCATAAAACAAAGGAACTAATGAACCAGGGTTGAGGGAATGAAAATGCCATGTGGAAGCATTTTGCAGCTGCAAAACACGAGACAAATGTTGGTTATTATAAACCAGAAAGCAAAAATGATGGCAAAACAAAAGTTTATAAAGACAACACTACTACTGAATATTCAGCATCAAGTTTCTTCTTCAACATGAATAGAACATGTATGTCAAGTGTCCATCAAGGATTTGATGTTAGAACCTTGCCTTGTGGTTAGTTATGAACTCATGGTCTCATAACCACATAGGAGAATGAATGAATGGTTGTTCCTCTTTTATCTGCTATAAGTTATATAATAGTGCTTTTAAACCTAGAAAACTGATGAATACTTCTCATATATATTTTTGTTTCTGTGACTGTTTTCAAAAAATATTTTTTGGATTAACTGGCCCTAATTAAGTTAAATAAATTCTTATGCCATCAATAATGCACAAATAGAATGACTATTAATGAACATTACCTATCCCATATTAATAATTATTTTAACCTATGCCTCATTTTTAAGTTTTCATCCTAAAATCAAATTTTAATATATTATAAATTTCTGTCCTCCTTTTATATTACCTTTTCTTAATCTCTGATGGAGTTTTAATGCACGAAGCACCACAAGTCAAAAGACAAGTAAAGGTCAAAAGATGACAAAGTCTTCACTGGGTGTGACAGTAACTTACTAAAATCAGTCTCTGTAAGTGGCATTTTGTTTGCTGTAATTACATTTCCTTTTGAAATCTCAGTGTTTGATTTCTTTGGGTACTTTGTCTGCAATTAAAGCACTCAACCATTAGGGGGCAGTAGTGCCATGATCATGCTATGTTCAAATAAGCTGTCTAGAATGGATGAATAGATTTTTTCTGAGGAGACAGATTATTTCTTCTTCTTCTTCTTCTTCTTCTTCTTCTTCTTCTTCTTCTTCTTCCTTCTTCCTTCTTCCTTCTTCCTTCTTCCTTCTTCCTTCTTTCTTCTTCTTCTTCTTCTTCTTCTTCTTCTTTTATTTTTTTAAAGAACTCTATGAAAGGGGCCATAATTCAACAGTATTTAAAAGGTCATTTTAGTTTTTAATACTTAACATAAATATTGAACAGTTTTGAAACTTAATACTTCACCCTTAAATACTCAGTCACTACTTAATATAACTGTTTTTCTCCAAAAACTGAATGTAGAGTTTATCTCAAACTCATTGTGAATCCTGAGCTTGGATTCTAACACTTATTCTTTTAGCTTTTGGACTTCAGGCCTATTTCAACACACTTGTGGGTGTTGGTCCCTGGTTATCACAGCTGTGCCCTAGAACCACAAGAATTTCATTTTCTTGCTAAGCTCTTGGAGATCACTAGGGGAGAAGCCTTTGCTTGATGTTCTGGCTGTTAGATCAGCAAAAGGCCCTTTGGAGTTTACTGACCCATCTCCCAGGCAGAAGGGAAAAGTGACAGACAGGTACAAGCATGTGAGGGCAGCAAACACTATGAAACTTAATGGAAGAAGTGACATTCGCTCTGTCCCCGTGTGGTTCCCTTAGTAATGCCTTTAACTCAGGATCAGATACAAACTGTTTTACAACTGCTTTATATTAATAAAAGAGCTTTGTTCCTTCATTATGGAACAGTGCATCTTGAAAACAGCATTTGGCCAGAGGGCTAGGCAGGGTTTTACACTCGCATCTAGAGATTCCCTCACTAGAGGCAACCAGGACTGGGACCACCCCACTCTGGTGTTGGCCATGAGCGCAGTCGCCTCTCGGCCCCTCTGCTGCCCGTGGCCAGCAACCTCGGCCCCAGGGTTTCTACAGATCAACACTCTCAGCCCTAGGAAGGAGTCACCCTTTCATCTTCTGATTTTGCAAAAGAAGACATCTTTTAGCAAATAGAATGATGGTGTTGCACTCCATCTTATGTGCACATTTTAGTCATGTTTTGTTTCATTTTAAAATAAATTTGGATTCTCCTGATCAGATTTACAAGGCTGGGCAGGGGGAGGCCTTAAAATGACTCACTCTGTAAAAATGCGTTAAAAGTATTTTCGGCTTCAAAAATATATCATCACAGTATGGAATGAACCAAATTTGTAGTCAGAGTGGATGTGTGAGGGTACACTTGTCCCACGATCCGGATCAGTGAGGTACCCTTTCTTTCCAGGGCTTCATGACTCATGGTCATTCTGCTGTGCCTGGCTCTGCTGTGGCGGGACACTCACTTGTTTGCGGGGCAGGGAATTCTACCGTCGGGCAGCTCCACTTGCTTGGAAACCCTTCCTGATGCACCAGCATTGGCCCCATTGCCATCTTCACCCACAAGTCCCCTCCTGTCACCTGAAGTGAGTGAGCACACCCTCTCTCTGCCACCGACAAATGAGCAGAGTCTTAAAAACTGCTGCCCCCCTCACTTGGGTTTCTCAGGCAAACTAGAACACCTTCCCCATGAGGCCTGCCTCATCCCAGTCACCCTCTTCCAGGTGTGCCGTGGGTGAAGGTACTTCAGACTGGCTCCAGTGCTGAGCACAACATGCCAGCGGGGCCCAGCCAGCGCCGGAGACAGAGCAATGGGATGTCTGCGATCAGAGCCCTTGCAGGTTCCTGTCGGCCTCTGCTACTCACTCGCAGTGTGACGTGGGGACAGTCAACACCTCTGTGCCTTGGTTGGCTCATCCCTTCATAGGGTCATTGCTAATAAACGGAATTAAATTATCTGAGATAAGAACATACAGTACATGCCTTGTACAGTGACTGGCACACGAGGATGTTCTCCATAACTGGCTAATGCAGAAGCCCACCTTATCCATGAGTGATATGTTCCAAGACCCCCGGCAGATGCTCAAAACCTCAGAGGATATGGGACCCTATATATACTATGTTTCTCCATATACGTACCTACCTGTTATAAAGTTTTATTTATAAATTACACACAGTAAGAGATTATCAACAACAATAATAAAGCAGAACCATTATCCCAATATATTGTGATAAAAGTTATGTGGCTGTGGTTTCTCCTTTCTCAAAATATCTTATTGTTCTTACTCACCCATCTTCTTGTGATCTGTCGATCTGATCACAAAGATGGCTTTAAGTGACTAAAAGGCAGGCAGTGTAGACAGCGTGGATCCACTAGACAAAGGGATGAGTCAGGTCTCAGGACAGATGGAGTGGGACAGTGTGTGATTTCATCAAGCTGCTCAGAACGGCAAGCAATTTAAAGTGTTTGCATTGTTTATTTCTGGACTTTTCCATTCAACATTTTTGGGCTGCAGTTACCTGACCACAGGTAACTGAAATCACAAAAAGTGAAACGGCGGATAAGGGGAGACTACTTAATTACAAGGCCCAACTAGAACACAACAAAATCATAAGACTTCAGGTCAGCCCAAAGCGGCTTTTTACAGATGCAACACCGTGGGCTGGCAGCCCTGGGTCTGGTGGTTGGCACAACCAGTTAAGTCCTACGTCATCTCAGCAATTTACTGATTCACTCATGATATTAGCTGAGCACATACTAATGGTGCTCAGAACCAAAAGATCAGTGATGACAGCCGCTGACCACGAGGAGTCTAGCAGGATGGACAGATGTCCCCAGCAACGAAGCCTGGCCAGTGTAGCAGGTACTGTTACAGGTACAAGCAGGGGATGCGGGAGCATGGATGATGCTGGGGGTGAAAGAAGGCTTCCAAGGGGAGATGCCAGTGTCTGGCCAAAAACCAAACCAGACCAAAAGATAACCACAGTTCCCATCGCTGACCCTCACATCGAGACCCAGCTGAGCAGGCAGCATGCCTGGACTCTGAAATGTCTATCAGGGTAATGGTTGCCACTGTCCCCACTGCCGGCTCAAAGAAAATTCCAGAGAGACTGCACAAGGCTTGGCTCAGGGCCACCCAGTGCCCTGCCCAGCCTACGGCCCTTGCATCTTCCGAGCTCAGACGAGCTTGCCTGTGGCACAGAGTTCCAAACTGTAGGCAGGTGTCTTTGGTATAAATTCAGAGCCCTCTGCTTCCTCTGCCCACTCATAACTTCACACTTTTCCCCAAGCTGCCTTTGCCTGGAACAGCTTCCCTAAATGAAACATGAAGCCTCTTCTCTTTTTCTCTTTCAAAAAATCAGTCTCCTCCGAGCCCATCTGCTCTGGAAAGCCGTCCAGATACAATGGCTGCTCTTCCCCTTCGACAGGCCACAAGACCAGTAAACATCACAGGCCTCCAGGTATCCCCAGTCTTGCCTATCTGTCCTGAAGGAGCAGGGGAATGAGGCAAGCAAGGCTGCTCAGCTTGGCATTAAGGACTGAAGGGGGATGCAGGTCGTCCCGCAGCCCCAGTGACTAGTCAAGGCAGGTGCGCAGAGGCAGGGAGGGATGGAGAGCACAAGGAGAAGCCTGGAGCCAGGAGTCCTGGCTTCACAGCATCATTCCTCCCTTACCCAGCATGTGACCCTTGGCCAGGGTGTTCTACCTCCAAGTGTCTTCGCTTTCTCATCTGAGCACCAGGAGGCCTGATGAGAGGAGGCGAAGACAAGTCTCCCTTCCCTACAGGCTGGGATTAGGAGGTGATCCTTCTCCCTGAGACCGGGACAACTGCTCCTCCATCTAGAATCAGGCAAGTAAAAAGTTAATGTTCTCAGTCTCTAAGTAGTTCCTGCTGTTGCAGATAAAATTAAATGGCATGGCTATTTTGGTGGAGAATCAGGTAAAAGTGCTGAAAAACAAACTCTCCATCAAATGCTAGTCCCTTCCCCCAAACAACGTTCTTTTTTTATGCCCATTTGGTATTTGTTTTTAATTCTGGCTGATTGTCAATTTTAAAACCTGATGCATAGAGTGGCTTGCTATTCCGGAGGCGTTATTTTAAGATGAAACAATGTAAATTCTGACTTTGGATGGCAGATGGCTGGCAGTTCACTGTTTGGCAAACCAACTGGTATGGTATGTTGGAAGTTCAGAGCAGCAGGAATGCGGCTCCATTGGAAACCACCACAGATGCTCAGAGGGAGCGGGGGAGGGGTACAAGCTGGTCAGGAAATTAAGAACAGTACTCTGAGCTCAGAGGGGAAAAAAGATGATAATTAGCTGAAAGTTTGCTTCTTCCAGTCTCGACTTTTTTTTTTTTTTTTTTTTTTTGGTTGCTTCACAGAAAACCAGGAAGGTCCTTAGAAGTCAGCACAGAGAAAAGCTTCTAATTTTGCTTCCTATCTGTCTGTTTGGCAAAGCTCACCCTCCATGAGATATTCAAAGGTGGGGACAAAGCAGATAAAGAGAATATCAAATGTGTTATATAAGTGAGAGGTGCAAACAGCAGTGTTAAATAAGGAGCCTAACTCCCAGCTGATTTTTAAGATCAATTAATGAACGATATTTTGGGGAGGAAGGATTCACAGTTTAGGAAAAGACCCACGCACATGAAATTGACAACGCCAACGTTTCTACATCCGGGGATTTCCCAAAACAAAGTCGGAGGGTGGTAATATCTACTGTGCATTTTGATCACAGGCCAAGACAGTACACGTGATATTTGGCACGCCCATCTGCGGAGGGAATGAACTCTGCCCAAATTCACCCATCAGTTAAGGTCTGTTCAAAGTCAATGAAGATACAAAATGCTTTTAAAGAAGGTCACTCACGCTGCAAACCACAAATCGTCAGCCTCCTGTCAAGTGGAATGTCAAAATAACTCGTTAGAACAGGAACTCTTGATATTTTTTGGTGTGTGAGAATTAGGCTATTTTTCATTTCCTCCAGCTTCTCACCATGGCTGGAAGGCAACTGGGGAAGGTGTTGCTACTGGCCCCACAATTTTCTTCCTTGGGCACTGAAAGTGAACAGGAAGATAAAATGGCCAAGTGTGATGGAGATTCGCCAAGGATGATTTTTGAGACACAACAGCATCTCCCAATCTCCTCCGGCAGTCAGGGTGCTCTGACACCTTTGATGCTGCAGGAGCTTGTGTCTATGATTCTGCAAAACAGCAACAATTCTATCTGGGTGTTCGTGGATGACAATCTAACCAAATCCAAAGCACCATGGTCCAAATGACTGAATAACTCATATGGGCAGGGACAATTCAGTTACTATATTGCAATCAGGTGTTCTGGCCAGAACAAGCAGCTAATTCCAATTCTAATTCATAGCATAATTGCTCATCTGGACACTGAGTAATGAGCAAAGGGTCTCTAGGTTTTTAAATAATCGTTTAAGTGTGTGCCCACCGTTTTCTCTGGCAGAGAACATGGTAAGATCTAGAGAAAGGGAACACTTCTCTCGGCCCCCTACTCCCACCCTCAGGTAAATACATGTGTTCTTCTTCTGTTTTGTTTTGTTTTGTTACAGGGTCTTACTTTGTAGCCCAGGCTGGAGTGCAGTGGTGCCATCAAGGCTCACTGCAACCCCAACCTCCCAGACTCAAGTCATCCTCCCACCTCAGCCTCCTGAGTAGCTGGGACTACAGGTGGGCTCGCACCACCACAACTAGCTTGTGTGTGTGTGTGTGTGTGTGTGTGTGTGTGTGTGTGTGTGTGTGTGTGTGTGGTGATTGCATCTTGCTTTATTGCCCACGTTGGTCTCAAACTCCTGGGCTCAAGCATCCTCCCACCCCTGTGTGTTCTTCCTTTCAGCAAACATTTAGCACCTGTGAGGCACAGTTCTAAGCACAGGGGGGCCCGAAGCTTACGCAGATGTGGATCCTGCCCTAAAGAGCTTTACAGGCTAAGGGGACTACTAAGGTGGGAATATACATCGTTATGCTACAAGTCAGGCATGGTAGGGCCTGGAGGGAAGATATGGATCATGTGCTAAGGGAACTCCCACTTCCTACTTCCTCCGGGAGGTGCTAAGTCCATGCAGGTAAATTTGGATGGGAGGACCCCACCCAGTCTGATGGGTTCCTCACACATGCCAGGTTGGCCTGATGAGTCACAGAGAGAACAGTGTTTCCAGCCTTTCCTTTTATCTTATGGGCTGGAAAAGCACGCCTGACATGGCCATATTCCCTCTCTGGCCAGCTGCCAAAGAACTTGGTTCAAAGGCCTGAGAAGGAGCTGGATCAGGATGGCTCTCCCAGCTGGAAAATGCACTAGGAACTGCAGGGCTTCAAGTACCCAAGGGCCGGGAAGACAAAGGAACCTAAGGAGAAAGGATGAAAGTGCTAGCAGAGTGGGCATTTTGGTGCTGGGGGAAATGTTTTGCTCACCAACCACCAAATGGGAACCACACCAGTGGCTGAGGCTGGCGAGGGTCACTGAATACATTTCTTATGAGTGTTCTTAACACCAAATGGATCAAAAAAATTGTTCCCCAAGATGCTGCAAAAACAGCATGTCCTTCTGTTGTTTCACAAGTGACATTTAAGCAGCTGAGTGTATTAGGGAGGGCGGCAGGGGCAGGAACAAGAGCAGGAGAGCTGGGGCCAGGAGGGAGGGAGGAAGTCAGGGGTAGCTCTCAGTGGCACAGGGAGCTGCGTTTGAAAACCGACTAAGAGGAAAAAGGCAGGGACTAAAGGCCAGGAAGGAAATCAGGACCAGCAGGCAGCTCGAGCTTGATTTTTTAGACTACAGAGCAACAATTTGCAAAAGGGTCCTCATCTGAGACTACCCTTCTCTTGGGAGAAATTGGTGGGGGAGAAGGGAGGAGGTGTCTCCCTGTGGACCCTGGACTCTAGAGGGGCTGCTTGGAGAGAAAACAGTGGAGGCCTATGAAACTCAGAAAGGGGATGCAGCAAAGAGATGTCTCAGAGGCCTCCCCTCCCACGCCCAGTCCCACCACCCACGACCTTAAAGATCCAGGCCCACTTTTTTTTTTGCTTATAGTATGACTCTGGGTGGGAATTTCTGATTTAGTGGCTGTAGTTAAATTTGTATCAAGAAATGTGTCCTCAACAATGCAGGAGGAGAAAGGGAGGATGCTTGCTCATGGGGGCAGGGGCAGGAGCAAGCACTAATCACAAAGTATTTCTCTTTGGCAAGAAGTCCTGTTTTCATTGGCAGGAGTGCTCCTAAGTAAGGGCGATATTTTCTGAGCATCTGCACTGTGGCAGGCACTACGCATGCTGCATATAGTATGACATCAATCCTGCTGCAACTCAGTGGTGCAGAGATTTTTATATCCATTTTACAGGGAGGAAAACTGAGGCTCAGAGAAGCCAACTAACTTGCCAAAGTCTCACAGCAAGTGAGGGCAAAGTTGGCATGGGAACCCGGGTCTCTCTCACTCCCAAGTCCAGGATTTTTCCTCTGCTTCCTTGGGGACAAAAGATGGAAACAAAATGAAACAATGACAAGAGAGAGGAGGGAAGGAAGTCACGCAGATCATGAGAAGGAAACGATTTCCCTTTCCAGGAAATGAGGGGGAAGACAATGAGAAGGAAGAAAAAACAAAATTAAAAAAACCCACACAACTTGAAAGGATGACAGTGCAATGTTAAAAAGCTGAAATTTTAAAACAAATAAGTTAGGAAGATATTTTTTGCATTACAAAAGTCATATTTATTTAACAAAGTGGTTTTCTTAAGAGTTACTTTAAGTAGGTGGGTCCTTACATTTAAATACAAGTCTTTCATTAGAAGTGCTTTCTGTGTTTGGCTTTGCTGTGCTGTGTTTTTGGGAGATAGGAGTCCTGAGAAGGCAAAGCATCATAAGAGGCCTCCAATGTCTCAAGTACGCTCTCCCAGCAGTGGCTTGTGTTTACATTTGGAGTTTGCAGCCTTCAAGAATCCTGGTAAAATGCAAGGACAGGCTTGCACCCCTAACAATCAGGACGTATGGGTCTTACAGTAATGGCAGAATGCACAGGGAAGTTACCTATTTCAAAATTTTGCCCTGGGCCACAACCACATGAGTTACAGCCGAAAACAATGAAAGAAAAGACTTAGAACCCTAAGTCCCAAGCACAAGTCTCCCAAACAAAAGTTTAATAAACTTTGGAGACAGACCCTAGAGCCTTTTGGGGGAGGCAGATGTAGGCATTATTAACATGACTCATAACTGCTAAGGCAGTCACTGAGCTTGACTAAATCTTCCCCCAACACATTGCATTTCAAAAGGCCTGTTATCCCGGGAAAGGTTGCATTAAGTGTCTCTGGTAATTATGTCTCCAAGAAACAATACTCCTCTCCTCATTAAATGTTTCAGTGGGTGGCCCTGCTGAAGGCAGGAACTTAACCCTGGAGCTACAGAGCCTGAGAGGGCATGGAAAGGGGCCACCAAGGAGTTGTCCAACTCTATCAGCCAAGGTGAGGCTGTTTATTGGGTTGAAAACTACTTTAATTAGGGACCTAGGCAAAGAAGCAGACAAGTGACTGCTGTACAAATCACTTTAAGAGATAAAGGTACTGGGAGTCATAGGTTAACCCAAGTACATTCCACCCTGGTCTTGGTTTGGAGTGGCAGGCGTGAACTCAACTCATTATCTCCCTACACAGGCAGCAGAGAGCCACTCTCCCCAACTAGATGGTGGACTCCTCCCAGATCTGACCCAGACAGCACGTCCCTGCCGCCCAAATGAATATCTTCCAAATAAACTGCAAATAGGATGTGATATACAAAAGCCCAGAGTTGTGCCTGCTTTGGGGCTGGAGTTCTAACCCAGAGGTAGACAATTTTGTGTATGCCACACACATTTATCGAATCCATGTTGCACACAGAACAACGTGTGAAGTGCCGCCAGATGTTCAGCAAGGGGCCCTGCCTCCCATCAGCTTAAAATCTTGCTGGGGGACTCTGGGATGATGGCAGCTACAATGAGATCCTTCCAATGTCTCCAGAAAAATCACACAGATAAACTAAATGCATAAGCAACAACTCACAGACAAAATTTACAACAAAACTAGGTGACAAGGTATCCCCAGTAACTCCAAAATACAAGTTCGTGAATGAAAATCACCAACAACCACAAGGCATGCCTTTTTGTTATTGTTGTTGAGGAAAGTATCTCTGCTAGAGAAAACAGAGGGAAGCAAAAGGGCATCTGGTGGACCCGGGCACAAAACACCAAAATATCCAACAAGCATTCCCTGGAAGGCACAGACGGCCAGTTTGAGAACAGTGGCTAACACTGAGAGCAGCTTGGCTCACTCCAGCAGCAGCAGCACACACAACGGCCTGTGTCACGAGGCCTGGGTGAAGAGACTGGAGCTGCACTGTCCCTAGGAACTCTCAAGGAACATGTCCAGGGCCTCACTGCTGGGAGTGGAATCAAAATTGAGCAGATAGAAATAACAAAGATAAAGGAAGGAGGTCGACCAGGTAAAAGTGGAGGAGGGAAACAGAAACAGGACATCTCAGAGAACCAGCTGCACAGTTTTAACACTGTGGGATGCAACAGAAGATGGAGCAGCGCTGTAAGGTTAGAAAGTCCACATGATCTACTTCTCCTCCCCCAAACTCAAGACCACTGTTCACAACCAAAGGCAAACTTTGCAAAAGGGCCTCTGTCTGAGACCATCCTCCATCTGAGACCATCCTCCCTCTGAGACCATCCTCCTCTTGGGTGACAGGAGCTTGGTGACAGCAGCGGAAGGAGTAAAAGAAGGAGCCTCTCTGTGGCAGTAAACACTCAGGTCAAATCTCTTACAAAGCTGAAGAAGGATTAGAAAGAGAATGAAGAGGAGGAGGAGGAAGAGGAGGAGAGAAGGAGAAGAGCATCCCTACAGATAATGAATGCATGTCAAAAAGATGGACCCAAAAAACTATAAAAAATGCAGCATATTACTTTAAAATGAATTAAAGGCCTTTAAAAATGATATAAGACCTGAAACAATATTAAAACATAATGTTAGAAATGAAAACTGAACTAGAAGGAACATAAAAGCCGGTAAATAAAACAAAAGCTGCTTAAAGGAAATGGGAGGTGAAAAAGACATGTTTTTTAAAATCAAGAAAAAAAGATAAGAAAGAACTCAGAGAAAGGGACAAATACTGAGGACAGGCAAAGAAGATCCAATCAATGGAGAAGAGGACCTCAGCTTCTGATAATGAAAACCAAGTCAAGGGGACTGAAAAATGTTAAAATACATAACTCAAGACAATTTTCCTGAAATTAAAAGAAATCAAAACTACACATTGAAAAAGTTCATCACATACTTGAGACTATGAATCCATGGATAATTTTTTCATGGACTGGGGTTGGGGATGGGGGTGGGGGAATAAGGGAATGTTTCTGGGATCAAACTGTTTCACTTCAGATCATCAGGCATAAGGAGTGTACAACCTAGATCCCTTCCATGTGCAGTTCACAATAGGGTTCCCGCTCCTATGAGAATCTAATGCTGCCGCTGATCTGACAGGAGGTGGAGCTCAGGCGGTAATGCTGGCTCACCTCCTTCTGTGTGACCAGGTTCCTAACAGGCCATGGCCCGGAACCGGGGGTTGGCAACCCCTAGTTTATATGATCTGATAATGCAAATATGACACAGCCACAAAAATTGAGGGGAAAGAAGAGAAGAGAGGGATTAAAAAATGCTTCACTTGAGCCAAGACCACACCACCGCACTCCAGCCTGGACAACAAGAGCAAAACTCCGTTTCAAAGAAAAGAAAAAAAAAAAGAAAAAAAAGAACCAAGATTCTTGGTTAGGAAGAAAGGAGATACAAATGCAATATAAAAGTAGTTGAGTGAAAACTATACGGTTCTGAATTTGCTCTGAAATGTCAGTTTGAACTCACACAGTATTTGATACACCCCTCCCTCCCCAACATACACACTACACATTGTATGCTGCGTCCACTGGAAAAACTAGAAATAATGACCAAACCAATAGCAATAAGCATCCATGCTGCCCCAGTTGGTGTTGAGATACTTTTTTCTGGTTAAAAGAAACCAGATTTCTTAGAGAAATGGTGGATTCCAGGTCTGGGGCAGGAAATAGACAACATGAGCCTATACCAGATGGTGAAGAAGATAGGAAAGCTCCTAAGGTCATGGTAAAAGAACCCCAGAGCCAAAGTGAAGAAGCTCCAGCTGGTCAAAGATGGGAAAATATGAGTTTCAATAAAGACAGTAATTGCGATGAATTGAAACCCATCAAATACATGTAAATCCATGAGTTCATAATATTATTGAAAAAGACCTAATTGGTTCAGTCTTAAGGATGATAAGAAACCAAACCAATGTCCCAAAAAGTGGGTAGAGAGAAAGCATTAAGCATTTATTCTGACTTTCCTGTAAGATCTGTGCCACTGAGTACCCAAATGGAAAATGACATGGAAGCTCCTTCTTAGAAAATTATCCCAACTAATAAATGAAAACAAATTTATAGAGTTGAAATTATACTATTTTGCAACTCTCAGTAAAGTGATGGATCTGTGCCCTGTGCATCACTGGATGTTAACATAAAAAGGAGCAAAAACCACATAGCGTAGGTTTCCCAATGAAAAGCACCACTACTTTGTTAAAGAGATAGACTTGGGTCTGGTCCACACCTCTGGATGCAGCTGCCAATGTGCAGGAAATACAAAAGACAGAGGAACTGCTCAAGCATTCCAGTTTATGGGGATCTGCAGATTAAAAACCCACAGGAAAAAAGGAAGGGAGGGAGGGGAAGCTGCACGTTTTAAAGGAGACTTCAAAGACACATCATCCTTTTTTTTTTTTTTTAAATGGGCAAGGCTCAAAAACAGCAGCAAGGAAGGTGCACACTGTGTTCATCTGTTCAGGCTGCTGTAACAAAATACCATAGACTGGGTGGCTTATAAACAACAGGAATGTATCTCTCACATTTTGGAGGCTGGGAAGTCCAGAATCAAGGTAGATTCTATGTCTGGTGAGGGACTGCCTCCTTTCTTACAGTGTCCTCACACAGCAGAAGGGGCAAAGGGTCTCTTTACAAGGGCACTAATTCTATTTATGGGGGCTCCACCCTCATGACTGAATCACCTTTCAAAGGCATCACCATCACCTACTAATCCCATCACCTTGTGGGTAAAAATTTCAACAAAGGAATTTGAGTGGGACATAGCATTTGGTCCACAGCACACACCTGGGTGGCAAATCCATAAAGAAATGCATAGAAGTGGCTGTTACAAGAATTGGGAAGGGTGAGGAGCTGTAAAGCTGTAACTGGGGTGGGGCAGATGGAGGAGGGGCTCTTAGGGGGACTAGCAAAGTTATGTGGTAACAAGGGTGTTTGGCTTACATAAGATCATGAAGCCACACATTTACTTCATATTGCTTTCTGTATCTCTTTTTTTTTTAACAACAAAAACAAGAAAACAAACTTTTTTAAAGGTCTGCCTTTCCCGTAAAATCTGTGCCACTGAGTAACCAAATGGAAAACGACATAGACGCTCTAAGCTTGATCTAGACAAAAGCCAAAAAAGAAGGCTGCCAACTACTGTTACCAGCAGTGAACATCCACACCCCCTGGTGCTGCGGCTGCCGAACCCTCATAGCATAGACCACTTAGTCCCAGCTCCCCAGATACATGAAGAGGCTTCAGGTCAATGGTGCAGCAGTCTGGGATGGTGGTTCCACTCTGACTGTGGTACCACATAGGACCTGGGCTGCTACTGGATTCCTTGTGAACAGGCCCTTTCTTCAATCCCAGCTCTAGTATTGAATACCAGTTTCCTATGGCTGAGACTCCAGGAGTCCGGTGCCTATGGAACAAAGTCATTCCTTATCTCTAGACTTCCAAGGAACCTCCAAGGCTTCACCCTGAACCTTAGTCCCCTGATGGCTGGGCCTCCCTGATATGGCATCTTCCTGGCTAGACCCCTGGCCACCACCTGCTTCTGCAGCCCCTCACCCAAGACCACCACCCATCCTCTGCCTTCCAAGGGCACCCATCTGGCATCTGAAGCTACTAGGATTCCAGCAGCCAGGACAATCAGACGCTACCACTTTGCAAGAGCCACCCTGACTGCCTGACCCCACAGAGGGATGGTCCTTCTGCAGCCCAGACCTTCCCCTGTCATGTGTGTACTGAACAAATGCATCCATCAGGTGAGCCCACTCCTCCAACCTCACTGCAGTTCTTTTCCTTTGACACGGCATGCCACCCAAGCCAGGTTTTCTGTTCCTTACATGTGACTCAGAAATCTCCAGAATTTTGAAATACCCTCAGATACATCATTCTTTCTAATGACTTCATTTGCTTTGGTTTGGAAATTGGGAATCGAAGAAGTGATGGACTATTGGGCAAATGCTGTATCTATCAGTGATAAAGCTTGTGTGAGAAATCAGGAGTCTCTGACAATGACTTTCTCCTACTTCCTCTCCGTTCATCTACGGCTGTCACCTCTTTGCAAACAGGCATCAATACTCAGCACCTCCTTGCAAGCTGCCATGGCCTCTGGGCCAGGAACTGGTCTGGGCAGGAAGAGGAGGCACTGGAAAGGCTGGGGGCATCGTGGGGTCATAGGTTGATAAAGGAGGTGCACAGAACCCTGCCCTGACACAGTGAAGAGTTATGGACTACCACAGGTTAATGGTATGCTAAATGCCAGTGAAGAAAATACATTATGCTACTGACACACACAAATCAAAAGCCATAAAGTCTGCACACGCATATATGCAGCTATTCCTCTTCTGGGAACTTATTCCAGGGAACTAACTACAGATGCATGAAAAGATTCAGCTACAAGTATGCTCATCACAGCAGCATTTATGAGCAGGAAATGCTGGAAGCAACCCAAATGTCAGACAACACTAAAGCAGTTAAATAAGCTATGGTATATCCATTCAAGGAGACTACGTAGTGGTAAGAATGTAATAAAATAACATTTTATTATATAACTGGTATATACATATATATACATCTTGATTTCATAACCGGTATGAAAAGATATTCATGAAATATCAATCAGTGAAAAGGCATGTTACAAATATTGTCACTGATAATATTTTCACCAATGCATTTGTAATCATTCTGATCTGATTTTTCTGATCAATACTTCATGAATATACTGATTCTATTGTTTAAGGTATTTATTTCCACAGAGAAAGGAATAGAAGCATATATATCAAAATGTTTTAAAGTATGATTAGCAAAGGTACTATTATTGTCTTGTTATCTGTTTTCCACTATAAACATAAACTGCATAATCAAAAATTAAAACAAAATTCTGTTCCTCCAGAAAGCTCCTTAGAAACTCCCCTGATTCTCTTGCTTACTCATTCTTGCTGTGTGTCCTCGCATTTGTGTGTTCAGGGTGTGTGCTACCCTTGAATCTTGCCAACAGTGTGGATTCCACCAATTTAGAGATCAAGGCTATAGCAAATGCATTGTAATTGAACGAATGGCTTAATAAGACGTGAGCTAACTTGTCTGCATACTGGAAGATGGGCTTTCCTAAGTGCAAGAAACCTCCATTCAGGGCTTACAAACAAAAAGCAAACAATAAATTAAAACTCTGATGCTAACCAAAGATTCAAAAAACAAAGTGCTATTTCATGATTACCATATTAGCAAACATGGGAAACAGTGATAGGAGCTGGGGCTGGTAAGGTTATAATAGGATATGCTGCAATGCAGGGCACTACGTAACATGCACTTTTAAAAGTTAACCCACTGGAAAAAGAAAATAGTTCATTTTTAGCTCTCATGACAGCACTGCTTTCCTTCCATAATAAGGTCCATTGTATCCTTAAAGCCCTTTGCTTCATCTTTTTTTCTTTATATTTTCTGAAATGTAAAGTTTCCTACATGACACAAGACATGGTAAAATGTCTTGTTGTTTCTACCTCTATGTTTATTACTGTCTTGTGTGAGATTCAAAAGAACTTTCCAAGTGGAACCCTGTCCCTGCTGGGCATCTCAGGATGTAGACAGGAGGCGGTGGGCAGGTACAGGGACAGGGAGGGAGGGTCCCTATTCTCATCTTCCCTCCATCTGCAGCCCAGTCTGTCTTCTCTTCTTCCACTAAACATGCTCGGGTACCTAAAGGAGAAGGCATAGCTAGAAGGACGGTACAGAGGCTACACAGCAAATTGCATCTCATCACAGAAACGTCAGCTGTCCTGCTCTGCACGGGACCGACTGCTAACACAGATACATGGGCCCCCAGGACCAAATACAGGACTTATGGATGCCGAAGTGGGAGGAACCTCCAAGGAGGCTCCCAGACGCTCCCAGGTCCCTCCTCTATACACGCCATGGAGGACCCTGGTGGTCATCAGTACCAGATCAGTGTAGCAATTTCTTTCATGTATATATATTTTGGTGAGCACGCTAAACAGAAAGTTAGCTGCTGCTGAGTGACTTTTTATTGGCAAGACTGCAAGAAGCACTCTCTCCTCAAGAAATTGGTTATTTGCAGAAGGCAGTTCTCCCGAGAATGTTCTGCAGCATGTCAACTACTTTGAGCATTGCTTTGCTTCACAATTCTTTTGTCTCACAATGTGTGTGTACGTGTGCCCACGCCTGTCTGTGGCTCTGGCCTGTGGTTACAGAAAAATGCAAAGAAAGTCACTGGAATGCTCTCTCCACCTCTCCCCGCATCCAGATGAAGATGGTATCGGGCAAGATGACTTCAACCAGAGACACACCTCAAAACAGTTCAGAGCACACGCCAAAGACAGTTCAGATGGGCAATGGAGAGACTGCAAGCGGGCTCATCAGCTGGGCAGCACGGGATGCTCTGATATGCTGCAAGGCAGAGCCGATTTTTTAAAAGAAAAATATAGCCGGGGCCTCTTTCTCCCCCGGTTGTTGTTGACTCTCCAAAACACTGGCTCTGGCACACGTTCTGATCCCTGGAGTTTGATGCACGTTTGATTCACAGACGGCAGCGTGTCTGCACCAGATGGCCTCGAGTTAATGAACACAAACTCATCACTTTTGCTCACCAGGGAAATGTGCAGCTCAATCTGATTTGTACTCTACAACTAAAAATATTTGAGTATTTTTAGGGAGCATTTTACCGAGACAAAATGGCACTTCAGGAAAGCGTTAAAAGAACAGAGACTAACCAGCAAACTGCAGCTGCAATCTTCTCCACGTTGATAAGCAGGCTCCTCAGATCATTCTTTCACCAACATAAAAGTAACACCCGATATGCTGCACAGGGACGACGGCCTCCTTCTGCGCCCCCTGCCTCCTCTTCAACTCTGCTGCCCTGCCCCAAGCCAAACCTGTGGTCCCAAAGCACAGGGAGAGCTCTTTCCAAACACTGGACTTTCTCTCTCACATACCAGCAAAAACATTTCTCATGGGGTACACACACACACATACACACATAGTTTTTTCTATATTATTGTACTGTCTGCTCAGCTACATGTTTTTATATATGAGAATTTAAGGATTCAGGAAAAATTCACTACATGAACCGAACCCTACGACATCTCCATCCTGTCCAGCTAGGACAGAACTCTGTTCACGACGTGTGCTCCAGCTTATCGGCACCAGCACACAAAATAGCTGATGCCCAATGATGAATCGGGAATTAGGAAGCTATTTCGTCTAGCTCGTTTCTCCCTTCTCCAAACTCCCATATTTTCTGCTGTTTTATACAGAAATCTTAGTGATTCAACTAAGGAACATTAAAGTCACAACTTTCTAAGTCAGTGTGATCCTCAACACAGTCAACGACCACACAGCTGTGTTCTCTTCTCATTAAATGTGGCCGTCGGACAGCCAGGGTCCAGAGAAGCACCTCATAGCCTTAAAACCTGCACCTCTTCTGGGAGTTTATTAGGAAAACCAGTCCGGGTTCATCCAGACCTGATGTATCCAAATCTGCATTTTACCGAGATCCCCAGGTGACTCTGGTGAACATGAAAGTTTGAGAGGTACTGTCTTCTAGTCATCTCACTGTGGATAACCATCTTCGAATCCAGACCACAAGTCTTCTCATGGGTGGCACTGTCTAAATGGGGAAGTAGTTTAATCATCTCCCATCCTCCCCTACAAAAGTATTTTATAAGTACCAGACGTTCACAAAAACCTTTCAATTTCTACAGAGAGAATCTATACAAATAAAAGTCACTTTCAGGCGGGCACAGTGGCTCACGCCTGTAATCCCAGCATTTTGGGAGGCTGAGGCAGGCGGATCATGAGGTCAAGAGATCGAGACCATCCTGGTCAACATGGTGAAACCCTCTCTCTACTAAAAATACAAAAATTAGCTAGGCGTGGTGGTGCACGCCTGTGGTCCCAGCTGCTAGGGAGACTGGAGCAGGATAATCGCTTGAACCCGGGAGGCAGAGGTTGCAGTGAGCCATAATCATGCCACTGCACTCCAGCCTGACAACAGAGCAAGACTCTGTCTCAAAAAAAAAAAAAAAAAAAAAGTCTCTTTCAGACCAAAACAACCATCATTCATTACATGATGTTTTTTGGTAAAGACAAGCATGAGGGAGGGAAAGAGACAAATTTTCACTCAAATGGATGAGCTTGGAGACAAAGTGTCACCATCGAGGAACAAGCTTCCACCGAAGCATCTCAGGTTGCACTTGGCAGGACGTCCTCTGACTCACAGCCTTCTGGCTGCATAGGCAGCTTAACCGAGGTTCTCTTTATAGTCAATTCTGGAGCAGCTGCAGAGAATTCATGGGGAATAAGAGTTTTGGAGGGTGGCTTAAAAACACACTCTTTGTCACCTTAAGGAATGCCACAGGCAGGGCTGACAGTGGGAAGCCCTCTGGCTGCCTTGGACCTGCTACTTCCCCTCCCTGACAGCTGACTGTGTGGAGGGCTGAGACAGCCTGAAGCAACCCTGGGAACTGGAAGAGGGAAGGCACACTGCTGTGAAGCGGGAGGCGCGAGGCCTCAGGGGTGAGTCGGCTGGGCGCTGGGTCTGCTCCGTGCTGCCGTCATCGAGGGCTGCCGGCCTTGGCAAGGAGCCACCGTGCCCAGGCCAGAGACACAGGGCCAACCAGCTATGAGCCCACTCAGCCTGAAGCCCAGCAAAGCTGACTCTGCAAATTTGAGAGCTATTTTCTGGTTCCAGTTAAAACATTATAGTTACTGACCAGTGAGCTCCAATTCAGTGAGACAGCGATGGTGGTCCTGGACTCATTGAACTCTAAAATCCATCTTAATAGTAGATTCACTGGACGTCAGAGTAGGAAGGGCTTTATAGGGCCTTTTCATCCACAGTGTCAGATCTAAATCCTTCTGAAGCCAGCAAGAACCATTAACGAGTGAAGGGAGAAGCATCCAGCCGGCGCTCTCTGGTCCAGAAATCTAACTGCTGGCTGCGTGCAGCGGCTGAAGACTTGGAACATGGCTAGTGCAAGCTGAGAAGCGCTGTGAGTATGAAACACAAAGTTTCCCAAAGATGCAGTAACTGTCGGGATGGACGGTGGGGACCAGAGCTATCTGCAAAGCAGGCGTCTTTGTGAAAAGCATCAGAATTCAAACTTTAAGGAAAGAAACGAAGACTGCAGACCAAATTCCACTCGTAGGTCTCTGGATTGTGGCTGATGATTTCACACAAAAAGAGGAAGTGCCCCAAATGGCCCAGCTGGAGAATGGAAAGTTTCAAGTACAATCTGAGACTCTCAACTCAGAAGAGTCCATCATTTCTACGTAGGGAGGCCTGTTTAACCAAGCCACAAGCTTCAGTGGTAGCTGGGAGGAACCTGTGACCTTCAGCGAGGGTCCACCTCTCTGGAATGTGTGTCTGTAACACAAGGGGGTGACGGGGAAGGCCCTTCAATGCCCTTGGGCTCTGACATGCTAGCAGCAGTGGGCCTCACAGAGAGAACTCAGGAGTGACCGGTACAGACATCAAGGACACAGGGCTAGAGGGGCCAAAACAGTAACGGGGAGATGGCAGTTTTCTCAGAACTAAAAGAGCCCCAGCTTGTGTTAGTAACATTTCATTGAATAAATATTTCTTGCTTTCCAATCAAGGAGCGCCAGGCCCCATACTAGGCATAGAAGGGACGAAGGCCACAAAAGGAACTCAGGCAGGGTCTTCCTCATCATTGAGGCAGGAGCCAGGGAAGGCTTCCAGAGGGGAACAGAGACCTGTGCTCAAGGGATGTTCAAGGTCACGAGCGCACGTTAGCAAACGTGTAAGATGCCACGCAGAAGCAGAGGAGAAAAGCAATATCAAAGGGATGTGGGGGGGCCTCACAGAAGAGTCAGGGTTTTCATTAAATCCCAAAGAATGAATAAAAAAGGAAAAGATATTCTAAGGCAAAGGGAACAGTATGTGTGCAGGCCACGGATGATAAAACCACAGAGAATGGGGAAGAGCACGGCGGAGCAAAAACCCAGTTCACTGCATCAGAAGCACAGATTGCTATTAAAACCATTTGAAATGGCTGCTTTGCACCTATGACAGCAAAGGTTAATCCTCCAGCAGAGTCAATGTTGATGTTACCAAAAGCAATTTCTAAATATAAACTTCAGCAATTTAAACAATAAATGTATTCTGTTTTATTTGTAATTGTTTTAATTTATGATTATCATGTATAATTTGCATTATCTAATCATGTTTTAGAATGAATAGATGTATCGCATATGATTATTCAAATTTTGTCAGCATTCTTGTTATTCCATTCTCTTAGGCTGGTGTTCTACACGGCGCTGGCATTCTCTGAATGTTTTATCTTCATCAGATACGTAAATCCAGGGACCAAAATACCAAGCTGGCAGGCTCTTTTAGATCTCGTGAGAGATAGGGCGGCTGTTTCCCTCTTTTCCACCACGCTGGTCTCTGAGATCGTTACGCACACCCATGTGCCTTGTCCCCAGCAAGCCTTCTCCTGCCAAGACCCTGCAGATCCCAGCTACCTGTTGGTCCCCAATTCTGCCAACCTATCCCTCTTTCCAGTCTGACGTGTAACTGCCGAGTTTTAATGAGTAAGGAGATAAATATTTTAGATGCCTTGGTAGTATGAACTGAACTTCTACTAAAGAAAAGCCAGGGCCAGGCATGGTGGCTCACACCTGTAATCCCAGCACTTTGAGAGGCAGAGGCAGGCGGATCATGAGGTCGAGAGATTGAGACCATCCTGGCCAACATGGTGAAACCCCATCTCTACTAAAAATACAAAAATTAGTCGGGCGTGGTGGCGCGTGCCTGTAGTCCCAGGTACTCAGAAGGCTGAGGCAGGAGAATTGCTTGAACCAGGAGGCAGAGGTTGCAGTGCGCCAAGATCATGCCACTGCACTCTAACCTGAATGACAGAGCAAGACTGGGTCAAAAAAAAAAAAAAAAAAGGCAATAATTTCTGGATATAACTTGGGAAATAAGCATTTGGCCATGCTGCTGGTGTGGGCCTCAACAACAACAAAAATATCCAGAGAGAAGGCCCTAGCACGGATTCAAATACAAAGCAATTTACTAGAACTACAAAAGGAAGGACTGAGTAAACACTGATGGTTCAGACACATAATTAGGCTGCTACTCTGTCTATAAGGTCACACGATTTACAAGCAAACTCTTAACTGCAGGTTTGAATTCATCAATCCCAAATCCATCTAAGGATGAACCCATCTTAACGTGAGGGTTATTCTAGATGCAATGACCAGCTGCATCATTCATTTGTTCAACAGATATTTACCGTGTGCCTACTCTATAAATGGCAAAGACAAGCGAGGGTGGATGTTTCCATGAGCTTAGTTCAGTAAGGGAAAGAAGACAACCGCATCAATCACTACCGTACAGAGTAGTAGCTGTAACTGCCATTGGAGACAAGGGAATGTTCAGTCTTTGTTTAGGCTGCGGAGGTGGTAAAGGCAGCAGAGAAGAGGGGAGGAAAAGGCATGTGCTAGAAATGACAACTAGGGCAACTGGATTGAAAAGTCAAGTGCGTGGCAAGGAGTAATGAGCGCTATGGACAGGATTATTTCATACGGTTGAGAACTCTGAATGCTAGGCTGAGACATGTGAGGCCACAGAAGGGTTTCCCACAAAGCAGAAGCATAAGCAAAGTGGAACTTCGGGATGGCATGGAGGATGAATTCGAGAGGGTGACTGAGACTGGAACCCAGTGATCAGGTGGCAGGATGAGGTCAGAGTCCAAACCAGAACAAAGGCTGAGGTGGGAATAAAAAGGAATGAACAGAAATGAAAGTGATGAAGATGATGAGGACCCACTGATAAGGGTCCTCAGTGGACCTCAGTGGGTCCTCAGGGGATAAGGTACAGGGTTTGTGAACACAGTGGGACTTTGCAAATGGGGACATCACAAGGAGGAATGGCTTGGGACAAAGATCAAAGGTTTGGTTTTAGACATGTTAATTTTGAGATGCAAGTGGGATATCCAGTTGCAGATATCTGTAAGGCAGGGAGAAATGCAGACCAGAGGGTGGAAAGGGGGAGATTTATCAGGCTGTATTTGGTATTCATCAATCATTTGTTTAATCAACATTTACTATAAGCTGACTGGAGCCAGACATGGTGCGAGGGACTACGGAAGATACAGTGATGAACGAGACAAAACCCCTGCCCTCAAGGAGTGTTTGGATCAAAAGGGAAAATGAACCAGTAATGACTAATATAAAGGGGACATGTGCTGTGATCAAAGTGCAGGTGCTGTGAAAACACACTGGAAGGGGCTTCCGCCAGAATGATGGAGTGTGGAAAGAGGGTCTGCGAGCACAGGGAACAAGGAACAGCAGCACCTTCGGTTGGGGGAATCGCGAGAGGCTGAAGATACAAATGGACACTAGTCTGACTATATGAAAACAGAACCTTGGCCCACAACCTGCAGCAACCAGCCCAGGAAGCCAACCTACTGTTTATAGTCACTAGTTCAGGAAGCCAAACAACAGCCCCTTTAGCAATCAGCCCCAAATGACAAGGACTTGATTCATTTCCCTGACAGTTTCCCTAACTTTTGTCCTGGCTTCCAATTCTAGAACCCAAGAAAGTCAAATATGTGCCCCTAACCTATTATTACAGGTAGGCTATTGTTAGCCTACCTGCAACTTCTCCAGGCCAACAGCCTCCAATCAGGACATACTTGAAGCTTTCCCTCTTTTCCACTCTGGAGCTTTCTCTCTTCTGCCTGCCTTTGAGTCTCTGACGTAAGCAAGTGCTAATGGCTGGCTCTCTGGCTGTAGCAAGCTCTGATTCAAGAACCTTTGCTTCTTTCCATTTGGTGGTCTTTGTTTATTTCCCTATCAGCATGTGAGTTATGAAGGCTGGGGTGCAGTGGATGCATGATGGGATGGACAGTCCCCAGAGTGGGGGAGGGTGTTTACACTTAGGAGAATGGGGAGCCAGCAGCCATACTAGAGAGGACCTTATAAGCCATGAGCAGGGCTCTGAAAATGCATCCTGAGTGCAAAGTCATCCACGCAGAGGTGAGAGCTGATTCTGAATCTTCAGTCCCATCGCTTCAGGACTAGGTTCAGTGAATAAGCAAAGGAATGGGTGAGAATAAGACTACATTTATTGAGGTCAGGACCCCAAGTCACTCAGTCTTTGCCCACATATAAGAGAAAAGAGGGCCAGGGATGGCCTGGTATCCTTAGGGAACTTGGTAAATTCGGAACACTGTACAAGAGGTCACAGTTGAGCTGCCCTCACATACATGTACACATAAACACAACACGATGAGCCAAGCAAATAAACAAAACACTAGGAAGGTAGGAATGGATGGCTGAACTATGATTCTGTATGTAGGTTGTAGGTTTCCAAGTGGTTAGAGTAGGTTGCCAAGTGATTAGACTAAATAAAGTAGGTTGCCAAGTGGTTAGACTAAATAAAGACTTGAGTGAGCTGAAATGCCTCCATTTTGAACACAGGCTGCAACCAAAAGGTAGATTTGACCTTTTAGTCTCCTCCTAGTGCCTTTAGTTTCATGCAAACACATCTTGATTTGCCAAACCTTTTTAGAGTGAGCTTAAAACACCAGAAAAGAAACGGAAACCTGAATAAGGCACTTTTCACAATGTAATTATTTTTAAATGTGCAATATGTAATAGAGATGTTTAGCCTCTCATAAGTTTTTGGAAAATATATTTATTAGAATTCTTCATAATTATTATTTGTAATAATACATCCCATTGGTATAGTCCTCTACCACTTTGAAGATTCTTCCAATCATATTTGATTTTTACATTGTGTGAGAAATGAAACAGAAGTGTGTGTGTGTGTGTGTGTGTGTGTGTGTGTGTGTGTGTATGTATGTATGTGTTGAAGTCAGGTGGTGATAATGGTGGTCCCTTGGATCACTTGGTCCAAGACTTCTTTATTCATGAGGAATGTGACTCCTATGATCACACACTCAGTTAGAAATGGATGTGACACGGGAAACACCTCAACTCTGGCTGGCCCTCCTTACATGCTTAGTAACCTATTCCCATCTAACTGACATGGAAACTGAGGCTAAGGTGGGAAGACCATTACACTAACACCCTCGACAAATCACACCTCCTGGTATCTACACTAAGAGGGACAGTCCCCATCCCCACATTAACTTTGGGCTTGAATATATGACTTGTTTTAACCAAGGAACATCAGTAGAGGAAGCAGAGGCTTGATAAGCACTTGGAATTGGGGCTCAGCATGGCGTCAACATCTCTAGAGCCAATCCAGGCCAGGCTAACCTTGAGGGGGAAAGACCACGGAAAGAGAGACAGAAGTCCAGACAGCCCGATCATCCCAACTGAGCCCAGCCTCCAGGTGACCCACCAACCGAATGCTGTCCCATGACTGAGTCCATGCAAAATCGACAGAACAACGCAGCCAACCCACAGAATCACAAGAATAATTATTTTTGTCTTAAACCACCATGATTGGGGTAGGTTGTTACGCTGTGATAGATATCTGACACACTAAGGAAGAATAAATATGTCCACTGCAGTCATTCCCAGGCCCAAGAGTGAACCTGAGGTCTTGCACACCACCTCACACGGTAATGGAGAATGTGTTCGTGAACTATCCCTGACATGCAAACCTGAGATCAAGTTCTAGATTCATTCAAACTCATGGTAGTTAGCTCATTCAGATCCTTAATGATCCTTATTTAATGCAACATACTCCTCTACCTCAAGACCATTGGAAATGGCTGGCTTTTTATTTTTTTATTTTTTTTGATGGAGTCTCACTCTGTCACCCAGGCTGGAATGACAGTGGCGCAATCTTGGATCGGGGCAACCTCCATCTCCCAGGTTCAAGCGATTCTCCTGCCTCAGCCTCCCCAGTAGCTGGGACTACAGGTGCCCACCACCATGCCTAATTTTTGTATTTTTAGTAGAGATGGGGTTTCACCATATTGGCCAGGCTGGTCTCGAACTCCTCATCTTGTGATCCACCTGCCTCAGTGGAAATGGATGGCTTTGAATGCCCGATGGTGGAGGGATTCAGCCATCACTCTACAGACCACCATTAGAGGTGAACAGCTGCTGAGAGATCACTGTACAGATGGGGTGAAGGAAGACCAGAGAATCAAGGCACTTGCCTCAATCATACTGCTGCTAGTACAAGGGACAATATGAGAATCCAGGTCTTCTCAGCTCAAAGCCAGCATCTTTTGGGTGATACATGCAACTTCCTTAGCAAGAGGGAGAAGCTCCAGTCCTGTGGCTTAGAGATATGGATCATATGTCATCCTAGGCAACATGATGCTATCTGGGACTATAGAATGTTCTATCTTCAAAGTGATCTTTGGGTAAACAAGAGCCACAAGTGGTAACTCCCAGAGAGACACTCAGCAAGACTGAGGATGAATCAATTGATTCATTCATTATTGATACCCACATATGTCTGAACAGGATCTGAGGTAGCAGAGCAAATTATTTTATTTGGTTGGGTAGATAAAACTAGTTATTTATAAGAGATTATTTTAAAATCTCTGTCCTTTGTTATTTTTTGGTTTTGTTGCTGTTTGCATATGAAGTCTTCAAATTTATGTATGATGTTTTAATATTAAAATTTTTTCATCAGAAATCTATTGACTTGTGTGTGCAGGTCACTAGGGACCCCCCACCCTTTACCAATGTGAAGTGCTATTTTTACATTTGTTGAATGAGGAGAACTGGGTTACCTACCCTCAACTAAGCTCTCCCACGAACTGATGTAGGAGACAATTAAAGAGTGGTTTGGGAACGCAGTTTGCAAATGGATGGTGCTACAGAAGCAGACGCTCCACTTTGCGGGGAAAACAAGAAAAAGAAAACCATATGCCAGAAACAAATTCTAATCATCATACATCATGCTGCAGGTTATTCAACTGCAATAATACTATTCACTGCTTCATTATGAGGTTTCATTCCACCTTGAAATCACTGATCACTCCTGCATGACATACAGCATGGATTGTTGGGTCTGACATGTAAACTAATTACATCTGATCTTAGCTCTGCCTTCAGTCTGTTGGGAAGGCAGATAGAGACGGTGTTCTCACCACGGATCCTGGAATCCCTTTCCCCTGTGATGCTGCTGAGCAAGCCTGAAGGTTGTTAGGAAAAGGAACAACTGAGACCAAGAGATGAAGAAAAGCTGGTCATGATTTCTACAAGTAGTGACTGCTATAATATTACAAATGTATCCCTCTAAGAATTAGTTGTAAAGCTAAAATGTGTGTGTATGTGTGTGTGTGTGTGTATGTGTATGTGTGTGTGTGTGTGTGTAATGCTTATGCGAGATGTCAGTTCCTTTCCACACATTATCTCATTTAATTTTCCCAGCAAGCCTATGAAGCAGCTATTTTTTATTATCCATATTTTATGTACGAGAAAGTTCAGGCCAGAGAAGTTAAGACACTTGCCCAGAGTCACACAGTGGCAGGGCTGGGATTGGAACCAAGTTGTCTTTCACCGGAGCCCGGTCCCTAAGTCACTCAATTGGGATGCAGGGGCAAGTCCAGTGGGCAGAAGCTCTGGGTTATTAACTGGGCTTGGCACCCACGCTGTGTGAGCTTGGGAGCACTGCTTTACCTCTTTGGGGCTCAGGTTCCTCGTCTGTAAGGCCAGGGAACTGGGCTGGGCTCAGACGCCTTCCCTAAGACCCTGCCCCAGCTGTGCTGCTCAGTGATACAATGGCCTCAGCTTTGACTTCTGTGCTTCTCTGTGAGGCAGACGAACAGGGTGGGGTAACCTGTGCAATCAAGATCTGCAGGTCTGTGTGGCTCAGAGGCCCCCGGGGACTCCAGAATCTTTTCCAGGATCCACAAGGTCAAAATTATCCTTATCGTCATGCTAAGATGTATTTCCCTGTTCACTCTTATTCTCTCATGAGTGCAGGTAAAGTTTTCTGGAAGCTACACGGACTGTGATGACATCATCACTCTGAAGGATGAAGGAATGAATGTGTGCTTGGGTTTTTTTAATTTCTCAGTTTTAATTTTTAATCTGGTAAATATCCAACAAAAGTTTGTTGCGGTCCTTAATAATTTCTGAGTGCAAAGAGGTCCTAAGGCCAAAAAGTCTGAGAACTGCTGCTCAAGGCCATGCCTGCGAGACCTATGGAAACAGAAGAGCTGAAAAATCTCAATACACTGGAGAACAGAACTTAAGAATGAAAAGCGTTGCTTTTGCACAGCTGATTACTAATCAGACATTTTTAACTCCTTGAACCCAGCTGACACACACAGCTTAGATGGCAGTGGAAAAACTCTCCTAGATAAGGACCTTACGGTTAAGCTTCCCCAAAGCCCCCAACCTTGGGCTGGAAGCCCACCACCCAAGAGGCATAGCTTATGTCATGTGACGAAATGCATTGATGGAAAACAGAGTTCTAAATGTATCTTAGTTGGCACTGTCCTGAGTCATGCCTTCCTCATCAACAGCTGACTGTTTAATGTTCACATCCCTTGGGCAAGTCATCTGCCCATTCATGCCCATTGCAGATAGAGCTGCAGATAGAACACTGCAAGTTGGGAGCTTGGCACATGTCATCTCACTTACGTCACACCATCAACCTCTGAGGTTCATATGATTAGATCCACTTTATAGATTAGGAAACAGACTGAGAGGTGAAGTTACTTATCCAGGCTCAAACAGGTACCGAAGTCTGTCTGATGCCCAAGACTAAGTACTGGTCTACTACCTTGAGATGTCCAAGCCCAGCTCCGTATGAAAATCACTTAGAGAGTTCATATGGTTTAAATATATGTCCCTGCCCAAATCTCATGTTGAAATGTAATCTCCAGTCCAGGAGGTGGGGCCCAGTGGAAGGTGTTTGGATCATGAAGGCAGATCCTTCATGAATGGCTTGGGCCATTCTTTGGTGATAAGTTGGCTTTCACTCTGAGTGCATAGGAGATCTGGTCTTTCAAAATGCATGGCACTTCCCCCAGTTCTCTCTCCCTTGCTCCTGCTTTCACCATGTGATGTGCCTGTTCCGCCTTCACCTTCCTCCATGATCAGAAGCTTCCTCAGGTCTCCCAAGAAGCCGAGCAGATGCCAACACCATGCTTCCTGTGAAGCCTGCAGGATCATGAGCCAATTAAACCTCTTTTCTTTATAAATTACTCAGTCTCAGGTATTTATGGCAATGCGAGAACTGCCTAATACAGGAGTTTTAAACAGTTCACATTTCCTGGCCCCACCCCTAAGGACCCTAATTCAGTAGGTCTGGGGGGTGGGGGGGCTCTGGAATCTACAGAGCCCTACAAATAGACAACCTCTTGCTTAGCATCTAAATTAAGGATCTGATCAGTTGGAAATTACTTCATGTTGGAGGCTGTTTCCACATCAACGTGTTTATTGTGTTTCTTATCAGGGCCATCTTTCTTCTCAAAGAAATAGCATTTTGATTCCCACATAAGAATTGTTCTTTCTGTGAAGACAAGTAGGGACCAAGTGAACAGAGAAACTGATGCGAGACGCTCTTTGCCGATGCCTTTGCAGGTTTTAATTCTGTATATCGGTTGCTTCTACATTCCCTCCCCCTTGAATATGGAGGTACTTGGTAAATACCTTTTGAATGGAATCAAAACATGCCATCCTCACCACTTTATAAAGTGGGTATAATCACTTCCAATTTGGCGGGACACAGTGACTCATGCTTGTAATCCCAGCACTTTGGGAGGCTGAGGCAGGTAGATCACTTGAAGCCAGGAGTTCAAAACAAGCCTGGCCAACATGGCGAACCCCTCTCTCTACCAAAAAATACAAAAATTAGCTGGGCATGGTGACACATGCCTGTAATCCCAGCTACTCGGGAGGCTGAGGGACGAAAATCACTTGAACCTGGGAGGCGGGGGCTGCAGTGAGCCAAGATCACGCCACTGCACTCCAGTCTGGGTGACAGAGTGAAACTTTGTCTCAGATAGATAGATAGTAATTCCTAATTTGATGGCTCATAGGCTTGTCACTCTATGTGGAATTGGGATACATATTTTTTTGTTTGTTTGATTGCCAAAATCTAGCTCAACACCCTGGTGGTATTAATCCATAAAAGTATGGACACCTGGGGTCAGCTTGGGAGATCTGAGAATGGCACCAAGCTCTGCTGGGAATGGGCAGGAGTGGCACTGTGGTCGCCGAGCTCTGCTGGGAGTGGGCAACTCTGGCTCTGTGGTCTCAAGTGGCTGCCTCTTCCCCTTTGCCGTCTCTTTCCCAGGCTGTGACAGCATTATTGGCCACCCATATTCTCACATGGGCCCACACGGGCCAGGAAATGGCAGTGCTGATAGCTCTATCATCGTAGACACACACAAGCCAGCCAGGGCAGCTGACTTGGGGATCGATGAAGATTTTAAGAAGATGGAGAACAGAGGCCTGGGTGGGATAGGGCCTGAGAACAGCCTAGAAGGGCAGACTATAGGGTCCCTATGATCCCTCTCATTAGTTGTCAGACAGCCTGTATTGAAAATGTCTTGGTTTACAGGGGATAAAACAAACACAAAAATCCTGACCATGAAGAACAGAACAGACACTGAACTCATTGTTCTTGTGTTGTACATGCTGACATCTAAATAGACCCAATTCAAAAGTAGGCAGCGTGGACCTGAATCGTAAGTTTTGTAAACTCATGAAACAAAGTCAAGTCTAATTTCAAAAATGAGTTGCCTTCTGAAGAAGTTATTTAGCCAGAAAAGTTACAGAAAGAGCCTGTCTCCATGCTCAAATAAAGAGACGGTAACGGAAGAGTTTTACAAACTGTAACTCTAACACCATCACTTGGTGGGTGTCCCTGACTTACAGTTTTCATTCCAAAGCCAAGGGGCTGGGAAAGGCAGGGGCCAGAGAGAAGATCAATGAAAATTTTCATCTGTCAGCCACTCTCAACTTATCTCTGCAATCAAGGTATCTCAGTTCATAAGAATAAGGGAACAAACCCAGTGAATTAAAAAACGGAAAAGAATAAAATGCCAGATCTTTCATCAGTTAGAAAATGCAGTTTGGCAAGGACTGAAAACTTGCCTGGCACTTGCACCCCACAACCCAATTCTGCCAAAACCTTACTTACACTTGTAGAGCATTTTCTGGATTACAATCTTTGCCTGCACATCAGCTCCCTAGAGCCTCACAAAAACCCCCAAAGAGAGTGATCAGGGCAAGGGTTGGTAGCTCGATTCAGCAGGTTAGGAAACTATGTGTTCAAAGTTGTACGAATCACCAAAGCACCACAAAAGTCCATTAAAAGGGCTTTCAGTACACAGGTGGCACTTCTTGGAGAATTTCTGTGTGACTTCTTCACAGCATTTTCTCAATCCTAAAACAGTTTTTCTTTCTACACAATTCTTCTTTAAATTTATTATTATTATTTTTGATTGACAAATCATAACTGTATACCTTTATGGGGTGCAATGTGATGTTTTAATATACGAATACAATGTAGAATAATCAAATCACGCCAGTTAGCATATCCATCCCCTCACTTACCTGTCGTTTTTTATGGTGAGACATGTTAAATGTGTTCTTAGTTATTCTGAAATATAGACTACATTATTGACTACAGTCACCCTGCTGTGCAATAGATCTCAAACCCTATTCCTCCTGTGGATCTGAAACTCTGCATCCTTTGACCAACAACTCCTCCTCCCTTCCCCACTCCACCCTGACCTCTGGCCTTTCTAATTCCCTGCTTTAGGATTTCAACTTCTTCAGATTCCCCATATAAGTGAGATCACGCGGTATTTGTCTTTCTGTGCGTGCCTTATTTCACTCAACACGAAGAACACAATGATTCTAGAGCACCTTTCGCTTTCTGCTAGTATTGCTTTCTCGTGGCCCACTTTTCTAGGTTCCTCTTCCACACAGGTGTGCATACAGTGGTTCACAGTTTTCTTTCCTACTCCTGCCTAATTCCTCACATGTCCTATTTGCCTTTTTCTCCCACTTAAGGATATTTTTTTCTTCGGCTGCTCTTTGATCATCCCTTAGGTTCATTTCTCGTATCTTCTATCAACTCCCCTAACCCCTGCTTTCCTGGGCCACCCAGTTTACCTCCCTACTTCCAAGTCTTATTAGTCTTGCATCAGAAACACGAAGCCCTGCTGTCATAACAAAGAATGCGTGCATTTGTGAAGACCACTTTACAAACTAATTTAGCAGAAAGAAGGCACCTTGCTGCATACTAATAATGCTTTAATAACGTTTTCTTGAGATTGCTGCACCCAGGTGAGTTGAGCAGAGGAGGCTGCAGTGAGCCCCGGCATGACTGAGGAAGACCAGGGATGCACTGGCTGCTAAGAGAGGGGGAGTATAAGGTTCAAGAGGAAAAACCATTCACTGGATGACCCTATCAAGGAAAATGCAACAATATTCAATATCAGAACCAGAAAAATTAACCAACTTCCAGAGGCCGAGAGGAATCTGCTTGCACATGGATTGATGTATATCGGACTTAATGCTGCTCTCTGTAGCCTAGTAGCACACAGTCTCTTTGGATACCTCTTAAAAGTGACATAGGCTTATAGAGCTGCTGGCCTAGCAATGTGATCCTATTTGACTGTGCACACACCTGACGAGGGGTTTGTGAGTTTACATTTGCAGACAGGTGATGTGAATTGCGAAACCTGTACGATTTACAAGGCTTGGATTCGCTGGTCTTATCTTTACCATTGTTTTCTGGGCTACACTGGTGAATGGCAGCCTTGCAGCCAGGTAGGACTCAGCCCTGCTACCAGAGAAAGGAAACAATGCACTGGATTAGAATTTCTACGCCTGTCTTTGTAAAGATGTTAATTCTCATTTTGCTCCAGACTGTGTTTGCAACAAACGTTGGGTCTAGACAATTAACTGCTTATAAAGGTCGTTCAATTGCCTAAATCTGGCCTAGAAATCCACTGATTTCAAGCAAATGTGTATACACACAAACAATGGTAAAAATAACCTATCTTTAATGTATGAATAAATAGAGACTTGTAATTTATCATGTAAGTTACAACTCTGGGATCAACATCAAAAGGCTACACAGAGCAACAAAAAGCTGAATCCCAGTAAGGGCTACTCATGTAAACAAGAGCATAATTTCACTGGTTTGCCCAATACTGTCTTTTCCTCACTTATTCCACTCTGCATCAGACACTGAGTTTGGTCTGTAACACAAGAGGGAAAAATAACCATACAGTAATTTTCACTGATGACTTTGTAAAGAAGCCAAACACAAATGAAAATGAAAAAAAAAAAGGATTAAAAAATTTTTTCTATCACAAGTGCTCGGGTGTTAGGCTCTGTGGATTCCTGAAACCACACAGCACCCCTTGTGTGAATATGTGTAAAAATCATATATTAGTGTTTAAGTCAACCAAGTGTCTCTGGCATAATAATATCCCTCAAATCAGGTCCTTTTTTTTCCTCACACTATTTTTCTTTCCTACTAAATCTTGCTATTTTACTAAAAGATTTTGTGTTTGCAAATGTGTTTCTGCCACCAGAAGGAACCACAAAAATTCCTCAACCATTAGCCCATGATCTTGACAAATTAAACACTGGTGACACATTCTTTCAATGTAATATTGGCAAGATAAGGAATGAGGAGAAAGGAAGGAGTGATCTTCCTCCTACAGCCCATTCCCTATTTATAAATCTGTGAGGGTGTGACATGTCCAGAGGGAATCTACCTGGCCCAGTGACAGAATGGAATGAGCAGGCACAGAGCTTGGAGGCAGGGAGCCGGAGTGTGCATCCCAGGCTCCCCCATGTAGTATCATGTGGTCTCAAGTTACCAGTTGCTTCTCCTGGAGAGAGATTAAGAGTGACAGCCTCACAAGCTCCCTATGAAAAGCAGACGAGAGAATGTTTGTGGAAGTTCTTTCTGCACTCCCCAAGTCTGCTGACTGGTCCTATGCTGGGGGAGGCAGGTGACCATCCATAGCCAAATCCCAGTGGGTGCCCTAGCTCTGGGGATTGGAGGCTGTGGGTGTGGCTGGCTCTCTCACTCATCAGCAGGGAACCCAAGTCCCCAGCCAAAGAGAGCCCTTGAGGCAGGTAGCTGCAGTTCCCCTCCACACCTGTTTGGCCAGGTGCAAGATCAGGTGCTGGGGTCATCGGTTCACTAGGCCATGGGGTCAGGACAAGAGTCACCCGCAGCTCTGAGGCCAGATGGTGATTCCAATAGCCTCCCGAGTTCAGCAGTGAACCCAGCAAGAGGAAGACGATTTTTCAAAGCAACCAGGCTCCGGTGTAGACGTACGTCACAATGGAGTGCTGTCCTCGCGGCTTTGGAGCCACGGGGCATGGCCAAGGTAAATGGAATCTGACAACTAAACTCAGGCTCAGGCCTCACATGCAGTGTCTGTGAGTAGAAAGGGTCACAGGGCCGGATTTCAAATCCAAACACTACAAAGAAAACAAGAGCTGGGAGGTGTTCAGGGTGAAGGAAAAGGTGGCTCACTTTCTTTTTTGAGCCTTGCTTTTGTCCTTCACCTGCTTCCCACTCCAGAGAGAAGCTGATGACATTGACCCTGACCGTTTCTGGGCAGCTGGGTGGGGCACGCGGTGCGGGGGGGCGGTCCCTGCGCCCCGGCCCACCCTGCAACGCACCATGCCCAGGCCTCTGCCTGCACGGGGACGGGGCGCAGGGCACTAGACCTAGGACACTAGGGCCTTTTCTTCCTCCTCGTTTGCAGCCAATGGGCGGGCTCGCCGCGCCGGCTGCCATGGCAACGGGAAGATGGCTCGGCGGGGCCTGAACAGCCATCACGTGGGCCGAGGCTGGGGGCGGGCGGGGGCGGCGAGCACGGGGGAGGGGCGGCGCGCTAGAGTTAAATGGTCCCACCAGAGGGAGTAAGGCACATTTTGAAGTAAGTGCAAAGCGGGACCATCTATTTTCTTTCTTTTTCCTGCCCTTTAAGCGCTAAATACACATGCACAAACACAAATGGCCTTTCATCTCCGCTCCCGAGGTGCTCCCGGTCCTCTGGCTTTCGTGGCAAACATGAAAGCTCTGATCTCTGGAAGCCTTAAATGAACATTGCCTCCGTGGCGGAAATGCAAGCGGGCGTCCCGCGGGCGTCCAGCGGCCGTGCAGGAGCAGGCCGGGGAGCTCGGGACCACGCGGGGCTGCGACACAATCGACGGGAATTTGAAAGGCAAACGCAGTGCCCCTGTAGGAAACGGCAAACCCTGCTTCACTCTTGGCGCCGCAGAAATAAAAGGGCCCCTGCGCCCCCTCCTCCTCCTGGTAGTTTCTCTGATCCTATCACTCCGGAGCCGCTTTATAGAGGCTGAACCAGGGCCAGGCTTATCCATCTACCTGCCAGAACAACAAAGGCCCTTTTGTTGTCTTTAAAATAGACCCTACCCTAGCTGAAATGCTGTGTTTAAAATGTTTCTGCTGCCATCCCTTTCTTTTCCATGGAAATTAATGAATATATGTGTGTGTGTGTGTGTGTGTATACACACACACACCCCTATATGTTAGTTGGTAAGATAAGAGGTGATATTAACGCAGGCAGGAAGGCAGACAGTAGGCGCTGGGGCCTTTTTTCTTTCCCTGCTTGCAGCCAATGGACGGGAACTTACTGCTGTTGCTGTTAGCAGACCACACGAATGGTGGGTAGGGGGAGAAAAACGTATAGGCCCTGTCCTAATCTGATAGGTGAAATTCTTTGAATGTGTTGGAGAATGGGAAAATGCTGCTTCCAAGTATTTTGCACTTGGGTTTAATTCACCTGACATTCACAGAGTGCCTGCCTTGTGTGAAGTGCTGATGGAATGTTGCCAGAGATGCAAAGCAAGGGAGGGTCCCACTCAGCATCGGGGGGAGAAGAAACGTGTAAACTCTCATAAGGGTCAGAGGAATCGAGCTGCAAGCCAAGCATGATGCGAACATGGAGGGGGGCGGGCTCTGAGAAGTGTCCTGGGGGGTGGAGAGCTGAAAAAGAATCTGGCATTGCCCAGGCCCCTGTTCTGTGACACACTTTACATATACATCATATCATCCTTATAACTGCCTAAGAAGTAGCCACTATTATCCTGTGTAACAAATAAGAAAACCTGGGCTTAGAGAGGTCAACAACCCAAGGTCATACACAAAGCAAGTACAAAGCCACTGCTGCCCAAGTCATGGGAGACCTCCCTGTGGTTCTTCTCCGCCCAAAGACTTGCAGAAGAGGCATCCCTGCAAGGAAGGCAGCTGTGTGTTTAGGTACCATTTCCTGCTCTTCACCTCAGCCATCACCTTCATGAAACTGCGGGCTTCAAACATTCACTGCAGTTTTCTTAATATATATTATAAACACATAATTGAGATTTAAAAGATTCATCTGGATACACCATAAAATCATCTTGCATTCCACAAGGCGTCCGGACATCACATATGGGAGCCACTAAATGTTCCCCTGTTCCCACTGAAAGATGAGTAAGAGTGTGGCCCGTGGAGAAATTTGAATTCATTCATTCAAACATCACCCTAGGTTGGCCAGGATTATTTTGTGTCTATACTTCGACTGTATTTCTACTAAAATGAAAATGTCGCCTTGGTCCTAAGAATGCTTTCTTCCATCATCAACCTGGGCAGTAGGTAGGATCTTGGGCTGCTTCTGATGCACTTGGATGGAACTCAGTGCAGGTGAATAAAAGACTGATGCCGGCATCTGTACGGCTCCACCCAGGGACTCACATCCCACCACTGCAGCAAAGGCCTACAGCCAGCAGAGGGCAGTCATACAAACCAGATTTTCCATTTGGCCCGAATGTGGATGCACACAGTTTAATATGTAAAGCCCATTATTACAAGCTTTTCCTTTCCCCACCCCCTATTAATGAACAAATGCCCAAGGGTAATACAGAGATTTCTAAATACAGTGCAAGAAAGGGCAATCTGTACTCATACACAGGGAGTCTAGCACACAGTAATAAGTGGAAATGAAAATTATCACCCACATGCAACTAAACCATTACGCCTAAGATCTAGCTGTCGACATGGCTGTATACACAGAAATATGGGTGCCTGCCTCCCAGAAATGGGCACTTTTAAAATATTTATTTCACAAGTTCTTATTTAAGAGTTCATAATAACACCCGTAATTTTAACCTCAAAGCTACAGAAAGGGACTAAGAGGAATTTTATCCCTATTGATAGGCATACAGTGGGGAGGGGGGATTTTTCTTTTTGACTAAGGTAAGTCAATGAATTATTCAGGGTTTTTCCAAGGGCATTTTAAATCATAACTTCATGCTTTAAACAACAGCACAAATAAAACAAATTTTTAAAGACGAAGAAGAACTATGTAATCCCCAAACCATAAAATATCAACTGACATTTACCCATGTCTATTCAGGGTCTTCCAATGCAAATAAATGATTTTTCAGTGTTGGTGAAAACAAGAATCTTTTGGTACTCAGATGGGTTTTAAACATTGCAGCATAGAGAATACAATAGACCGAGAAGGGATGCTTCTAGCATGCAACTTACCCATTTCCCTGGGAACAAAGAAACAGCGATAACCATGACATTTTCTCAATTCATGAGAAAAAGGAAGATTCGCTGATCCTATATTGTAACTATGGTTGGAAATTTGAGGACCTCTGGAAAGGCAGGATGAAGTCACTGTAGACAGCCTTACCTCTGCAGTCACCCATTAAACCCTGATACAGTCGGCCCTCCGTATTCTTGCATTCTGCGTCCATGCATTCATCCAACCACAGATCAAAATTATTATAAATATATCAATAAAAACAATACAACAATACAAATTTTAAGAATACAGCATGACTATTTTTATATATTAATAGCATTTGCATTGTATTAGGTATAAGTAATCTAGAGATTATTTAAAGTACACTAGAGGTTGTGCGTAGGTTATATGTAAATGTCATTTTATATAAGGGATTAAGCATCATCGGATTTTGTATCTGCAGGGGGTCCTGGAAGCAATCCCCGTTGGATACCGAAGGATGACTGTATTCATAAAATGCTTGACAGATTAGCATGTATCTCCACACAGCATGGGTGAAAAGCTTATGGAATTCAGAGTCAAATGACTCTAGCTCTCTACATTTACTATGGGGGTCATGTTGGAAATGTGAATGAACACCTCTGAGCTTCAGTTTCCTCATAGGCAAGTCAGAGAATAGATCCTGCTCTAGCCTGTGTGTGACTGTGAAGTTTACCCAGCAAAATACAGGAGAAAGCACTGAAGAACTGTATAACATTCCACTGTTCTTATTTTCTCCATTTTACAAAAGAAGAAGTAGGGCCATAGAGATCTGTTCAAGGTCACGGTCACTAGAGGCAGAGCCAGGGCTCCAGTCAGGTGTTCCCTCTTCCCACCCCTCCACGGAATGCAGCACACAAAACAGGGCTTGCTTGTCAGCTCGGAATGCCATAACAAAATAGCACAGACTAGGTGGCTTCAATAACGGGCTTCTATTTCTTACAGTACTGGGGGCTGGGAAATCCAAGATCACGGTGCTGGCAAGGTAGGTTTATTCCAAGGCCTCTTCTCATGGCTTACAGGTAGTTCTATTTGTGCTCACATGACTTCTGTGTGCAGTAAGAAACACAGCAAGAGAGTACTCAAGAGCCTGCTCCCTGGTGTCTCTTCATATAAGGACAGTCGTCCCATCATGGGAGCTCCAGTTCAGGACCTCATCTAACCCTGATCACCTCCCAAAGGTCCCATGTCCAAACACCACCACAATGGGGATAAAGGCTTCAACATATGAATTTGGGGGGACACAGATATTCAGTCCATAACAAGGGGCAACAAAATGGTCTTCTTTATATGCTACATCACTTCAGTTCAGGTCAACAGATATTTGTTGACAATCACTAGGTGCCAAGTACAGCACCAGGCATTGGGGACACACAGGTGAATGGAAGCCCCCCTATAAGTTTTCTTAATGCAGAAAATGGAAGAAGAGTTCCTAGGCAATTCTCCATAGAAAAGAGCATTTGTCACATGTGAGCTTCTGTGACTGTATGTGGGATGGTTTATTACCACAAACTTCGTAAGACCTTGCCTCAGATAGCTTTGTTTAAAGCAACTGTAACGCAAGTCTGGCAGTGAATCCGTATATAATTAATATTTGCTAAGGTAATTAATTTACTGAGGAACATGGGGGAGCATAAGGAGAAAAAGGCATTTTCAGCATATAGATGTTGAAAAGAAAACACAAAGGATCTATATGTACCTCTTGCTGGGGAATTATCAGGTTCAGTTATATTATCATGGTTATAGCATGGCTAAATATTCATTGAGTATATTTAATTTCTCTCATTTGGGTTGGTATAATTAAAACTATTTTCTGGATCATAAAACTGAAGGGGCTCAGCTTCAATAATGTATATTGGGTCACTACTGCATGCCAGCTTGTATGTGTGTGTATATCACATTTAATTCTTATAATGAACCTATTGGGAAATTTTGTTATCCACACTTAGATCATTTAAAAATTGGTATCAGAGAAATTAAGTCAGGGCTCAAAGAGAGTAAGTGACTAAGGAAGTGCTAGAGCACTCTTGCAAAACATTCAAATGCATTTTGATGACACACACACACGCACACACACACACAGACACACAGTTTTTTCTTCTCCCAAATATCCTTCTAACTCTTAGGATTTATTTTTTTCTAATGTTATTTTTGATATGCCACTTTATTTTAGAAGTAGTATAGCAGTAAAGTTGGGTCTTTTTTGAAGGTAGAGATGTATGAAAGGGGATAAACTTTTGCAAATTTTCACCTCTCTTCAAAAGTAGATAAAGATGCCCCGAGAGAGGAAATCAAATCCCATCCTCGCTGGAAACTTGAGTGTGTTCTGGAGTTTAGGGAAGCCAGATGGGCTCCCACATAGTGAACAAGGCCCACTTCTCTTAAGCAGCCCGGGGAAGAACCCCCAATTTCAGTCTCCCATTTTGGGGTGGACACATGACACTGACAGGTTGGAGACCAGTTTATGGGGCCTGTGGTCATCTGAAAAATGGTCTCCCCCAAAATGTCCATGTTCCAATCCCCTAAAACCTGTGAATGTTATTTTATATGGCAGAGATTTCACAGATGTGATTAAATAAGGATCTTGAGATGGGGGATTATTCTGGATTATTTGGGTGGACCCTAAATGCAACTGTAAGTGTCCCTATTAGAGAGATGCAGGACAAGATCAGATGCACAGAAGAGGATGAAGCAGGTGACCACAGAGGCAGAGACTTCAGTGATGCAGCCACAGGCCACGGATGGTGGCACCCACCAGAAGCTGGAAGACGCAGGGAGGGATCCTTCCCTGGAGCCCTGGGGGAGCAGAGCCCAGCTGGTACCCTTATTTGGGTCCAGGGAAACTGACTTTGGGCTTCTGCCCTCTAGAACCATGAGAGAAAAAATCCTTGTTGTTTTAAGCCATTCGGTTTGTGGTAATTTGTCATGGTAGCTATGGGATATTAAAACAGGGACAAAAAGTCAGAGATTTGTCAAAGTAGTGAGAGGAAGGCAGTTTCATGTACCACCCACTGACATAATCCTACCAAATACTGTTGTATGATCATAATAGCAACTTTGGCATCAAGAGAGTTTGCAGGATAGGCTTCAGGGTCAAGAACATGATGGTTAATCCTTCCTCTTAATATACAGCATAGCCTCAACCAGGCAGCAAGTCCACAGCCTCTGAATTTGGTCTGTGTGTGGCAATAGTGAGTCCATGCAGGAATCAACTTTGAAATACAAAGAAATACAAAACCATTCTTTATGATGTTCACTGCACAACAGTAAGATTTCCTGAGTCCCTGTGGTTCTCATCCTGAGTCCCCAGTTCTCTAAGAAAGTTCTTGAGACTTATTCAAAGGTTCTGAACTTTAAGAATTATAGGTTACATCTTAGATATACTGTGATAATTAGGCTCTCTGATGAGAAGTTACAGATGTCTCATGGGAAGACGGCGACATGACTTTGAAGGACCTGGGAGACCGTGTGAAGGAGTTCAGATTTCATTCCAAATACAGTAGGGATGCCATGGAAGACGCTGACACAGGGAAGAGAAATGACCCGAGTAACACTGAGGAAGATCACTCTGCTGCCTGTGTGGGTGGTCGTAATCATGGAGAGGTAAGAAGTTCAGTGGTCCAGGAACAGAGAACGGTGGCTTAAATCATGAGAGTGAACATGAGAGAAAATGAAAGAAGCAAGCACAGTGGGGATGTCTTTTGGAGGTAGAATCTGTTAATCTGATTCATTGGAGGGAAAAGGCGAGGGAAAGGAATGAGGCAGGGATGACTTCTGAGGATCTTGCTTAGTTAGGCAAGTTAAATGATGACCCGATGGGGAAGGTGGTCAATGAGTGGGGAGGGAGGAGGAAGCCATGGGGCTTGTTTACAGTAGATGGCAAGAATCAAACCTTCATTTTAGGAAATATTACATTGACACATAAGTGGAGATAACAAGTAGACAGTTCGCTGTGGGGATCTGGAGTCCAGAGGGTAGTTCTAGACCCTAAATTTGAGTGTCATTAACACTCAGAGCATCAATGATACTTTAAAACAAACAAACAAACAAACAAAAAAAACCCAACAACCAACCATAGAGATGGCATTCAAACTCTGCTAAAGAAAAGTAGCAATGACTGCATTGGTAGCACAGGTGAGTAGGTTTTCTTGTTGTTCTTGTTGTTACTGTTGAGATGGAGTCTCACCCAGGCTGGAGTGCAGTGGCGCAATCTCAGCTCACTGCAAGCTCTGCCTCCTGGGTTCACGCCATTCTCCTGCCTCAGCCTCCCGAGTAGCTGGGACTACAGGTACCCACCACCACACCCGACTAATTTTTGTATTTTTAGTAGAGACGGGGTTTCACCATGTTAGCCATGATGGTCTTGATCTCCTGACCTTGTGATCCGCCCGCCTCGGCCTCCCAAAGTGCTGGGATTACAGGCGTGAGCCACCGCCCCCCGGCCAAGTAGATTATTTGGCAATGACACTGTCTTTTTCCTCCCCGCAACAAAACACACACACCAGTCAAACCACAATTTGTCAGGGCTTAACTGAAGAGCACAGGGAGTCACCAAATATCTGGCTGCAATCTAAGTGGGAAGAAAATTAAATATCAAAACTGAACCTTTATTCTAAAAAATGCTAGCTGGAGCCCATTCATTACATGCATACTATTTTTTACCTTTCACTTTGGGAACTTTTCTTTTAAATGACCCTGTATTAACTATCAACAAATACAGAGATGATAGATAATAAATTGCTAGCTGGTTGAAGTTTAAGATAAAATTATGGCAAGTATTTAAAGATTGTAGCTATATATTGATGATAGGGACAGGTGGGTGGATGGATGGATGGGTGGACAAACACTGAGAGACAGATAGAAACAGCCTTTAAAACACTGTTTTATATTTGAAATACAGTGGATAATTTAACATTGACTCCAAAAACATTTTATTCTTATCACAACTTAATATATTGTAAAATACATGCAAGGGAAAAAGGTTTTCTTCTCTTTTTCATGAGAGAAATACCCAGAGAAAGCATTGTGCTTATTGTTCGCAAAACTTGAAGAGCTGGGAGAAGGAGCTGGGAGGAGTCGCTGGGAGAAGGAGCTGGGAGAAGAGGAGGAGCTGGGAGAAGGAGCCAGGTCATATGGCCAAGAGAATGCTCTTTAGATGTGCTGTCTTTCACATTCCAAGAACCATAATCACTCAGTGGGAAAAGATTTAATTCCGAAATGAGCTGGAGTCACATTCTCAGGATGGAAGAATCACATGTGAACCACCCTCACTCTACTGGAGGCCACATTCAGTTTAGGATACTGGGAAATGTTTCTCGTGATGGGTTCGGTTGGGAGGTAAATTGTCCATATTCGATAATCCAAAAACAATAATACATTAGATGATGTCTTGCAATTAGTGCTATAAGCAAGTAATTCCACCAAAGGTTTGAGGAAAAGTTTTTTTTTTTTTTTTTTTTTTTTTTTTTTAAATGAGGCTAAGAAAAGATTATGAAGTCTTCTCCTTGAAGGCAAAAAACACCCCCCTACATTTTATGCAAAGTCTTCAGCTCACCAAAGACATGAAGCAGCTGTCAAATTCTGTAAGCAGAATCCAGCATTTTCAAGGTCGGCAAACCCAGCGTGAAGTTCAAGTTTCACTCCTTAAGACTCTGTCCTCCTCCTTAAGTCTTTCCCGCCTCTTTTAATCTGATTAGAAATTAGCAAACTTCTTCAGCCAAAACTCTGACAGTTGCTGGTGAGGCTGGTATCCACAACCCAGCCAACTTTGCAGAAAACCACAGTTTCAATGGAAAATCACTTTTGGTTTCTGGCTCCTCAGCAGTACTGCACATCTAATTAGCTCAACAATTGGTCCCTGTGATAAAATCAGCTAATTTTATGTTCAAATGGCTGCTCTGTGGTAAGCAATACTGTCACTCCAAACTTCACATATAAAGAAGCTGCTGAAGAAGCTGGTTACTAGGGGGTCACTGGGGGCAGGCTAGTGAAGAAGACTATTAAAGTAGTCACCTAAGTCAACATTACAGTGAGTGGCAGGGGCCCCATCAGGGCTCAAAGAAGACAAATGTCCCGAATGTAGTGATGGGGCCAGAAACAGCAAGCCTTCTGAAGAGGAAAGCAGTGTATAGAAAATGAACAGAATGAGTCATGCACAGAATTTCCCCACTTTTAGAAACCAAACTAAATGTTTCTGATGAGAGTACAGAGATCTAGACCCTAATCCAGCAGTGTTAAGAAATGACCCTCCCTACCTTAAACACCTCTGTGGCTTCAGGAGTTTGTTCAAGGCTACTCTAGATATAAAACACAGGAAAGCCCAGTCCAGTTGTCACCTCTTCAGCTCCCCCCTCCTCCTTCCATCAGTGGATAAAGCAATTGGTTAGATTGGCAATTTTCCCCATTCTGTGAATGTATTAGAAACCAGATAACTTTTGAAGGTAAAGGCTAAAGCATAGATCAACCTCTTTATGGGATCAAAGCTAACAACATCACCTCTCACAGGCATTGCAAATTGTTGATTTTGTAATGTGTGTTTGTAATATCAGTTATATCAACTGAATGAACAGTCAGAAATTCATTCAAGTTTCAAACTTAAAAGGGTTTCATAAATACATGAATGCATTTAACTTTATACAAAGACATAGATACACATCTACAGCTAAACATATATACATATACAGATAAACATCTAAGATCTATACATGACTTCATTCATCTATACATGACTTAAAACAGTGGTTGATTAGCATTTAGTAAGTACTCTGTTGGTACTGTTGTTGCTGTTCTAATAGTATTACTATTATTATATAGTTATAGATTATACAGATATACATACTATATATAATTATGGTATATAACCTATATGAAAGTACATATTATATCACCATATGACTGTAGCAGGATGTACTCTGCTAAAATTGAACTGTGTTTTTCTTTCTCACCTCTATCAGAGGTGCCAGAAAGTCACTCTATCGTGACAAATCATTCCTGAGCCATTGCAGTCAGCTGCCTTCCCTGGATTGGGGTGAGAAGGACCCTTTGGAGACAGCAGACCCGGAGGACGCTAATGCATCACTTTAGATCCCTGTAGCCTCATCTGCCTCTTGCTAGGCCAGCCGCTGTACCCAGTTCTGCAAGGACCCCATTCACTTTGTGCAGCTTTTGTGCACCTGCATTGCCCAATCTTACACTCAACGCTATGTGCCTCGTCTCTTGCCTCCTGCCCTGGTACACAGTACCCTGAGCTCACACATGTGCAGCCCAGAAGTGCAGAATGAAACTATGGGTGATAGCATTCCATGGAAACATGCTTCCTTATCTTCCCCCGAATGCCTAGTCATTTCATAAGGTTCAAACAACCAGTTACCAGTGGTAGGGGCTAACTTGTATAACTTTTCTCCTCAGTCTCTCTGCCCCTTACCCCTGCTCCCTGGAACCACACACCTCAGTGAGTCCTTACACACAAGCCTCTGGCTTGGGCTCTGCTTTCTGGGGGACCCAGGCTAAGCTAAGCTAAACTAAAAATCATAGTGGTCACCTGGGCACGGGTGTCCAGTTAGCCCTAGTGCTCACCAGGATGGGGTACACAAAGAGACACTTTGGTTCCTCAAAAGGAAAACAACTTGACCGTCACGTTGTGGTCTCCAGGCAGGAAAAAGTGACAGCAGTTCCCACTGCAGCACTCTGATGGGCAGGAGGGCCCATGTTCCATGGCCATCCCATGTTCCATGGCTGTCCCGTGCTCTTGAGATAAGCCATAATGAGAGTAGAGGGCCAGGGATCCAGACTGACGTGCCCCACCCCTCTACAATGCACATGGGCATGCGTGCACACATGCAGAGGCTCACCCCTTAATGAACTGCTATGCTCTCTAACATGGTAGCCACCAGCCACATGTGGTCATTTAAATATAAATTTAAATTAATTAAAAGATTCAGTTCCTCAGTCGCACTAGCCACTGAAGAACTGAGCCAGTGAGTCACTACTTCAAGTGCTCAACAGCCACATGTGGCCAGAGGCCCGCCACTGGACAGTGTAAAAGAGACCAGAGCATCGTGGTGGAAAGGAGAGTGGTATTGGAAGGAAGCACTGGTCTAGTCACCACTCTGGGTTTTAGTCAATTAGCTGGTACGAAAACACTGAACTTTCAACTCATCTCCCAGTGGAATCTAGGGTCAATTTTATTTATGCAGAACCATAAAAGAGATGTGACAGCATTTGTCCCCTGAGTTGGTGATTAAGCAGTTTATATGCAGTAATTTGAGCAGCAATGGCTATCTGGATGCTAAAGGCACAGGAGTCCCCGATCTTTATTTAAAAAATAGACCCTACTTTTAAAAGCCAAGCAGACAGGCAGACATACAGACACACAGACACACAGACACACACACACACACACACACACACACACAGGTATTTAATTCCCATATGCTTAGGTTCAGAACACCCAGAAAATAGCTGGTCAACACAACTGCCTACGAGATTAACCTTTCCAAAAACTACAAAAATAATGAAAGGATGATTATAGAAGCTCATTAATTAATTATATAATACCTAAATTTTACCTCCTATGGATATCACTTATCTAAAATCAACTTGGGTTCCCTTCAAAATGGAGGGTAGAAACTATACTGGAATAGAAACTGGAAAATTCGGTGTTAAGCCTCTTCACCATCACATGGAAGGCACTGGCCTTGAACTGAAAATCTTCATTGCAAACACCAGGATATCATCAGATTTCCAGTATTCTAGAGGGCAGTTAATATGCTTCCAGAGTCTCTTGGTATTACTGTTGGTGTCCTAGAGGACTACGAATCATTACGTTAGGCAATTTATAGATGGCATAATCATATGTGACTTTTAGTACTTTATAAACACTGCTTTTATAACTAAATACAGTGGGATGAGACAATTGAACCACTTTTTAAGTTCTTGGTTGGGGTTGGTTCCTGTGGTGCCCAGTGTAGTGTCCTGCCTGGTTGGACATTTCCCCTCCCGCCACTCAAGTGGAGGAATTAGTTCCTCGAGTACTAAGCCCTCTCTTCTGTTTTTTTTTTTTTTTTTTTTTTTTTTTTTTTTTGAGATGGAGTCTCGCTCTGTTGCCCAGGTGCAATTTTGGCTCACTGCAACCTCTGCTTCCTGGGTTCAACAGTTTATCCTGCCTCAGCCTCCTGAGTAGCTGGGATTACAGGTGCATGTCACCATGCCTGGTTAATTTTTGTATTTTTAGTAGAGACGAGGTTTCACCATGTTAGTCAGGCTGGTCTCGAACTCCTGACCTCATGATCCACTCGCTTCAGCCTCCCAAAGTGCTGGGATTACAGGCGTGAGTCACTGCGCCCTGCCTCTTCTGCTTTTATCTCCTTACTTTTCCCAAGTGATCTTATCAGCAACTGGGGTTTCATTTACCAAATATAAGTTGGTAACCCCCAGTAATAATAAGGGTTCCTGTTTACGAGGTATTTACTGTGTGCTAGGCCCTGTGTTTCACATGCATTTGCCCAGTCAGCAGTTCTAACAATCTTCCCTGAAAGGCAGAAACAGCCCATAGCTCCTCCCAACAGTCCCTTGGATGCCCATGTCTTGGGTATCTTAAACTCTGCACTTTCACAACCTACCTTACCTTCCCCACAAATCTGCCTCTGCTTTTTGTACAGAAAATCACCAGCCATGACCTGGACCTGGACCGGTCCCTCTTATTGACTCCCCACTTCCAATGAATTTCCAAGTTCTAGTCTTTCTACTTCCTAAATATCCCTCCCTCCCACCCATACTTCCACCATCCTAGACAAAGCTTCCACCATTTCTGGCCTGGAATCCTATAACAGCTGCCCAACTCAGCTCCTTGCATCCAGTCTTACTTCTCTTTAACTTCATTTATTCTAAGGTCATTGCTGTCTGTCTTTGAGAATCTGGAAAATGGGGATAATGGGGTCTCCCTTATCGTCATAGGTCTGCTTGAGTCAAATAGAACATATGGCTTTCTAAGTGGCAGGTACTTGATAATAAATTGCACAGATGACATGTGAATTGAGAAAATTTGATGGTAGAGCCTACATGTGTAACCACCACCATAAATGCCCAGGTTAGCCCACCACTGTTAGAAAAGCCATTAGGAAAAAGGGATAAGAGAAAGAATATAGAGGTAAAAGGGTTTTAGAATGGAAATATAAGCATACTTAAATTACTCTAAAACTTAGCACCTTCAAAATACATACATTTATTATCTCACAGCTTCTGTGGCACAGCTTGGCTGGGTGCTTTTGGCTCGAGGTCCTTCATGAGGCTGTAATCAAACTGTCAGGCAGAGTTGCAGTCTCATCTGAAGGCTCGACTGGGGTTGAGGGTCTTCAAAGCTCACTCATGTGGTTCTTGGCAGCCTTTTGTCCTTGTCACGTAAGCCTTTGCACAGGGCTGCTTCATGACATGGAAGCTGGCTTTGCCTACCATCTCTCAGACAGTAAGAGAGAGCTTTCACAATAGGAGCCACAATCTTTTAATGACCTAGTCTCAGAGTGCTCCCATCACTCCCATCACTGCTGTCATTCATTAGAATTGAGTTGCTAAATGCAGCCCATATTCAAGGAGATGAATTATACATAGGCAGAGAGCAGTGGGGGCCATCCCACAGGCTGCCTACCATGACCAGCCAAGCAGACATCACAGCTTGGGAGGGAGGTGGGAGGGGCTGAGGAAGGAATGGGCTCTTTCAGCGCCTCTCTCAGGCCTTTGACACAGACTCTGCTCATCACAGTCGAACTGACTGTGAGTCACCCATCCTACTGCTTGCTCATCAGTGGACACTCTAGTTACAGCCTCCTCGTCTCTGCAATCTCTCTGTCACCATGCAGGATAAGGGGATAGCCCACTCATTCCTGGGGGCTGCTGCGTACCTGACTTTTTACATAATTCTAACATAGATTAGCTTTATAGTAGCTTCTAGCTCTACTGTCAAATGCAAATCCACATCAGAAAATATAATGATAAATAAAATCTAAGTACTATCACAAAGTTCTAAAAACTAAAGCAACTCAAGTTGTTTTTAAAACAACTAAATCTCTATTGAAGGATTTTTAAAATGGTATACAATCATGAAAATAATTGTTTTGTGATATCACGTGTATATTTCTCAGAACTACTTTTATTGTAATTCAATTTACTGTTATGACAGACAGAGAAAGCGTTACGGGTTGAATCGTGTCTCCCTCCAAAAGATAAGCTGGAGTCCTAAAACCTCGGATTGTGACCTTCCTTGGAAACTGGGTCTTTACAGAGGTAATTAAGTTAAATGAGGTCATGAGGGTTAGCACTAAGCCAATATGACTAGAGACTGTGTAAAAATAAGAAGTTTGGACACAGAAACACACACACACATAAAACTAGGGTGATGTGAATATAAACATGGAGAAGACAGCCATCTAGAAGCCAATGAGAGAGGCCTGGAACAGATCCTTCCCTCACAGCACTCAGAAGCAACCAGCCCTGCCGACACCTTGATCTTGGACTTCCAGCCTCCAGAACTGTGAGAAAATAAATATCTGCTGTTTAAACCAACCAAGCTGTGATTGTTTGTTACAATAGCCCTGTAAAACTAATACAGAGGGAAGAAAAAAAGAGGGAGTTTCAGACAGAGACAGAAACAAAGAGAGAAGGAAAAAGACTTATTTTAACAGGCTATATCTTCATCTAGATGAGTGATTCTAAAGACAAACATATAAGGGCCTATTCTTTATTTTTTTACATTGAGACAGGGTCTTGCTCTGTCACCCAGGCTGAAGTGCAGTGGTGCAATCAGAGGTCACTGCAGCCTTGACCTCCCAGGCTCAAATGATCCTCCCACCTCAGCCTCCCAGGTAGCTGGGACTATAGGTGCAGGCCACCATGCCTGGGTTATTTTTGTATTTTTTTGTATTGATGGGGTTTCTTTGTGTTGCCCAGGCTGGTCTCGAACTCCTGGCCTCAAGCATCCTTCTGCTTCGGCCTCCCAAAGTACTGGGATTACAGGCATAAGCCACTGGCCCTGGCCCAGGCCTACTCTTTAAACCTCATTTAGCACATGTATTGGACACAATGGCTCCACTCCTAGAGGCTGACATAAATTTCTAAGAGATGCACAAATAAAACACAATTCCAGTTGAAAAGCAGCAGACTCCCCTCTAAAATCAGAACCTGGCCCTAGTCATGGCAGCCCAAGCCAGGGGCCAGGAGCCCAGCAACCCCTACCTTTTGGTAGTCCTCTTTGGAGCTCAGGGCCGCCTCCATTTGCTTGGCGGAAGTCGGGTAGATGGCCGAGCGGTACTGAGTGCCATGGTCGTTCCCCTGGCGCATACCTGGGAAAGCGGAAAACAGAGAGGGTTACCTGGTCGCCAGGCAACAGTGCCAGCGTCAAACTGGGCACAATGCTGAGGCATTTTAACACTTTTCATATGGTCCCTGTGCCTGATGTCTTGCTAAGTGCTTGTTTTAATTTTTTGTTTGCAGCATTTTCTTTAAACAAGCATGAAATGTATCTGTTTTGATTTGCCTGTTTTAATTACAACAAATACGTTTGAACTCAGGTAGATTTATCACAGGTCTTGGATCACACTAGATGTTCTATGAATACACACTTTTACGTGAAATATTTAAACAACGATCTACTCCAATTGTCACATGTAACGCACTATGATACATATTATTTCCTTGGGTCCTAAGGAGACACCTGTGTGGAAGGTTTCATCATCCCTCCCTTGGTGGATGAGGAAATGAGACAATGTCTGTGTAAATTCCTGGCACAGTGCTTGGCACGTAGCAGGAGTCCTGCATCTACGACTAACGTCATCTACCCATCTAGTCTGCAACTTAAAGTCAGCAAAGATGATTTTCTGCCTGTCTCAGCAGCTGAAGGGTGGATGACGGTCAGTTTCTATCTGAGTGTGACAGTGCCCCAGAGTGAAGCAGCCGCAGGGTTGTCACAGATCCGCTATATGCCACCACGTTGTCGTGAAACTGAACCAGGGGGAATCGGACCCTGTAGCATGTTCCAGCTAGTCACATTTCTAATATACTCAGGGGAAACAGAGACCAGCAGGCATAAGCAAGTATTAGAGGGGTTACGGGAATATCTGTGCAGGTTAAAAAAAATGGAGGGGTTCAGAAAGGGAGTAAGTTCGTGTGATCAGTGGGGAAAGGGCCCATGTCTCAAAGGCTGTATCAAGGAAGCGACTTGTCTTGTCAGCAGGTGGGCGCCAAGGATGAAGGTAGAACAAAGGTAAGGATTGCGGAGCAATGTGGTGCCTTCAGGGACTTGGAAGGAACTGGTACTGCTTGCAAAAGCAGCTGCAACCCAGGCAGCATCGGTGTCAAAGCCCTGATGCCAGCTTCTCAAGAGGATGAGCATGTTACCCTCAAGCCTGAAGCCCAGACGAGAAAGATGCTTCACTGGGAAAGATGACTGGACGCTCAACAGATTGAAAACCCAGAAGAAAGAAGCAACACCCAGGAGCGGCTGGGAATACCAGAAGTGGCCCTGCTTGTCTACCCATTGAATCACAAAACAAATGAAATATCCCACTGTCATAAATCGATCTAAACAGGCTTTATAATGCTGTTCTCCAGAGGGCAAGATTAACCAAAATTACATTTTGAGATAGGACAGAAAAATGTTATTGAATGATAGAATAACCCCTATGTGTCCTTCCTTTTTCTGCATGTAAATATGTTCTCCCCAGCAGAAAGAATTCATGTGTGCCGACTGTAGCCTCCACACTCTGGAGGCTACAGAAGAATTAGGTCATAATCCCTGGTCTCAAGGAATAACCAGGACGAGGGAGGGAGGGGGAAGAGTAGTCACGAGCCTGACACTGTACTTCCCTGCGCGAGGTCTTTGCCATCATTTCTTGTTTCATCCTCACATGCGCCCCGTGGAGAAGATATTCTTAACACTCTTTGACAAAAAGGAAATTACGGATCAGAGACATTCAGTGACCCACCTGAGGTCACACAGCAGGTAGATGGCCATCCTGCAATTTAAACTTTGATCACCCCGACACCAAAGCCCTTTCTCCTTCCAAAATGGATGCATGAGAAGTTACAGCAAAATAATCGAGGACAATGGAACAAAGTGCTTTTGGATGTGGAGTACCTGCCGGGGAGGGGGCATCCCAGCCCAAGGCCCAGAAATAAGAACAAGCTTGGAATGTTCTGAGGACTGTGAAGAGGCAGGACAAGGTCTGACAAGAGGCCTGGTGGGTCCTGAAGCTGGTGGGTTGGGCGTGTAACCACATAGGTATCTTGACAAGTCATGCTGGGGACCAGAGATGTGTGGAAAGATCAGACTCCCAGGAGCTACAGAATTCTCTGGAACCCTGAGTGAGCATAATCACCAACCAATGACCCAGGGCCCCCTTTCCCACAGATGCAACAAGTGTTGAAAAGTTCCCTGTGCCCTCCACTTGGCTTCGGAAAAACTAGGAGGAAAAATTATTGACACTATTTGGCTGTCTTCATGGACCAGGAAAGCAAGCAATGGGCTTTCAGTGTTGAGTGGAAAGAGAATTACTGGCTCAGAAACAACATCTTGTGCTTAAAATTCTTCCATAGTACTCTATAAGCTGTTTAATGAGGACTGGGCTTTGGGGCATTCTTGATGAGAACTGACCTCCTGGCATCTACCAACTGCTTGAGATTTCTCCATCCACTTTCTCCAAAGAAGATTTTTAAAGGGACAAGCAACCCTGAGACTGCTCTGAGGTTTCTCTCCCTCTCAGCAGAGCTGGAGGAAGCAGTGGAAAACAGAAACGCTTCATCTATAATGAAGCATAAGATGATGACTTCTCCTCTGCTCAGAGGGCCTCCTAAGCCTCAGCTCATCTTTGGGTTCCAATCCTGTTTTATCTATCCTGATTGGAGACGTGAGAAATGTGTCTGAACATGAGAACTTTAAAGGGAAGTTCATGCTATGAGTTGAACTGATATGCAGGAGTTACCAGCTGATAGTGAACATCAGGACAAGTCAGCTCCGACTCCTCAGGGTCTGAACTCGCTATCTCTATCTTAGCAAGCCTCGCGGGAGCAATCTCATTAGCAGGACTATCCATGCTGGTTGAAAATAGAGTGACTCCTACCAGCATGACCTTCACATTCTTCTCTTCTATAGACTGCTGCTAAGAGAAAACAGATCCTGCCTCCTGGTCTGCTGCGCCAAAGGCCACCTGCCTGCTGCAGTGGCACAGGAAGACCACCAGGGATGTTGGCATTGGTGGGAGAGCTCACCCAGGTGCTGCTTCAGGGTGGCCTCCTCGTTCTGCTGGAAAATAGGGTCTCCGTGAAACAACATGCCATAGTGTCCTCCCCCAGGTAGATAAGCCTGTGTCCCTCTCAGTGAAAGATGGCACTTCTTCTTCTTATCCAGGTGACCCTTCCTGGTGCACCTTGCCCTTACCTTAGGTGTTTGAGACAAGCCCTATGAATATAACCATCTCACTTTATCTGAGAGCTTAATCCTGTCCCTTTTAACTGACAGCTCATTTTTAATTTAAAACACTGAACAAATGAACGGACAGCCCTCCTTTCATCAAAAGGGAGGGAGGGAGGGAGGGAGTGAGGGGGAGAAGAGGAGGAGGAAGGAGAGAGAGGGAGAGGGATCATCAAAGTAGCTAACAATCCTAGAGTCCTCACTATGTCCAGGCACTGTCCTTTACTACCTTATTCATCCAATTCTGCAAATACTTGGAGCACATTAGCAAACCCATTTCCCGGCCCCTTCCCACTGCCAAGGTGAAACTGACCCTCTCAAAGGTGAAACTGACACTCAGAGAGAGGCTGGCTGCCTGCTGAATGCCAGTGCTGCATCTGGAACCATCTAACTCCAAAGTCCATGATCTTAACCACTATTATTTCCATTTGTAAATATATATAATTTAGGTAAAAAATTAAGTGGAATATAGGGATCTATGAAAGATATTACGTGGCTCTCTTTTAAAAGGAAAACAGCCACACAATACAGTCACTATCTATCATCTGCACAATGTTCTTTGCATTTTTTCATGCAGTGCATCTCAAGGGAGATGGAATAATGTTGCTTTATAACAGAGGTGCCAAATATTTATTCCATATCTAAAAGCAAAAAGAAAAATGAAAGATCCCAATTTTCAGTAAGGAGTACACATTATTTCTATAGCCATAAATTATTTTGAAAAGATGTGGTGATTTCTTCATAAAAGGTAAAAAGCTATCGTAGTGTGAGTTTTGTTTGTGTAAAAGAGAAATTCTATTTATGGCGGCCAAAGAAAATCTTTTTAATTATTATGTGTCCTAGAATGTCTTTTGGGACTCCATGTCTGTTTATGTTTTAAAATCCCAAGTTTGGCCAAATAATGAAAATATTAGAAAACTTTCAAAATAGTAAAATTTTTAGGTCATCATTACAAGTCCAAATATTAAAGTTTTACAGCCAAAGTGCCCCACTACATGAGATTTACAACATGCTTACACTGAAATCAGTACTAAGCACACATGTGCACACACATTTACAAACCAGTCCATCATGGATAGTGTTCATATTAGCAGAAGTAGCAATCGACATATTATACCTTTGTAGTTTCCAGATTCAATTACAGAAAAGTACATAAGACATAAATGTACAAAAGTACATAAAATGGACATGCACAGTTAAGTGCCTAATATTACTCTATCTATAATTATTGATTATAAAGTGAATACTCGTATCACTACCACTAACATCAAGAGAGTACAGCCAGTACCCTTGGGAGTCTTCCCTGTGTCTCTATTGATGACAATGCTTTCCCCCCTCTCTCTAGTTGTACCACACCTTGTTTTTGTAATAATTTCTTTAGCACATAGACACATTCAGAACAAAGTGAGTTTAGTTTGGCTTGTGATATGGTTTGACTGTGTCCCCTCCCAAATCTCATCTTGAGCTGTAGCTCCCATAATCCCCATGTGTCGTGGAAAAGACCTGGTGGGAGGTAACTGAATCATGGGGGGGGGTGGGTCTTTCCCATGCTGTTCTCATGATAGTGAATAAGTCTCACGAGATCTGATGGTTTTATACAGGTCAGTTCTCCTACACACACTCTCTTGTCTGCTACCATATAAGATGTGCCTTTGCTCCTCCTTCACCTTCAGCCATAATTGTGAGGCCTCCCCAGCCATGTGGAACTGTGGGTCCATTAAACCTCTTTTTCTTCATAAATTACCCAGTCTCAGGTATGTCTTTATTAGCAGAATGAGAACAGACTAATACAGCCTATTTTTAAAATTAATATAAGTGGAATTATACTATAGTTTGAATCTTTTACTTACAATTATGATCATGAGGCCTTTCCATTTTCTTCATTTTCATGGCTTCACAATATCCCATTGTATGAATGCACCACAATGGATTTATACTTTCTACCCTTAATGAACATTACCAGCTTGGGGCTGTAAAGAACATTCTTGACATGTATTCTCTTATACATATGCATGAGTTTCTCTTGAGTACATACCTAGAAATAGAATTGTTGGTGTATAGTGTTTGCATGTCTTCAACTTAACTACATGCTGAACTATTTTTCCAGAGTAGTTGTACCAATTTACAAAACCACATGACTGCACAAGAATTCCTGGAGCTCTAAATGCTTGCCAATTCATTAAAGTCTTCTAATGTCAGATTTTCACTTTTTGTCAGTCAGTTTGGTGTGTAATGGAATCTCGCTTGATCTTAATTTGCATTTTCCTGATTAATAATGTTAATTATCATTTTATATGTTTCTTTTCCATAATTCAAGTCCTTTGCCCATTTTTTTTCTCAGCAGTCTGCCTTTTCTAAAAAAAAAAAAAAAACACTGCATATATATTTAAGTCTATTTTTTATATATTCTGAATACTAATCCTTTATCAAATATAATCTCTCTGTTCTTGGCATTTTTTTATTTTTTATTTTTCATTTTTTTGTTCTTGGCATTTTATGATGCTTTTTGATGAACCAAAGTTGTAAGTTTGATATAGTTAAATCTGTCAAATATTTTTCCTTTATGGTTAGTGCTTTTGTGTCTTGTTTAGGAAATGCTTCCGAAACCCAAGGTCATGAAGATATTATCTACTTGAAGTTTCCTACGTTTGCTTTTGACATTTATGTATTCAATCTACTTGGAATTGATTTTTGTGTATGGTGTGAGGTAGAAATCCAATTAACTTTTTTCCTATAAGAAAATTATCTTATCACTATTGATTTAAAAACCATTCTTTCCCCAGTACTATGAAATGCCAACTGTGTCATTTGTCATACTTTGACAGGAGTGGGTCTGTTTCTGAACTCTCTATTCATCTGTCCCTACATCAGATTCACAATGTCTTAATAGCTGTAGCTTTATAATGACTTGATATCTGGAAGAATAAGTCCTCCCATCCTCTTGTTCTTATGCAAGTGTCTGCTTTTCTTGGACTTTTGCATTTCCCTATAAATGTCAAGATTAGCTTTCAAGATCCACAAAAACTGCAACGACAACAATAACAAAACTGTTGGGATCTCATTTAGATTTGCACTGAGTTTATAAAACAACTTGGAGAGAATTGGCGTGTTTACCAACCATAAACAAGACCCAATATTAGATCTTCCAGCTGCCTAACTACTAAGGCAATGCCATGGGTTTTTTTGTTTTGTTTTGTTTTTAAGATTTTTTGGTAGCATTCCACTTTAAGGTACCAATTCCTGGTAAATAAGTAACTGAAATTCCAGTGGCTGGACATAATAGAAGTTTCTTTCATAATGATGCAAAGCACAGTTAATAAAAAGGAGATGGTAAGAGTTCTGCTTCATGAACTCTTCAGGGGCTTAAACGACAGAAGCTTCACCACCTTCAATATGTTGCTTCAAAGGTTTCCCTTGGCATTCACATTCAGCAGGCAGACTGAATATAGAGAGAAAAGTTCACAGATCATGCAGGAGGTTTTTCTGAGCCAGGTCTGGAAGCAGCATATATCACTTCTTCCTCATTCCACTGGCTAGAACTCGGTCACATGGCCACTTCGAGGGCGAACAGGAATGGTGTCTGGCTGGGGAAAGGTAAATAGGTATCTAGTGGATTTTTCAATCAGTATACATTTATTCCTTTCCTTGACTTACTGCATGAGCTAGGACCCCCAGTTCAATGCTGATTAGAAGTTGCGATGGCATTCTCTGTAGCTTCTCAATGCTTCATTATTAAATGCAATGTTTGCTGTAGGCTTTTGCACGTACTCTTTATCAGAATAAGAAAGTCATCTTTTATACGTGTTTTTAAATCATTTATGCATACTGAATTGCATTCAATACTTTTTACGCATCTATTTCAATAATCATACATGTTTTTAAAACACCTGCTAAAGTGGTTAATTACACGGGTTAATACTGAAGCTTGTGTTCCTCGGAGGAACCTAAAATTGGTCATGATGTATTATTTTCTTATATACTATTAAATTCAGTTTGCTAATACTTTGCATAGGATTTCTGCAAATACAGTCATAAGTAAGATTGTCCTATACTTTTCTTTTCTTACATAGTTAAGTTTTGGTATCAAGATTATGCCAGGATTGTAAGACAGACTGCATCCCTCTCTAATCTCTTGAAAACATTATGAAAAACCGTAATTATTTCTTCCTTAAATGTTGGGAGAACTCACCGATGAAGCCAGTGGTTTTTTTATTCAGTTTTATTAAACTATATTTTTAAAGAATGTATCTAACTTTTCAAATTTATTGACATAAAGTTGCTTATCATATCCTCCTGGTTTCTGTAAAATCTCCCACATCTGTAGTGATATCCCAATTTTTTATTCCTAATGTTGTATATTTGTGCCATCTCACTTTTTCCTTGAACAACTTCCCAGAGCTTTATTAATTTTGTAGCCATCATGAAATACCAACTGTTGGCTTTTTTGATCTTATGTTTGTTTGCTTCCCATTTCATTTCTTTCTGCTCTCATTATTTCTTTATTTTACACTGTTTGGGTTGAACTTGTTGCTGATTTTCTTAAGTTCCTGAGATGGATGCTAGCTCAGCTTTTCTTCTCTTCTAATATATGAATTTAAGGCTCTATATGTCCCTCTGAGAACGCTTTACCTATGCCCTATCAATTTTAACATATAGTATTTTAATTATCATTTGATTCAAAGTATTTTCCAATTTCCATCATGATTTATCTGTGATAAATAGGATATTCAGAATTTTTTTTTCCAGCCAAGGTCTTGCTCTGTTGCCCAGGCTGGTGTGCAGTGGCGCAATCATGGCTCACTGCAGCCTCAACCTCCTGGGCACGAGCAACCCTCCCACCTCAGTCTCCTGAGTAGCTGGGACTACAGGGATGTGCCACCATGCCCAGCTAGTTTTTTTTTTTTTTTTTTTTCAATTTTTCGTAGAGACGGAGACCTCACTAAGTCACCCAGACTGGTCCTGAACTCCTGGATTCAAGTGATCCTCCCTCCTTGGCCTCTCAAAATGCTGGTATTACAGACGTGAGCCATAACACCTGGCCAGAAATTTTTAAATTTTCTAACGTAAGAGGATTTTCTCAATACTTGCATTATGGTAAGAGAAACAAAAGCTAAATGATTTTAATCCCTCTGAAACATACTGAGCCTTTTATGGCCTGGAATATGTTCCATGTGTGACAGAGAAGCAGGCGCTCCCCACCCTGATGTGGGGAACAGCATCTTATCACATCCACTGGGTCAAGTGCCGGAATTGTGTCGGTCACTCCCTCTACGTCTACTCCCTCTGTGTCCTTAATAAGGCTCTCAAAGCTCACATTTTCTGGGATTAACAAGTTTGCTCAGAATAAAGATATATCTAATCCTCTGCTTACCTGTCTGGGTTCCTGTGTTGCCTTCCATTTTACCCTGGTAATTCCTCATAGTTCTGTCAGCTCTTTGATGTGATGCTTTACATATATATATATATTTTATTCAACATGTGGAGCTGCTTTCAGTGGGCAATTTGGTCTGAATAACTCAGCCTGCCATTCCTGGAACCTAGAAATCCTAGTTCCTGCCAGTGTTATCAGCTCTGATTTTTCTCTGACCTAATTCAGTGCTCTTTTATGTGAAGTCTAGTAATTCTTCTGACTTCATTTCTTTTCATTGATTTCATACCATTTCAGCAATTTATTCAAATTCTAAATGACCTAACCATTACTATCTAAGATATGTGAAACTCTTGCTGGCTAAAAGTTTTCACAAGCCTGATTATTTGAATTTTTTCATCTTGCAAATCCTTACTAGGATTATAAAATTGTAACGGACATCACAAAGAGTTTAAAATCACTGGATAACATGCTGCTGTTTCCAGCTGTGGTGGGCCATGCTTCTGCTTTCTGACAGTATTGTGTAGCACTGTGGGGCCATGTGCCACCCAACAGAAAGAACATCAGGTTTTGAGTTTGGCCCTTAAGTCCAAATTCCACCTCTGTCAAGCAATGTAGTAAGTGGCTTGTGCCAAATCACTTCGCCTCTCTGGGCCTATTTGTTCCTCTATAAAATGGGTCTAAGGTTCAGAGGTTGCTTTAAGGATCAAATGGGATCACGTACACATGAGCACTTAGCATCGTGCACAGCCCAGGGGAGACCACCAGTAACAGTCTGTCACTCAGCGTGCGGCCACCAAACCCTTGTAACACTGTAAAGGCAAAGGAAAAATATTAAATATAAGCTTTACAGTATTATACGACAGCAGGATTTAAAAGTGCAAAGAACACTTTTGCAAACAGCAAAGATACTATGAACACTCATGATAACGGGACACAAGGGAAAGTGTGACTGGAAGAACAATTAATAAAAATATCAGTTAAATTCTTTGTTTCATTTTTCTCTGTTTCCGAAATTCTTAAAAGAATGAAATCCCTTTCAGAATTCATAATGCTGGGTTTGGGTGGCTTTTGCATTTTATATGTGTGCAGCTGTTCCTCTACTCCGAGTCTGCACATCTGCTCATTAGCAATACAATATCATTCCCACTGTCTAATTATTTGCAGATGATAGATTCCTTGTATATGGTCTAAAAAAGGATAGTCCTTCAAAACTGGTGACTTATTTTAAAAAACTAACTTCAAAGGGTCAGCACAAGGAAGTTCAGATATTAATCTGGCAAGTTAAATATATGAACGACAGTATTTTATTGCCAAGTGGATGGGGAACAGAAGGAGAACAGGATTTGTCTCCCTTCAATGAATGTTTCCCAGTAGACAGCACAGGGGACCTGCTTCTCCACAGCGCACCTGGAAAGAGGCTCGGGAGCCAACCTCCTGAACACGGAGTGGACCTATCCCACCCGATTCCCTGGGCCCAACTGGAAAAAACTTGCCTGGAGCAGGGCTTCATGGTGACTGCACACGTCTGGCAGGGGAGCACGTGAGACCCAAGGACACCAAGTAGAGAAGAGTCCTTGGAGGCTCTCTAGTTCCCAGCACAGGCTGAGGAGCCCCACAGGATCCCCAGCTCATGGTAAGGCCAGGAAGTGTGGCCCTGGGGTCCCAGGAAACGCAACAGCATAGATGGTGCAGCCCACGGGGGCAAACCAGACCAAGCCTTCTGAGGACAACTGGGAGCTGTGCTGCAGGTGGAAAGGGTGAAGAGGAGCTGATTGAGGATAAAGGGTGTGAACCAAGAATAGGAAGCCATCAGGGGTAATCAGAACATGAGCTGAGGAAAAATGATAGAGAACAAGCAGAGAAATACTGGGATTCACGAAAGAACAAGACAAACAAACAGCAGCTGGTGGAAGCGGCCCTTCCACAGGCGGCATGAGCACGACAGCTATTAGAGCCAGCGCTTATTCCGCACCAGGCACCACGCTCTGCACAGCAGGCTCCACTCCCGTGTGCGCCCCCACACTGAGAAGGCATAAATTATTACAGAGGCAGAAACAGAGGTTCACTTACTAGTTCAATGAGAAAACATTTAAATCAAAGCCCACCTTCTAGAGGAGTCAGAGAATAAGCAATAAACAAGTAAACACATGATTCCACCTCATGATGAGAGTTAGGAGGGAAGGAGAGGACGATGGTACAGAAGTTCATGGGGGTGAGGGCTAGGAGTGCTACTTTAATTAGGGTGGGCAGGGAAGATCTTTCTGAGGATGACATCTTCAGCTGAGACCTAAAGGAGAAGGAGCCGGTCATATAGCTCTTGCTCTCCTCGATCCTGGAGCAAGGGAGAGCAACATTTACTAAGCACCCCTTAGGGGCCAGTCTTAGAGGTAGATGTTTTATAATCCTAATTGTATTTAATCCTGACTATAACCCTATGAAGTAGGGATTACTGACTTGGCTTAGCAGAAAAGAAGCAATGAGGTTCCAAAGACTTGCAATCTTGCTTGATGTTGGTGGCAGACCAAGAGCTATGGACAGGCTGAGCAGTAGGTGCAGTGCGCAAGGCAAGAAAGAGCTCGAGTCTTCTACGAATGGAACAGATGAAGGCCACAGTAACTGAAGCGCAGTGAGCATGGATGGGGCGGAGTCTGGGGAGAACTGTGGTATGAGCCAAAGTTGGAAAGGCAACTGCCAATCAGGTAATCCCAGGCCACACTGGCCACTGTAAAGAGTCTGGATCTCATCCCAAAGAAACTGGGCAACCAACGAAATGCTTTAAGCCAGAGGGGGCCACACCTAGTTTTGTGTTTAACAGGGCATTATGGAGCAGGGAATGAGAAAGGATGAGACAGGCCACTGAGGAGACTGCTGGAGGACCTAGGTGGTCAGGTGGATACAGAGAGAAATGAGGCCGGTCCGCACAGCGAGTGCCGGGCCGACCTGGTTCACAGCCATGACGTCTCTGACCCCAGGGTCCATACCTCTTAACAACAGGTTTGATTAAAGATGTTTTAATTAAGGGAACATTGTAATTAAGGCTTTCAGAGGGGTGACTGGGAGTTCATCGCTAGCTTATAGTTGAAGGCTGTGTTAGTCAAGATATAGGTTCAGCTGCTGTAGAAAAGCAGAAAAAGAAGCCTAAAATGAACCAAAATAGCAGTAGTTTAAACAAGAGTTCTTGCCTAAAGATCCAGCATGGGATGGTGACTCTGGCTCCTCTGTCTTGCAGCTCTAGCAGGACAAGGGTCAGGCTCCATCCCTGGGCTTCATGATGGCCCACCACTTCAGCCCCACACTAACTTGTGGGAAGGGAGGAAGTGGAAGAGAACGCCCCTCCCTCTAAGGCCACAAACCCAGAAGCTGCACGCCGTCACTTCTACTCAGGCCCCCATAGTCAGAATTTAGACATGTGGCCATACTTAGCTCTAAGGAGTCTGAGGGCTTTTGTCTTTATGGGTGGCTGCACACCAGCTAAAATTCTTAAACTGCACAGGAGGGGGAACCCTGATATTGGGGTCAAGCAGCAGTCTCAGCCAGAGGCCTCTGCAAAGACCACTGCTCCCCAAGGAGTACATGGGAGCAGTTTCCAGACCACAGTCCTCTAGGAAGGCTTGGAGTTGCCATGAAAGGTCCACACATCCAACTGTGCAGCAGGCAAGATCTAGAGCCTGGAGAATGCATTATGTGTGCAATGTTTCCATTTTCCAGAAGTACATGACACGGAAGTGGGTGAATACAATAGGTATGCAATTTAAAGTATAATTAAATCCAAAGTAGCATTTTAATATATTTGCTTTTTTAAATATACTAAAAGCACAATTGTTATCATTGGAGGATCCATAAAAATGCGCATCTGAGCTGGGCGCAGTGGCCACATCTGTCATCCCAGGACTTTGGAAGGCTGAGGCAGCTGGATCTCTTGAGCCCAGGAGTTTGAGACCAGCCTGGGCAACATGGCGAAATTCATCTCTACTAAAAATACAAAAATAAGTTGAGCCTGGTGGTGTGCACCTGTAGTCCCAGCTACTCAGGAGGCTGAGGTGGGAGAATGGCTTGAGCTTGGGAAGGAGAAGTTGCAGTAAGCCAATTGTGCCATTGCACTGCAGTCTAGGTGACAGAGCAAGACCATGTCTCAAAAAAACAAAAAAAAAGTGCATCCTGAGAAGAGGTCTTCCTAGTCAGGAAGCTTGGATTCCTCTAGTGTAGTGAAAAGAAAATAGACCTGAGCTTTAGACAGAGCTGCATCCAAATACTGCCACCAACAGTAAGCAAGATTGTGAGTCTTCTGGAACCTCATTGTTCCTCTTCTACTAAGCAAAGACAATGATCCTTACTTCACAGGGTCACGGTCAGGATTAAATGAAATTCGGATTATAAAACATTTATCGTTAACACTGGCCCCTAAGAGGTGCTTAGTAAACGTTGCTCTCCCTTGCTCCAGGACTGAGGAGAGCAAGAGGGGTTGCAATTGAGAAATCAAATTTAGTAGGTGAAGTCACACAAAACTGAAGACTGTCTGCCTGGTGCACCTGTGGCTTGGCCCTTGGCGCTCAGTCTGTGCCCTGTATCCTACGCAGGACTAGGTGGTCTGAACTGTGTTACTCATGCACAGGCTATGCTAGTTAGGAGGATACAGACCAGGCATGAAATGCTGGGAACCTGATCCAGTTCTTTAGATTACTGTGTCAGCAACCTTAAGGAGGCTTTTGAGCAAGGATCCACCAGCCTCATCACTACTGCCAGCACCAGCAGGTTCCCGAAGACAACATAAACAATGATGAACTCTTTCCATCCAACGCAGGAGACTCGGGAATCTCGGTGGGTAGAAAACCCACACTTTAGTAGATGGAGGGTAAATACTTTCCCAGAGAAAGAATCATAGGGCAACACAGATGTAAGAGTAAACGTAAATTCAGAATCTGATGGAATTGTATTGTGTTGAGAAAGACATAACAACAATACCTTGCTGGCATGGCACCTTACCATTTTCGTGTTATTTTCACACTATTTTATTTAATTCCTAAATCAGCCCATTAAGTCAGCAGTATAGACATTATTATTCCTTTTTCTGTAGATGAGAAAAATGGAGGTTCAGGTTGGGTAAGTGTCCTGGCCAAAGTCATGGGGTTCGGAAGGGGCCAACCAGGGACCAGAATCCAAATCTCCTAAATCTCAGGCACCTACCATGTTGCCCGAAGACAGTGGGAGTCTGGGTACCCCGTGGCCAGGAATGCGCACCTGCCAGTCTATCCTCAGAAGCCTAAAGGAACTATCTTCATCCCATGAGTAAGAAAGAAGGCCAGAATAGAACCTATTGACTTAACCAGTGGGATTCAAATGTTTCAGCAAAAGTAGAGGTTCTGCAGTAAGTGGTAAATTAAAAGAAGAGACTATTCCACTTACTGGCCACATGAGTAATGATGCTAGCACGTCTGCCACTCCTCCTTAGGTTAACCCATGGAGTGGCATCCTCTTCAGACTCACTGCCTAGTGGCTGTGGAATAACAGGTCTCGGGCCTCACCTATACCTTAAAAAGCCTACGCCTTCCAATCTCTCACTTACCAGCTTTGCTCCCTCCAAAATGGCAGAAGGCTAGGCACAGTGGTTCATGCCTCATGGCCTGTAATCCCAGCACTTTGGGAGGCCGAGGTGGGTGGATCACTTGAGATCAGGAATTTGAGCCCAGCCTGGACAACATGGCAAAACCCCAACTCTACTGAAAATACAAAAATTAGCTGGGCGTGGTGGCACACGCCTGTAATCCCAGGTACTCAGGAGGCAGAGGTTGCAGTGAGCCAAGATTGCACCACGGCACTCCAGCCTGGGCGACAGAGCAAGACTCTATCTAAAAAAAAAAAAAAAAAAAAAGAAGAAGAAGAAAACCTATGGGGACTTCATCTAGTCCATTAGGGCAGATACTATGAAAGCTGTTTCAGCACCTTGAAGCAGGAGAGAACATGCTGAATGTTCTCTGTTTAGCCTATGCCATGAAGATCTGATTTAACTGAAAGGGGATAAACTCTTGCTGTTTCTACTACAGGAAGACCATTGACATCAGCAAGAATCTCCACATTTGCAAATATCAGTGTAGATACTGCTTCTCCTACAAAATGCAGTAAATTATAACTAAAAAATTTAAGTGGCCCCTTCAAGTCCTTAATGACTTTACAAAAAGGTACTAAAATCTTTCAACATGTTAATTAAAATACATTTCTCTTGAGTCATATTTCTGCGGAGAATCATGTTTCCTGGGCACATCTTCACATCAAAGGTCAATGCCTTTTCAACTTCTACTCAAGTTTTGTCTTTTTGTTGATCAGCAGTTCTGGCACAGGCAAGAGCATTGCTCAAGTAGTTTTAGTAATCACTTTTGTTTCTGAAAAGAATCTGGAGTGGCGACTCCTCACAGATCAGAGTCACTGCCGATTCCAACCCGCTGCTTTCTTTGAAAATGTCCATTTTCTGTGTAGGAACAGTCACTCTTACATGTCTTCACCACCCTCATCTTCTCCAGTGGTGGCTTTCTTTTCAAGATCAACTTTTACTGTGAAACGTGACAGGTTGCCATGTGACCTCGAGTAGAGATTTAAGCAGCTGTGGTCAGACGTGGTGAGTCAGTGACAGCCAAGTTCATTTTTAGCCTGGCTCTCCCCTGCCTCTGGCCCATCCCTCAAGGAGCAGGCTTCAAATTCTGACCATGGAAAAAATGACACTTCACATGTGTCATTGTTCTGGGCCTGCAGGGTTCCCCGGGAATATCAACTCCATTGATACCAGAGATATCCTGAACTTATGGATTTGTTATTGTTTGTTTTTTACTTTTAATGTTCAAGTGCTAACACATACGTGTTTTGATGATTTCATGTTAACATTTAGTCTGTGGTTTTATGTGCATTTATCTATAAGCTCGCTAGATCTCAGCATATTGGAATTAACTATTTTCTTCCTGTAGGAATATATTTTCCATGTGCATTAACCAAGAGGCTGGATACTCTTGCGTATCCCAGATGCCTTAGTGATTTAGCACACCTGGTGGCTAGGCGCAGTGGCTCACACCTGTAATCCCAGCACTTTGGAAGGCCAAGGAGGGTGGATCAAGAGTTCAAGACCAGCCTGGCCAACATGGTAAAACCTCAACTCTATTACAAATATGAAAAATTAGCCGGGCAAGGTGGCATGCATCTGTAATCCCAGCTACTCGGGAGGCTGAGGCAGAGGCAGGGGAATTGCTGGAACCTGGGAGGTGGAGGTTGCGGTCAGCTGAGATCACGCCACTGTACTCCAGCTTAGGCAACAGAGTAAGACTCAGTCTCAAAAAAAATAATAATAAAAAACAAAAACAAAAAATGAAAGGGCACCCGGCAAATATAATGAGCATAAGATTGTTTGGATTGAATGGGTAGATTAGTAAGGATTTTTGCTACTGTTGCATGTAATAGAAACTAACAAACTAGATTAAGAAAAACAAAGCCAGTGGAGTAGATGTTCCTGATGGAGGATCTCTACCCCTTCCCTTAACTAACCAACATCCCCTGCCCTTCCTTACCTCTTCCTTATCTCGGGGGAGGCCACTGACCTGCGGAAGGAGATGGTCCACAAGAGAGGCAGAAGGATGGGGGCTATAGATTGGAGGGGTCCTGAGGCAGTCAAGATTGCCCTGGGGTGGTTGTTGAGTGGTTCTCTGAATTTAGTGGAGGAGACTGGGTCACGCTACAACCTTAAGCATGCTCTTGCCTTATTTTGGTCTTCATATTGCCACCTATGATGTGAAGATCTGGAAAATATTTTTTAATCCCAGAGATGCCACCATTACAAGCACAGAGCCCAGGGAAGGGCAACTGATGAACAGAGAGGTGAGTCCTCCCAGCCCAAACCCTCATCACAGTAGTATTCCCCCCAAGATTCAGGGGCCGGTATTAGCAACCTAATTAATCAATGAAGATGTGATTAAATGAAAGCATTTAAGAGAGGTATGGAGAGAGAAGCTGAGAACAGACTTGGCCTTCTTTACAATTCCGCCAGGCCTAAGCCTATGGAGATTCTATCAGGACATGGCATTACAGTTGGCCACATTAAAGGGCACAGACTAGACCTGTCACCTCCATGACTTCAGCCCTTGCTTGGACCTCTGATATGTGTTTTTATTTATAATTTTGGAGGTCTTATCATCTTCCTGTGACCCTTGACTTTGACAGTCAAATGGTTGAACGTCTGCTCCATCTGGACTGATGACTTACCAGAACAAGTGACTGGCTGTCACCACCCTGATTTATGATCCTCACTGCAGAGCTTCCTGCAGAACCAAAGCAATCTAGGCCCACGGACCTGCCTTCCCACATGATATGTACCATATCCCAAGCTAGGGTGACAAGTGAAACTTCTGATTAGAGTGTTCTTGTCCTACTGGTTCTTTCCCTACTCTGCCCCATACTTCATCCCTCTTCCACCAGGTACCCATTCCCCAACGTCAAACCAGACTTTGTTGTCATGGAAATCCTGCCCCTGGCCTCCTTCCTGGGCCCAGACCTCTAGGCCTCCACCTGCCCTGAGAGATCTGCCTGGATCCCGAACCTGCCTCACCCTGCTCCAGCTTGTCACTTTGCTGCTCTTGCCTCATCTCTGACTTTTGCCCTCTGGCAAATCGCCCTGGAATAGGATGGTTCCTAGAACCAGCACGCAGGACCCACCAACCTGTGCTGCTACAGGCATATTAAGAGCCCAACATGAAGCACAATATACATTTGGAGAAAAACTTCACTCATCAAGAAATAACAATGCATATCCACTACACAAAAATCTGACACCAAATGGAAAATACTTTTGTGAAATAGACTGATTGCCAAATGAAGAGGGTTTGTGAAAAGTCACATCTATTGCACAGGACTTTTCAGTTCATAAGCCGCATAATATCAGATCATCATACTGGCAAAGCAGGGCCTGTAAGCCTGCTGGGATGCAACCTGGAAATTGCTTCATTATTGAATATTACAATGATATTTGCCAACATGGAATATTTTGCTTGTGTATGCATTTGAATAAAATTTCCAGCCACCATTGTTTATAGCCCAAATATATTAATATCTCCACATAACAAATTCTAAAGAGGACAAATGAAATATTTAAATGAGCAAGATTTGTGGACCTAGTGAATACTGCATTTTACCTGTATGTTCTTTATCACCACAGACATTTTTTTTTAAAAATCAAACCTGATAACGTCAAAAGACGAGAAAGGCTAAACTCAGAGAAATAAAGAAACCGTAAATCAGGAAACTTTGGAGCTGCTGGAAAGACACTTTAATTTTGTAGACAAAAGACTGCATTAAGGAGGAATCATGCAATAATCAAAGGTGAACGGATCGCTATTGTCTGGCATCTTCCTCTGTGGGAATTTTCCCACCCCTGACAGCTGTAAGGGGGGCAGGGGCGTTGAATGTGGCTGTGCCTTTATTCTCTCACCCTTTTTCTCCCCAGCCCCTCCTCTCCTCCGTCAATAAATGTCTGCAATCATATTCTTGAGCTCCTGTGTGATTTCAAGGTTCATCTCTTCCATGCAGCTCAAACACTAATTATCCCAGCTGTAATTAGTAAGATAATTAAATACTGGCTCACTCATCACTCTACCTTGGGTCGGGTCGTGATTCTCCCAGAAGACCTTGAGCAGTTCCTCAAAACTGATGTGTTCTGGCTGGTACACCACTCGGACGACTTCTGCATGGCCAGTTTTTTCTTGGAAGAAACAAAACGTACAACTGAAATTTACTGACAACATCAATTTATTGCAAGTTTTTTGTTCACAAAAAACCAACAGTCAAAAGCTGAAACTCTACCCTCTGAAGGAAGAATGGAAGCATGATTAAACTTTAGCTAACAGTCTCTCTTAAGGCTCTGTTACTGGTTCTTTTTCCATAAAAGCATACAGTTCTCCTCTAGTGAGCTTGCTGCGATGACTTCTACATTGTGCTCTGATAAATTGTTTTAAGTTCATGAAAAAACAAACACTGGTTTTCAGGTTTCTAAGCTCACTCTTGGGAAATCTTACGGATCCACCCTGACATAGCGCTCAAGATTTGAAACTCTGCAAAGGGAAAGAGCCAATTTATTTTTATCATCACTCCATGCTTTATGTAGTGAGCTCAGCTGCACCACAGTGAGATGGTGCCAGGGAGAGAAACCTGTAAAAAGCAGGATGATCACTCGTTCACATGAGATCAGTAAGTTAACGGAGGGACATACTCGCTGTGCTGTTAACACCGGGACAAGGGTCAGATTTAAATACCCAGTAGGGTGGTAAGTGTTTTCTCAGCCTAATTCATATCCATGGTTAACAATGACGGTGGCATATGTCTCTTTGCAGGATCCTCTGTAGGCCTGTTCTCAGTGGTGGTCCTGAAGGTTTGGTGGATCAGGGGTGGGTATTTGCAGTACTGCTTGTACCTGTGAAATTCATGTCCTTCCTTATTTTGCAGTCCTAGAGCATGGCAAATAAGAGATCCCTCCATACTAAGATCACTTGGCTATATAAATTTTTTTATCACAGTCACCTTATGTGTAGTAAAGAATTTGGCCAGCCGGGCGCGGTGGTTCACTGTAATCCCAGAACTTTGGGAGGCTGAGAAGGGTGCATTACCTGAGGTCAGGAGTTCGAGACTTAGCCTGGCCAATCTGGTGAAACCCTGTCTCTACTAAACAAAAAATTAACTGGGTGTGGTGCCAGACACCTGTAATCCCAGCTACTCGGGAGGCTGAGGCAGAGGCAGGGGAATTGCTGGAACCTGGGAGGTGGAGGTTGCGGTCAGCTGAGATCACGCCACTGTACTCCAGCTTAGGCAACAGAGTAAGACTCAGTCTCAAAAAAAATAATAATAAAAAACAAAAACAAAAAATGAAAGGGCACCCGGCAAATATAATGAGCATAAGATTGTTTGGATTGAATGGGTAGATTAGTAAGGATTTTTGCTACTGTTGCATGTAATAGGAACTAACAAACTAGATTAAGAAAAACAAAGCCAGTGGAGTAGACGTTCCTGATGGAGGATCTCTACCCCTTCCCTTAACTAACCAACATCCCCTGCCCTTCCTTACCTCTTCCTTATCTCGGGGGAGGCCACTGACCTGCGGAAGGAGATGGTCCACAAGAGAGGCAGAAGGATGGGGGCTATAGATTGGAGGGGTCCTGAGGCAGTCAAGATTGCCCTGGGGTGGTTGTTGAGTGGTTCTCTGAATTTAGTGGAGGAGACTGGGTCACGCTACAACCTTAAGCATGCTCTTGCCTTATTTTGGTCTTCATATTGCCACCTATGATGTGAAGATCTGGAAAATATTTTTTAATCCCAGAGATGCCACCATTACAAGCACAGAGCCCAGGGAAGGGCAACTGATGAACAGAGAGGTGAGTCCCCCCAGCCCAAACCCTCATCACAGTAGTATTCCCCCCAAGATTCAGGGGCCGGTATTAGCAACCTAATTAATCAATGAAGATGTGATTAAATGAAAGCATTTAAGAGAGGTATGGAGAGAGAAGCTGAGAACAGACTTGGCCTTCTTTACAATTCCGCCAGGCCTAAGCCTATGGAGATTCTATCAGGACATGGCATTACAGTTGGCCACGTTAAAGGGCACAGACTAGACCTGTCACCTCCATGACTTCAGCCCTTGCTTGGACCTCTGATATGTGTTTTTATTTATAATTTTGGAGGTCTTATCATCTTCCTGTGACCCTTGACTTTGACAGTCAAATGGTTGAACGTCTGCTCCATCTGGACTGATGACTTACCAGAACAAGTGACTGGCTGTCACCACCCTGATTTATGATCCTCACTGCAGAGCTTCCTGCAGAACCAAAGCAATCTAGGCCCACGGACCTGCCTTCCCACATGATATGTACCATATCCCAAGCTAGGGTGACAAGTGAAACTTCTGATTAGAGTGTTCTTGTCCTACTGGTTCTTTCCCTACTCTGCCCCATACTTCATCCCTCTTCCACCAGGTACCCATTCCCCAACGTCAAACCAGACTTTGTTGTCATGGAAATCCTGCCCCTGGCCTCCTTCCTGGGCCCAGACCTCTAGGCCTCCACCTGCCCTGAGAGATCTGCCTGGATCCCGAACCTGCCTCACCCTGCTCCAGCTTGTCACTTTGCTGCTCTTGCCTCATCTCTGACTTTTGCCCTCTGGCAAATCGCCCTGGAATAGGATGGTTCCTAGAACCAGCACGCAGGACCCACCAACCTGTGCTGCTACAGGCATATTAAGAGCCCAACATGAAGCACAATATACATTTGGAGAAAAACTTCACTCATCAAGAAATAACAATGCATATCCACTACACAAAAATCTGACACCAAATGGAAAATACTTTTGTGAAATAGACTGATTGCCAAATGAAGAGGGTTTGTGAAAAGTCACATCTATTGCACAGGACTTTTCAGTTCATAAGCCGCATAATATCAGATCATCATACTGGCAAAGCAGGGCCTGTAAGCCTGCTGGGATGCAACCTGGAAATTGCTTCATTATTGAATATTACAATGATATTTGCCAACATGGAATATTTTGCTTGTGTATGCATTTGAATAAAATTTCCAGCCACCATTGTTTATAGCCCAAATATATTAATATCTCCACATAACAAATTCTAAAGAGGACAAATGAAATATTTAAATGAGCAAGATTTGTGGACCTAGTGAATACTGCATTTTACCTGTATGTTCTTTATCACCACAGACATTTTTTTTTAAAAATCAAACCTGATAACGTCAAAAGACGAGAAAGGCTAAACTCAGAGAAATAAAGAAACCGTAAATCAGGAAACTTTGGAGCTGCTGGAAAGACACTTTAATTTTGTAGACAAAAGACTGCATTAAGGAGGAATCATGCAATAATCAAAGGTGAACGGATCGCTATTGTCTGGCATCTTCCTCTGTGGGAATTTTCCCACCCCTGACAGCTGTAAGGGGGGCAGGGGCGTTGAATGTGGCTGTGCCTTTATTCTCTCACCCTTTTTCTCCCCAGCCCCTCCTCTCCTCCGTCAATAAATGTCTGCAATCATATTCTTGAGCTCCTGTGTGATTTCAAGGTTCATCTCTTCCATGCAGCTCAAACACTAATTATCCCAGCTGTAATTAGTAAGATAATTAAATACTGGCTCACTCATCACTCTACCTTGGGTCGGGTCGTGATTCTCCCAGAAGACCTTGAGCAGTTCCTCAAAACTGATGTGTTCTGGCTGGTACACCACTCGGACGACTTCTGCATGGCCAGTTTTTTCTTGGAAGAAACAAAACGTACAACTGAAATTTACTGACAACATCAATTTATTGCAAGTTTTTTGTTCACAAAAAACCAACAGTCAAAAGCTGAAACTCTACCCTCTGAAGGAAGAATGGAAGCATGATTAAACTTTAGCTAACAGTCTCTCTCAAGGCTCTGTTACTGGTTCTTTTTCCATAAAAGCATACAGTTCTCCTCTAGTGAGCTTGCTGCGATGACTTCTACATTGTGCTCTGATAAATTGTTTTAAGTTCATGAAAAAACAAACACTGGTTTTCAGGTTTCTAAGCTCACTCTTGGGAAATCTTACGGATCCACCCTGACATAGCGCTCAAGATTTGAAACTCTGCAAAGGGAAAGAGCCAATTTATTTTTATCATCACTCCATGCTTTATGTAGTGAGCTCAGCTGCACCACAGTGAGATGGTGCCAGGGAGAGAAACCTGTAAAAAGCAGGATGATCACTCGTTCACATGAGATCAGTAAGTTAACGGAGGGACATACTCGCTGTGCTGTTAACACCGGGACAAGGGTCAGATTTAAATACCCAGTAGGGTGGTAAGTGTTTTCTCAGCCTAATTCATATCCATGGTAAACAATGACGGTGGCATATGTCTCTTTGCAGGATCCTCTGTAGGCCTGTTCTCAGTGGTGGTCCTGAAGGTTTGGTGGATCAGGGGTGGGTATTTGCAGTACTGCTTGTACCTGTGAAATTCATGTCCTTCCTTATTTTGCAGTCCTAGAGCATGGCAAATAAGAGATCCCTCCATACTAAGATCACTTGGCTATATAAATTTTTTTATCACAGTCACCTTATGTGTAGTAAAGAATTTGGCCAGCCGGGCACGGTGGTTCACTGTAATCCCAGAACTTTGGGAGGCTGAGAAGGGTGCATTACCTGAGGTCAGGAGTTCGAGACTTAGCCTGGCCAATCTGGTGAAACCCTGTCTCTACTAAACAAAAAATTAACTGGGTGTGGTGCCAGACACCTGTAATCCCAGCTACTCGGGAGGCTGAGGCACAAGAATTGCTTGAACCTGGGAGAAGGAAGTTGCAGTGAGCTGCAATCGCAGCACTGCACTCCAGCCTGGGCAAAAACAGCAAAACCCTATCTCAAACAAAACAAAAAACAAAACAAAACAAAACAAAACAAAAACAAAAGAACTTGGCCTTGCCCAAAGAGAGGTCTGGACTTTTGTCCTCAGCTTCTGGAAGATAACGTGTGTCATATCCAATGCTGGGCACACTGGGTCTCAGGATGGAACCAGCTACCTCCAATTGTCTTAGGGTGAGAGTTGGCCATGCTACAAAGACCAACCATGTGAATTCGGATCACATGGTATCAGAACACCTGGGGACTGAGTTCAACCACATAGGCAATCAATCAATCAATCACGCCTACACAATGGAGCCACAATAAAAACTCTGGACATTGAAGCTCAGGCAAGCTTCTCTGGGTGGTGGTATTCTGCATATTGTTACACATAGACACCAGAAGGTCAGCATATCCTGACTTCAGGAGAGAAGAGAACAGAAACATTGGGAGCCCTCCCAGCCTCTTTCTTTAGCTAATTGTGAGCTGCAACCTTTCCCTGTAAGACACTGTAACCATGAGTATAACAGCATTCAGTGAGTTCTGCGACTCCTTCTAGCAAATTATCAAACATGCGAGTGGTTTTGGGAATCCCCTGAACTGGCACCTTAATCTGCAAAAGTGTCTTCCAATATATCAGTCATCTCACTTTAATTCTCACAACTGTCCAATGCTGCAGGTAGGGAAAGTAGAAATCCTTATTGTACAAACTGAAAAACCATGACACAAATAAGTTAGATTCGCCCAAGGTCACACAGCTAGTGAATTTCTGGGCCATAACCTGAAAAAAGAAAACATACCTTCTGACTTCTGGTCCAGGGCTCTAACCAATACATCGAAGGAAAGAGCGCAAGGTGAACATTTGGAACATGAATCCAGAAAAGAAATCTATTCATTATCTTTAATTTGATCTTTTGATTAATATTTAAATTTCTTCTGATGGTAGAAACAGTATTTGCAGATAACATTGAAGCTTAGAAAATATGAGGAAGTATAAAAAAGAAAATACAGGCCAGGCGCATTAGCTCAAGCCTGTAATCCTACCATTTTGGGAGACCAAGGCAGGTGGATCACTTGAGGTTGGGAGTTCAAGACCAGCGTGGCCAATGTGGTGAAACCCCGTCTCCACTAAAAATACAAAAATTAGCCAGGTGTGGTGGTGGGTGCCTGTAATCCCAGCTACTCAGGAGGCTGAGGCAGGAGAATCACTTGAACCTGGGAGGTGGAGGTTGCAGTGAGCTGAGATCACACCACTGCACTCCATCCTGGCATCCTGGGTAACACAGCGAGACTCCGTCTCAAAAAAAAAAAAAGAAAGATAAAGGAAAATACAAATCACCTATACCCCTGCCACATAAGCAATATCAATAAATTTTATGAATCTCTTCCTGGGTGCCTACCAGATGTGTGCACGCACGCGCGCGCGCGCGCACACACACACACACACACACACTTTCTTCCATTGCATTCATTACAGCATGCTTTCCTCTCTTACCATTATATCGGGAATATTTCCCCATGTCATTAAAACTTTTAGAAAACACCATCTATAATGAATACACAACTCTCCATCAGATGGTTGTCCAGCTACTTATTCAATCACTCCTTGTCATCAGGCAATCAGACTGAAATATATTTTTATCCATAAATGTAAATATTTTTCCATGCTTCTGAAGCTGCCTCAAGCCTTAGTTATATAAATGGAATTTCTAAATCAATGTTTCTAAACATTTTTAAATTTCTTGATGCCTAGTTCCAAACTGCTTTTCAGTAAAGTTGACCCAGTTTTCTCTTTCCATTGGCAGCATTTTTGAAGGCCAGTCTCAGTCACCATTACAATGTTTTTAATCCTTAGCAATTCATAGCTGGGAGACAGTATTCTATTGTTTTATTTAGGATGAATTTATATTATTAGTGAAGTAAAACATAAATTTCATGGTTATTAGCAATTTTAATTTCTTCTTTGCTCTAATTGGCATGTCCTTTTATACTGGGCTATTAATTACTATGTTAATATTTTATTATTAATTGGTTAGTCCATATAATTTTAATTCAAATACTGTAGTCATTCAAGTCAGCATCTAAACAGATTTTATGCTAAAAGATATGAAAAGAATGACAGTGGAGACTTTGAGGAAAAGATACAGGAAGCATAATAATGTGATGGTAAAACTACTTTTGTTCTAGTTTAACGTATTATTTTATAATTTGAAATGTTTAAATAAGTGATTCAACTATATAAGAACTAAAAATCTCTGAATATTAAAAATGGTAATATGTTATCAACATGATAGATATATTTGGCATGAGAAACATTGAAACCACACTGAAATATAAGCAAAAGATGTAAACAGGCTATTTCTTCCTATGTGAAGAAACACATGTAAATTGAGACATGCAAAATGTCAACATTTTTAGTGATCAAAATGAAAGTAAATAAATGCATATTAAAACACTAACATATTAGCTCTTATTTTATTTAATAAAACTGCTTAGAAGCATCTTAGTGCTGTTGAGGATACAATGAAATGGTGCCCTTACTTGGCTAGTGACAGGGTAAAATCACTAAATCTGTTCTGAAACCCCATGGGTATACGTAGCAAGAGCCACAGAGATGCTCATTTGCCTTGATTAAGTGATCCAGGAAATCCATCTCAAAGGTATAACTTCAAATAATAGAAAAGATATACACATGCAAAAAAAAATTCACTGTCATTATTACCATGGTAGAATACTATAAGAAATACACAAGCCAAACAAAGGGAAACAAATGTGGTATACTCATAAGATGAAGTTTCACAGAACCATTAAAATACCACATATTTTACTATCGTACACATAGTGAAAGCTGTTACTTTACTATTTAGTGAACAACAATGATATGGTAGCCACTTATCTACTTGATGCCATTTAATGCTCATAATTTTTTCCCATTTTGATAAAATGAACATAACATAAAATTTACCATCAGATTAAGTACTTTCACAATGTTGTGCAATCATCACTATCATCCAGTTTCAGAACTCTTTTCATTTCGCAAAACTGATATTCTCTACCCATTAAATACTAACTCCCCATTCCCCCTCTCCCTGGACCCTGGCAACCCCCTTTCTACTTTCTTGTCTCTATGGATTTGACTTCCCTAGGGACCTCCTATAAGTGGAATCATACAGCATTTGTCTTTTTGTGAATATCTTATTTAACTTGGCATAATGTGTTCAAGATTCATCCATACTGTAGCATGTGTCTGAATTTTCTTCCTTTTTAGGGTTGAGTAATATTCCATTGGGTGTATTTTGTTTGTTTATCCATTCATCCATCAATGAACATGTGGGTTGCCTCTACCTTTTTGCACTGCAAATAATGCTGCTGTGAACACAGACATACAAACATTGCTCACAATGATTTTACAAGAGAGATACGGTCCCCATTAAACAGAAGAGGAAATCAAGGTCTCCCTACAAGTTTTTTCACACAACAGTGAGGAGGTAGGAGGATTCAGTCATAAGCCAACCAGGTTTCAACCAGAGATGAAGCTCAATCTCCTACTGTGACCTGAGCTTCTGAATGGAGAAACCTGAAGCCATTAAGTGATGGCAAATGTTACACAGGCTGTGACCCAGATGAGAAATCACAGCTGTGTGGTAATTGACACGAGGCTGTCAAGAATATTTTATGGGATTAGGCTCTTCTTTCATGACAGCAATATGGGGTCAGGGAAGATTTCCACTCGCCAGCAAACACTTTCAGACATAATCTGCCACTGACATTATTTGTGGAGAGGTTTAAAAAAGCTTGGTTGTTTAAGAGAAACTACTACCATTCAAATTCAAGATTCATTTGCCTTGACAAACAGCACAGTGATGCTCTTGCCAAACTCACCTTTAAGTTTCTTTACTTTATTTCTCCAAAGTAAAAGAACCTGTGTAAAAATACACAGTGCAAATGATCAAAAGGATTAAGGGACTCAGAACCACTTACAGAAATACCCACACTTTACAGGAACCAGACGACGTGCTAGGCTAATTTCATTCCAGAGACCAATCTGCAAATACTTTCTTGTGCTTCCACAGATAAAAAGGCCAGATCTTAAAAATACTTCAAGCCGTGTCTTCACATAGCATCGCGCAAATAGCATGATAGATGTGACGTGCAAACATGCTTGTTAACAATTCACAGCAGCATTACAGGGGCTTTAACATTGTTGTTCAAAAATATTTTGAAAGAAAAAATGAAAAGGATGATGTCCTCTCTAAGCATCTCCCTCCACTGCCTTACCCCGCAGCCCCAGAGGAAGATGAACAAATGCAGAGGAGTTGATTAAAGGCAGCCATTCCTTTCAAGACGAAGCATGCAATCCAAGAGGAGACATAAGGGCATGACCTGGGGCCAGGAAAATCAGGCATTCTGGGGCCATCTAGCTACGTGGAAGCTAAGTCATCCATGGAACCAGATGCCTTTAAAGAGAATCCAAGATAAGTCAGTGTTTACAGTCCTCCTGCATAGCTTCCTGTCCATGGAGAAAACGTCACCTTTGATTCTTCCAGGGTAGGGTATTTAGATTTTGCTACTGTTGGGCTGCTGGGACAAGAACAAGAGAGTAGGGAACTGGCCCACGCAGTAGATGAGAAGAGAGAGGCAGCGAGCTGTGGTGAGATGTCAGCAGGTAGTGGTGAGGAGCAGATTGTCGGGGCTGGCCTCCTGGCTCTGCTGCTGGGCAGCTGCATGACCTTGGTGGGGTCTGGGACAGGAGGCAAAGCTGGTCCACACCACAGCTCCCTGGCAAATGAGCCATGCCTTTCCTCGGGACCCCCACCCATGCTAGGGGGCCTTTATCCACCCAACCACTCTATGCACAGTTTCTTCACCTGCAAACTGGGGGATTAGTGTCTGGCACATGGGACGTAATTCTCTACATCTTCTATAATTCTCAGTTGTATTATCATAATTATTCTCTAATCAGCCGAGATGACATGGGGAAAAACTGGAATAGAAGTCACAAGAAGTAGCTTAAACCATCATTCCAACACAGAGTTTAATACCTTTTTGACTGTGATCCTGGGTGTCCTACTTTTTTAGATGGGAATAAAATATCTCTGTGACAAAATAAACATGAAATGAGGTCATCTGTGGGAAAGTATCTGGGAAGTGTAAAGCTCTCCATACACAAACAGGAGGTTTCTATTGTTATTGTTATTAACTTTTTGTGTTTCCTCACAATGGATGTCTCCCCCATTAGGACTCAACTCTAGGAGAAAACACATTATTTAAGGAGGCCTCCTTCTTATCAAACTGAATTTTATCTCTGTAAATGTCTAACTCCAATTTATTCACTCATTCTAGAAGCCTCGTTGTGTACACTGCTGGTCTGGGGACTGAGCTTCCTCTGTTGGAGACGGCAGCTCAGCCTTCATCCACACCCCAGAAAGGCCCAGATTCTCATTCTTTTGATGAAGTGGCAAAAGGGAAAAATCGCATTTCTCAAATGCAATTACCCAGTTTAGAATCAGAATTTTTCTAATTATTTTTCTTTTCTAATTTCTTATTAAGCCAGGTTTAATGAGCAAGTGTTTAATCCAGGCAGAAAGACACCTCCGGAAGTGGGGCTCCAGCAGCAGGAGCTGAGGCTGGAATCTTGCCTCCCTGGAGAGGCTGTTTCCCATGGCACCCTGACAACGACTTCCTCTGACAAGAACCTTTGTGCCAGAGTCCATGAGACCCGGGAGAGGGCAGAGGCACTGGGGCTGAGCTAGAGGAGAGGCTCCCACTGCTGCCTGGGCTGCGGATCCAGAGTACAAGGCCACCTCTCCAGGGGGTGCCAAGTGACCACAGGCCGGGACGGGCGGCCAGCATCATGGAACGAACATATGTGCAACTCAGACTGGAGTTGAGAATGACACCCCAAGTTGGGAGGCAGGTCTCATGTACAAGAGATTTGGGAGGGAGGCCGAGCAGAGCCATCAGAACCAAGAGCAGCTCAGCCTGCGTGGGGTCCCAGGTAGGGCTCATCTAGATGAAACAAGGGGGCCTCCAAGGGTGACTGGGCCAGCAGCCCAGTCCCACGTGGTCTGTGTAGATCCCCAGCTCTTTGTGTGAGAAGGAAAGAGTAAGAATGAGAGCAGAGCCTGTGCCTTCTGGGGAGGTTTGGTGGGGACAAGAAATAGGAAATGGGAGAGGCAGTGCAGTGTGATGGTCCCCCAGCAGGTTCCTTAAAGGTGTGTATCCACTGCTTGAGCCTTGAAGTCAGGTCGAGCTGAGGCCATGGTGTCCAGCTGAGGAGCAGACGTCCCTGAGAACCCAATGCCCTGGAATGTATCTGAGAATGTAGCAAGACAAGCAGTCTCATCGCCCCAACACAGTAGGCAAGGAGCCAAGTAATTAGCTTAAAAGCAGTTTGGAGATGGGAGCAGCATGTATCTCTAGAGTTGTCCTGCCACCCAGGAGTGCCCGGCATGTAGGTTCTAATAAACTCATCTATCGCCAAGCTGGCCTTGTCCAAGTCATTCTTTCGGTCTCTCAGCAACCTCCCAGTTCGGGGGAAGGTCTTTCTATTCAATCCAGGTTTTTCTCATACCAGAGGCACAGAATTGAGGCCCACAGGCAAGACCTGTGCACACAGCCCCCACCCCGCCCTCCCCGGCCCCGGTCCCATTGCTCAGGGTTCCTGGACTCTGTGTGCTGCTGTGGGGAGGGTTAGGGGAGGACAAATACCTGGTTCCCTGAAAAACAGCACAGCCGAGTGGGTGCCCCTCCGATATGAACTGGGCTCTGCTCTAGACCACGGTGCAATGAGAGCCCTGTGCAAGGAGGTCGGTCACACTGTTCCCCCACGTCCCCACCAGCCATAGACTACCACATTGCAGTCAGCAGGATGCCTGTCTAGACAGATGGCTGGGCACCACCCAGACCAAAGGGGCATGGAGTGGAGAGCTCAAGAACTCAGCTTGGGAGCCAGAGTGCCTGAGTTGGCATCCTGGTCACTTAGCAGCTGTGTGACCTTGGCAAAGCCCCTTCCTCTATGGGCTTTAACTTCCTTACCTGCAAAATGGGGACACTGATAGCACCCACCTCAGGGGACTGTCATGGCAATTAGCTCAAAACTCCACGGGTGGCATTTGAACAGTCTGACCCAGCACAGGCAGAATAACTCGGCCAGTATCACCTTTCCTCATGGCAGCACTGCTAGTATCATTTGACTGCTACTATGACTTGGTTCCCAATGTCCTTGGTCAGGGAATCTATGTCTAAAAGTTTCCCAAAACGATTCTTTTTTTAAAGTTTTTATTTATGTATTCATTTAGAGATGGAGGAGTCTCACTCTCTTGCCCAGGCTGGAGTGCAGTACTACAATCTCGGTTCACTGAAACCTCTGCCTCCCAGGTTCAAGCAATTCTCCTGCCTCAGCCTCCTAAGTAGCTAAGATTATAGATGCATGCCACCATGTCCAGCTAATTTTTGTATTTTTAGTAGAGATGGGGTTTCACCATGTTGGCCAGGCTGGTCTCAATCTCCTGACTTCAGGTGATCCTCCCACCTCGGCCTCTTGAAGTGTTGGGATTAGAGGCATGAGCCACCATGTCTGGCCCAAGATGATTCTTAATGGTAAGGAAGGGTTGTGAACCACTGGTCTACAGCCCTGCAGATCCTTGAGTGGCCAGCTCTCAGCCTGTGCTGTCCTGTGTCCCAGCACCTGGTGTCCCAGTCACCAGGAGACACATGTAGCCCCAGATGGCAACAAGGAAGAGGGGCAGGAAATGAGGGGAAGGAAAGGGAGGGAGGAGAGGGAAGGGGAGGAAACAGGAGGGGAGGAAGGAAACAGGAAATGAACCCTTTATGGAGACCTACAGTACAACTGAAGAGGAGTCTGGGGAAGAGAGACACATCAGACCTTTCTTCGCTGTCCAGTAGATGATTCCCTAGTAATAGTCAGCTATCCACTAGCATACAGTACTCACTAAACATCACACATTTTTCTAAGCTCTTGACGTGTATGGACGAAGTTAACCCTCGTAAAAATCCTGAACACGTACTAGTAATATTCCCATTTTTGGAGGCGGAAACAGACACACAGAGAAGTAGAAAAGCTTGTCCAAAATAATTCAAATATCAAGTGGGGGAGGCTGGACTGGGGCCCAGGCTGATGCTCAGAGATGCAGACGCCTGGAGGAGAGCATTGGTGGGCGCTAAGCAGTCACGCCTGAGCAGTCACACGAACACCAGGACGTCAGATGCACACGGAGGAGGTGGCCACGGTGGATGACTCGTGGGGCGGGGAGGGCATCCCAAGCAAGAGCAGGAATCCAAATGGAAGCAGCAGCTCATCTTTGTTGCTGCAAAGCCACAAAGTGGCTCACGCAGCAACTTACCCGCACACCTGGCTACCATGGGAGCTGCTGAGCTGGCCCGCATAGGGATGGCGCGCCCCTGCTGCAATCCTATGCTACGGGACAGGAATCTCAGACTCTGCCTTCAGACAGTGTCCCGTGCCCCCAAAACTTCTAGATCCACAGACTCATGTCAGCATTGCAGCCACCCTTGGCCACTGGGGTGAATGCTCCTATGTCCACTATACTGACAGGAAAGCCAAGGCTCAGAGCTCACGAGGGACTGAGACTCACGAGGGACTCAGAGCTCACAAGGGACAAGCCTAGCCAGAGGCCAGCAAGCCCTCCTCCCTGCTGCTCCTCCACACCTGTCATCTCTGTCCCCTTCCCTGGGGCCTACAGGAGCCCTTGACTGGCCACCAGGGCCCCCCATCACTGGTATGACAGCAACCTGGTTTCCCCCACCTTCCCCAGGCCAGGCTAACCCCTCACACCCACCACCAGCTCCTGCTGTCCCCAGCCTCTAGGGCTCGCCCGTCAAGCCCTCTCTGCCCTCAGGGTCGCCCCAGCTCCTGCTGTCCCCAGCCTGCAGTGCCCCAGGCTACCCACAGTCCAAGCCCTGCCTGCTCTCAGGGTCCCCTTGAGTCTTGCTTCCTCCAAGAGGCTTCTCTGAGCTGGGGACCCCAGGAAGAGGTACTGTGCAGGGAGAGAGCCCAGCCAGTGCGATTCTGTGAGACTGACTTTGTCAGAGCAGGGCTCTTCCACTGAGTCACCTCCCCTGGGGCACCCCACATGGTGGCTCAGAAGAGGACTGATGGTGAAGGGAGCAGGCAGCGTTCAGCAATGGCACAGAGAGGAGATGCAAACAGTGGTGCTCCCTCCACACCCGGCCCTGCCGCCCCGTCTTACTCCACTTGGGATCAGTCCCATGCGGTGCAACACATGAGTGCTCAGTGCTTACAAGTGTGTGCTTAGTGACAGCGGCTCTCCTTTGTAGGTCCCAGGACTGGGCACGTGAGTGAAGTTAATAAAGACGTATGGGCCGGAGGAGCCCTTGTGCTGGATCTTCCCACCACTTACTTATCCTTCATCCGGAGGGCATCTGTATGGACCCCAGTGCCATTTACCTGCCAATGACCAGTCCCTAGATGGACTCCCACATGCACACTGTGCTCCAACCCTCTGTCCCTAACCACCGAATTCTACAGAAACCTCACTGCAAATCCTAAAGCAGACGTGGCTACTATGCAGAGAAAGGTATTAGACACAACTAATGCAACCAGAATACTTTACTGTACGGGCCAGCACTGTTTTATTTATTAATTAATAAAAACTGATCAAATCCCTGCTAAGCTCCATGCACGGTGCTGAGCACTGTGGAGTCCACCGTGACTAATGTAACGATGGTGACAACGAACAACCCTTGTGCCGTGGGAATTGCCTGGAGTCCGAGTCAGGCAAGAAACTGCTCTTCAAAATAAAAAGACTCAACTTAATTTATTTATCCTATAAGCAAGATGGAGGGGAGATGGAGACACAGTAATTTTTTCCCTTAAATAATAACCATTCTTCAACCTCCCTCATCCTTTCCCTGCCAACCAGACTTATCCAAACCGTTCAACCAAATCAAAGAGCACACAGAATGATCCAGGTGTTTGAAGGGAGAAAGGGGCGAGGGTGGGTGAATACTACCTCCCCTTTTCCCATACGAGATTCAGAACACCACTTTTCTCTTGCTAATTACCTACAAAGAGGTAAGATGTCAGCTCGGTTTCATCTCCGCTCCTGCGGATAGAAAATGTGATTTCCAACAATGTACTCATTATAAAAAAAAAAATCCTAATACATCAAAATTGGATGCCCTGTGGAGTTCATTATAGGATTTGAGGAGTGTCTATACTGTCATTTTATCTTGGCTTTTTTTTTCTTTTGTCTCATTCGTCACATAAAGTGTCCGACGAGAAACGTAAGCTTTAAAAAGCATCCTATTGATTGAAAAGTAGAAAAAAATACTGGTGGAGCAATTGTGAATTTTTTTGTTGGCCCGTCATGGGGAGACACGATGGAGAATTTATGATCCTCTGGTGTATATTTTATACAGACATATCCTTCAGAGATTATGCTCTCAGAGGAGTGCCATAAATACAGCTCACTACTTGATCAAGAAAAGTTCTCAAGAAAGCAGTCAACGGCAACCACTAATTCTTCGTGCACTGGAGGTTTCTAACTGGTACAAAGAAAACCAGTAGGTAGAAGCAGGTAACAAGGATAGCAATGAGCCACTCCCTAGTTTCTGTATCCAACCTGCTGATTACAGAGGCTGGCCTTCGCACCCAGTCCTAACCCTTCAAGCTGGATTTTTCCAGAATAGGAAGGGTATGAAAGGACCCCTGCCCATTTTCTAGATTGGCACCAAACTCCTACTCTGCCATGAAACAGGGAGGGATTATAAGATATGGGCAAAACCCATCTGTCAAGCAGGGACCATGGTACCCTTGCAGCCAAGAGAACCAATACAGTTGATTAAATGGCCTTTTACTACTAACAAGGGCATTGCAGACTGAGAAACTATGATTCCTTGATGCTACTGAATTATACCATCAAGTTTAAAAAGAGGTCTATGTGTACCTTGTGGTCAGTGGGCTACACAAGAAGAGTGGTTCACAATTTGACACCTTAGAATTCCTTGTGGAATTCTGAAACATACTCTCACACCTCCCCTGCCACCCCACCAATGGAATTCCGATACAGGAGAGCTGGGGCAGGCCTGGCATATGCATTCTCACAAAGCCCCATGGGTGCTTCTGATGCAAAGTTGGGAAAGGAACCATGAACTTGGGCATTTGATGTATGTGGCTAAACTATGAAGGAGGAAATGGACAGAAGATTTTTTTTTTTTTTTAAACAAAGTCTCAGAATTGTAAGGGACCTGAAAGGTCATCTAGCCAAATGGCATACTATATAGTTTAGCCCACTCCGACCTCCACAGGACCATTTCAAGACAGGGCACTCTCTACTTCTCAAAGTAGTTCATGCCACTATTGGGATATCCTAATTGCTAGAAATCCATGCCTTTATTAAGTCAACTTCTGCCCCCTCCTACTCACAGTCCAGGCAGTGCTTCTAGGGACCTGCTCACTCCTCCACGATGGCTTTTAAGAAGGCTGAAGCCATGGGGCACTATGGGCAGGTAAATAGCACCGACTTTGGAGTCCGAAGACCTACATTTGAGGGCATAATCTGCTAGAGAAGCCACTTAACTTCTCTTAGCCACAGGCTGCTCATCGATAAAATGGGCATACTAATATCTGTCCCATCAATCTTAGAGGATGGTTAAGAGCAATAACAGCCATAAAGGGGAAAGCACAAAGCACTCTGGGAACTTACCGTGGTAATTAAATCTATGATATTATTGCTAGTTCTTACATCTCCATATACTAATAATGATCAGCCATGGCATTGCAGAACTTCACTATGAGACGCCAGAAGCTTTCAAATGTGTAGGATCTAGGTTAGTATAAACAGAACGACGTGGACTGCTCTCCAAGCAAAGATAGGTTTCTCCGGGTAAGCTGGCAAGGGTAGGTTTTCCTAAAAGTGTCTGTGTTCCACATTAGAGTTAAAAGACAACTAGAGAGGCCCTACAATCATGATAATAGAAGGGGTCTTTGAAATCAAGTCCAATATTTTTTCATATTCTTCAAAAACTATTCTAAACTCTCCACGGGATAGATGAGAAAAGGCACTCCATACCAACTGACAGCACAACAGGGTGACTATAGTCAATAATTTAACTGTACATTTGAAAATAACTAAAAGAAAATAAATGGATTGTCTGTAACACAAAGGATAAATGCTCGAGGGGATGCAGATCCCATTCTCCATGATGTGATTCCTACACACTGTGCATCCTGTATCAAAACAGCTCATGTACCCCATAAATATATATACCCACTACCTTGATACATAAGATAATACGCCTATCATCTTGTATATCCCATAAATAGACCTACTATGTACACACAAAAATTAAAAAGAAGGTTGGGCGCAGTGGCTCACGCCTGTAATCCTAGCACTCTGGGAGACCGAGGTGGACAGATTATGAGGTCAAGAGATCGAGACCACCCTGGCCAACATGGTAAAACCCCGTCTCTACTAAAAATACAAAAATTAGCTGAGCGTGGTGGCAGGTGTCTGTAATCCCAGCTACTCCAGAGGCTGAGGCAGGAGAATGGCTTGAACCTGGGAGGCAGAGGTTGCAGTGAGCCGAGATCGTGCCACTGCACTCCAGCCTGGAGACAGAGTGATATTCCATCTCAAAAAAATAAAATAAAAAATAAACATAAATTCAAAAAGAAAAAAGAAAAAGAAAAGAAATGGCACTCCTGTGGAAGCTCGCCACTTCAAACACTGTGGCTGCTGGCACCATTTTTGCCAGAGAGCTACCTCACGTCATCTAAGAAAACGAAAATGGCCTATTAGTTTTGCACATTAGCCACATTACAGTTGCTTTTTAAGTGTATATGGTAGTAACATATTCTCCCAACTTGGATGGTAAATTATTTACAAATATCTTACATAGGAATGATGTGGCAGGATTGCCCAGGAAGCATGGCTCTAACTATTAATAATAAATGTAAGTATATTTTTAGTCTAAATATTTTTGAAAACAAAGGAACTAAGAACCAAGCCTTCAGATGTGTTTATAACTTACACCCACACTGAAATACTGCCGGTGGTCTGAGGAAAGTCTTGGCCTTGCCTCCTAGACAGTGCCAAAAGCATCAGTTATTTTACACCCTCACCCCCAATCAGTCCAACAGCTTTACCTTAAAAGCATGCCAACAAGACAAGCAACTGAGGCTTAGTAACTTTATAAGCGACTATGTAAATACCAAATAGAAACTCTTTAGAATATCTGCACAGCACCAAACCAGCTGATTCTACAAATTGAGTCAAATAGTCTACTTCATGTATTCCCAATAAGGGTGGTGTTACTTCAAGGGAGCAAATACTGGTTCTTGGGGGACAAAAACATCATATAAAAGTGGCTATGGCCTCTAAAGGGCCACAGTACCTAGCCTGGCACATAGTATATCTGTGGTATTAAATTTAATGGAAGGGGGTTGGGGGAGACAATTAAGAGAGAAATGTCTAAAAAGGCTGCTTAGGGTGACTATAATTTTTTAAAGCCTGAAAAACACTAGTCTGATTCAATCCAATATCAGTACAATCAAAATGGTGACCAAACCAACTACAACTTCAGCCTCATTTTCACTTCTGTATGGGGCTCATAATATAACATCACAACCACAGGAGGGATTCGTTCACTAAGTATTTACTAAACCCTAGCATGAGCTCTGAGTACTCTCTGGGATGCAGCCAAAACATGATTAAGACAGGTCCTGACCTCAAAGAGCTCACAGTCTAGGAGGGCAGAGAAACAAGCAAATGGCAACTCCAGGATGAAGCAATTACTGCTAGGAGAAGGGTAGTCTCAGAGTTCACCCGACCCAGCTTGAGAACGCAGGGACAACTTTGCAGAGGGAAGGGTGACTCCAGTACTCTTAACACTAAGCTCTACCATAGTCCCCTTGACCCCTGGGTCTCCCTTACTCTTGGCAACTTCACATCTGTAGGATATCCAGGTCTGAAACAAAAAAGGAGAGCATTCACCTAGACTACATGCCTTTACCTGTCGTTATTTTAACTTATGAGAGAAACAAAGCCCTGTGCAAAAATTCAGCAGACCAAGATGCTAATAGTAAGCCCATCTCATGAGAACAGTGTATGTCTCAAAGGGGCTCTCTCAGTAACAAACACCAGAGAGCCCCAATTCTGGACTTCAGGTAGCTTGTTCTGTATTATTCCGAACTCTGCACTGGACTTTTCCTGACTTGAGATTCCCAGTTACTCTGTAAGCATAGGATGATGACATCTTAGATTGGTGTAACACTTTTGTAGCTCATATAATGCTTTCATATGCATTAATTGCCTATTAAATCTTCATGGGAACTCCATGATGTCTGTTTCACATTTCAAAGATGAGAAAACTAAGCCTCAATGAGGCCAAATTATTTGCTTAATTCAGGTCATTCAGGGCCCAGTAGGTTTGATTCCATAATTTCATGCTCTCTCCCCATAAACATTGGAGCTAATGGTAACTACTAAATTAATGATACTAATGGCTTCATATAGATGCAGATTAAGCTGTAATTTGATTGATATTGGGAATCTTTTAGCCTTGACTAGTAGATCTCTGATGATAGCCAGTAATTAATGTAGGAGCTCCAAGACATGCCCTGAGAAACACACCAAACGTTTCAACAATGAAGAGCTGGGAAACTGTGCCAAGGGCATTGGCACTGTAGCCAAAATACTTGATTTGGATGAATCACTTAACTTCTCTGAGTCTCAACTTCCTTGTCGGCACAGCAGTTATAATAAAAATGATAAGAAGGCATGCTATAAAGATTACATTATACACGTATGTGAATGCACACACACAGGCTTTAACTATAAAGTGTGGTGATACTTAGTTTCTCTACTCATGCTCTCTGTTCCAGCCTGATAAGGCAGGAATTCAATACATGTGAGCCTTCAATCTTGGCTGGAAGCCAATGATAGAAGAAATCCAAAGACATGTGATACGCTGAGCCTGCTCTTGGGGAACTCACCCAAACATTGAAAACACAGGATAGAAAGTGTTAGGTGCCATGGGAGGGGCACAGACAAGTGCTTTGGTTTAATGGAGACAGTATATCTAACTGGATGTTTGTATTAGTCTGTTTTCGTGCTGCTGATAAAGACATATCCAAGATTGGGCAATTTACAAAATAAAGAGGTTTAATCGTACTTACAGTTCCACATGGCTGGGGAAGCCTCACAATCACACTGGAAGGCAAGGAGGAGCAAGTCATGTCTTACATGGATGGCATCAGGCAAAGAGAGGAGGGCTTGTGCAGGGAAATTCCCCTTTTAGAACCATCAGATCTCATGAGACTTATTCACTATCATGAGAACAGCACCAGAAAGACCTGTCCCCATGATTCAATTACCTCCCACAGGGTCCCTCCCACAACACATGGGAATTCAAGATGAGATCTGGCTGGAGACACAGCCAAACCATATATCAATGTTGAAAAACGGGAACTATTTAGACACACACAGGTAGAGGTAAGGCTGTTTCAGGTGTTGAAAACGACAAGCACCATAACACAGCAGGAAGACCCTAGAATGGATAGGATGACTTAGATTAACTGAGCCACACCATTGCTGCTGGCAGACATGGTGCCCAATGCCCACAGCATCAGAACCCCACAGCTCCCTCTGGCATGCCTGCACCATGAAGCTCCCTCCAGCTGACGGGTACCCTTACCCAATTTGTTGTGATTGTTCCCAAACTGGTTTAGGCCAATTGCACTTTGTCTTCTAATCAGAAATTTTAATTAAATGTCACACATTCAGAAATAAAAGCAGAAAAACACAGCTTTGTTTCTATTAAAATTAATTTTTAATTTTGTTTAAAAAAAAAACTGTCATTCAAGATAACATAGATAAGCTTAGAGGACATTTTACGAAGTGAAACAATCCAGGCACAGGAAGATAAATACCGCATGTTCTCTCCCATACATGGAAGCTAAAAAAGTTGATCTTATAGAAGTATAGAGAGTAGAGTGGTTACTAGAGGCTGGGAAGGAGCAGGGGGAAGGGGATATAGGGAGAGACCGGTTAACAAGTACAAAATACAGTGAGTTGGGAAGAATAAGTCCTAGTGCTCTAGAACCCTACAGAATGACTATAATTAACAATTATTTATTATATATTTTCAGACAGCTAGAAGAGCAGCATTTGAGGGTTCCCAACACAAAGAAATGGTAAATGTTTGAGGTGATAGATATGCTAATTATTCTGATTTTATCATTACACATTATATACGTGTATGGAAATACCACCCTGTACTCCATAAATATGTACCATTTTTATGTGTCAACTGAAAATAACAAAACCAAAAAATAAAAAAAATAAAAAAAAACAAGTGAAATGCTTTAGAAAGCTCAATAAAAGAAAGTAGCTAAAAATACTGTCAAATTAAATGCAGGCAAGACTACCCCATAAGATTAGGAAGGGTGGTTGTCAGGGGCTGGGAGAAGTGGGGGATGCAGAATTGGTATTGAGTGGTCACAGAGTTTTGGAGAGCTCTAGCAGTGGATGGTGGTGATGACTGCACGACAAAGTGAATGGGTTCCATACTACTGAACAATATACTTAAAAATGGCTAAGTTGGTAATTTTTATGTTATGTGTATTTTTCCAGCTTTCTTTTTTTTAAAGAAAAAAAGATTGGGGAGGAAGTCATGAAAATCTAGATAAATTCTGTGTTCAAATTGCTATACAAATGTCTTTAAATTCTCACTAGATTTTAAAGATGCAAAACTAGAGATCATTTGATAATAATAGTGGCGAACAGAGCTTGTTCCAGATGAGGTGCAGCTCTAAGCGGTTTACATATACTAACTCATCTAATTCTCCCACCAAACCAGTAAGAGCTATTTTTATTATATCCATTTTACAGATGAGGACAATTAGGCACAGAGAGGTTACATGGCACAGCCACCATCACAACACCACTGAGGGGCAGAGTCAGAACCCAGACCTCCATAACGTAGCTCCAGAATCTTCACTCCTACCTCCACACTGTGCTAAAGAAGGAAGATAAGGAGCTACTCCAAGTAGGCAGGGGACCCTTGGTCAAAGGAGAGACACGATTCCAATGTTTGGTACAATAACGTACATTTAAGTTTTGTTTGTTTGTTTTAAAAAAGGTTTCTGTAAACCTTTTCAAAAAATGATTCATTCTATGCTGGGCATGTTGGCTCATGCCTGTAATCGCAGCACTTTCGGAGGCCAAGGCAGGAGGATCACTTGAGGTCAGGAGTTCGAGACCAGCCTGGCTAACATGGTGAAACTCAGTCTCTACTAAAAATACAAAAAAATTAGCCGGGTGTGGTGGCAGGCACCCACAGTCCCAGCTATTCAGGAGACTGAGGCAGGAGAATTGCTTGAACCTGGGAGGCAGAGGTTGCAGTGAGCCGAGATTGCGCCATTGCACTCCATCCTGGGCAACAAGAGTGAAACTCTGTCTCAAAAAAAAAAAGTAATAATAATAACGATTCATTCTCTCTTTAGTCAGTTTTCCTAATTAACCAATTATCACTCAAGAAAAGCAGAAAAGCAGTGGCAAGAATGTAAACTAGTACAACCACTATGGAAAACAATGTGGAGATTCCTTAAAAAACTAAAAGTAGAACTACCATTTGATCCAGCAATCCCACTACTGGCTATGTACCCAGAGGAAAAGAAGTCATAATACCAAAAAAGATACTTGCACATGCATGTTTATAGCAGCACAATTCACAATTGCAAAATGTAGAACCAACCCAAATGCCCATCAATGAGTAGATAAAGAAACTGTGAGAGATATATATATGATGGAATACTACTCAGCCATAAAAAGGAATGAATTAATGGCATTCGCAGCAACCTGGATGAGATTGGAGACTATTATTCTAAGTGAAGTAACTCAGGAATGGAAAACCAAACATTCTATGTTCTCACTCATAAGTGGGAGCTAAGCTTATGAGGATGCAAAGGCATAAGAATGACAAAATGGACTTTGGGGACTCAGGGGGAAAGAGTAGGAAGGGGGTGAGAGATAAAAGACTACAAATTGGGTTCAGTGTACAGTGCTTGGGTGATGGGTACCACAAAATCTCACAAATCGCTGCTAAAGAATGCACTCATGTAACCAAATACCACCTGTTCCCCAAAAACTTACAGAAATAAAAAATTTTTTAAAAAAAGAAAAGCATTGGATAAGACATTTCTTCTATAGTTCACCCTAACTGGAGCTTGGGATGCTGTTGTGGTATGGGAAAGCAGTAATGTCAGCCCACATCGGCAGTCAACACAAAGCAGCTTTAGTTGCTGGACAGAAGCACAATACTCCTCCTAATAAATATGAAGAGGGTTCTGAAGGCAGCTAAAACTGATGTGCAATTTTTGTATGACAAAATGCAGGATCCATTGTGTGATACTGAAATCTAAGAGATCATCTGAATGCATCTTGCATGGTTTATTGGAGTGGTAACTTCTGCAAGAAACCTTTCCCCAGCAAAGAGAAGGGTGAGTGTGTGTGTGTGTGATGTGAATATATGCAATATGATGTGTCTGCACCTATCATCTGAACCGGCTGGGCTTTCAGGAAAGTCTTTTGGGCCAGGTTTAAGGAAGCTCTTGAAGCTAAGAATGGAATTTTCCTCTATCTTCAAAAGCAATCTGCAACACTATGCATTTTCTAAGGGTTAGGACTCGTCTCTAAATTTGGGGGTTTTTTTGTGGAGGGAGGTGGAAGGAGGCTAATTACATGCAAGTCTTTTCCTCAACACAGTATACAGAGGAGAGCTGATGAGAGGTATAAAAGTAACCTGCTTTTCAATGTCTTTGATGGAGAATTCTGAATTCCAGGATCGACAGTACAGATTTGGTGTCAAGAAGGTGCATTGATAAGAGTGGAAAGTATATTTTCAACATTACTTAGCAGCCCTGTGTGGGACACTTGGTAGTGATAAGGTCCAGAGGTATACTGAATACAAGGGCATCCCCACTCTTCCTGCTTTATGCTCAGCTCATATCGCCGCCACTGACTGATCAGAGAACAGACGAAAAGGTAATGGTATATTTGCATCAAGCACAGTGCCACTATGGCTGCTTTGTCACCGGAGACTACAGAGACAATAGGGCTGGACACCAAGGGGTCAGAGAATGGACACCTGTCCCCATGTCCCCACAATGTCAACTATGCTGGCAAATATGGCTTCGCTGGGTTTGCAAAATAACAGAAAACATCTGGATCAATGACTTCTGTAGTTTTCATCTTGGCAGATATCCATTATGGAGGTCAGTATAAATTATATTTCTGGGCGATCAAAATAGCTGATGAAAATAAGTTCAAAGTGACTTTCAAAATATAAATTTCAAGCCGCAGATACATTAGTAATGATTTCTGCACTGTGTTCTCCATCTTGGCCCTTCTGCAAATTACAGACAATCCTACCTTGTCAGGTACTTACTGTAGAGGTTGGTGAGAGGAGAATGTTTATAAAGCCTGTTGGCTTTTGTGGATGAAAGGTTTTTGATTAGTACAAATTATTACTATTCATTAGAAAGGACAAATGAATTATTTCAGCTCCCAATGCATCTCTGCCATCCACACACTATTGTACATTGGGGGAGTCTGGAAGAACCCACTCTGTTCCCAGCACAGCTATTACACAAAACTATATCCCTCCACCTTCGAAAGAACACTTCAGAGCAGGCTGAAAAACCTGCAAAGTAAGCCCCATATTTCTTTGTCCCTTTATCTAAAAAGCAGGAAAAAAAATATAATTAGAAACGTGGCTAAGAAGCCGTCACTATTGTGCTTGGTGATAAGCTTCAGATGTTTGGATCCCAGCTCGATAATAGCCTTCGTCTTGATCAGCGCCCCTTTACAAAGCAGGCTGCTACTTCACAGACAGGGTGGGGTCAAGGTTTCCGGCACAGAGAACAAAGTAAAATTCCCCACAGAGGAGCCACTCCATAGAACCCGGTCATTGTGTAGATTTGATACCATTTTCCCCTGTAGCACATGCCAGAAATCATCTCTGAAAGACCATTTCTTATGGATAGCATTTTTCTAAGGTGTGTTATATATGGTGTACTGGCTCCTACGTTCACTGCACTTGCATTGTTTCAGGATTCTGATTTTGCAAAATCACACTGTCTAGGTCGGGTGTGCTTGTTAGTAAGCACTGCCGCATTGTCAAGGCTGTGCTATCCTAGTGGGTTTCTAGATAATTACACCTATGAGGGTGAGAACTGGAAAATTATGTTCATGTCAGCCTTCTCCATTCATTTTCATTAAATCAATCCTTTTTGATAAATAAGGCAAACTTTGTTATTCAACATTTCCAATGGTGGGGAGAAGTCCAGAAGAGCGGCAGAGAGGGAGGGGTGAGAGAGAGTAAGAATCAGCACAAACAAATTTAAAGTAGTTTTGAGCTGTCATAATGTATTGGTGATTTTGGTAGAAAATGCTTTTTTCTTTGGTAACAAGCAGCTTTACTGAGATGAAATTCACATACGATACAATCCACCTATTTAAATATAACTCAGTGGCTTTTAGTATATTCATAGTTGGGTAATCATTACCGCAATCAATTTTAAAACATTTTTTATCACTTCAAAAAGAGACTCCATACACTTTAGCTATCATTCCCAACCCCACCATCTCCCCCGTCCACGCTAATGACTAATGTGTCTGATTTCTGTCTCTACAGCTTTCCCTATTCTGGACATTTCAAATAAATGGAATCATACACTCTATGGTTTTTTGTGAGTGGATTCCTCCATGTAGCACATCTTCAATCTCAACCATGTTATTGTGTGCATGAGTTCATGCTGTTGTATGTGTATACCTTATTTTATTTATCCATTCATACATTGGTGGGTGTTTGGATTGTTTCCACTTTATGGCTATTTTGAATAGTCAAATGCTGCTGCTATAAACATTTGTGTACAGGCTTTTGCATGGACACAAGTTGCCATGACTCTTGGGTATATACCTAAGAGGAGAATTGCTGGGTCACATACTAATCCTATGTTTAACCTTTTAAGGAACTGCCACACTGGTTTCCAAAGTGACTACACTATTTTCCCTTCATACCGGCAGTGTATGAGGGTTACAAATATTTTTTAAGTTGTCTATCTTAAGACTACTAGACATCCCTATCAAAAAGGTAATTTTAAATATTAAACAACTCAAACGGGAAAAATCACAATTACAATGTTAAAGTCTTTAAAATGAATTATAATGGAAATGCTACCATCAAAACGATTAGGATACAGCAATGGAAATTTATAATTTTAATTATATTATTAGAAAGGAGCAAAAAGTAAAAACAAAAAACAACAAAATAACAAGTTAAAAAGAGAATGACAATGATACAAAGGTATTTGAGGACGGAACTAAAAGAGAGGAGCAAAAATTAATGAAGCATAAAACATTCTATAGAAAGGTTCATGAAGCCAAAAGAGTTGATCGGGAAAAAAAAAAAAAGAGAAAGCACAAATAAATTATATCACAAATAAAAGGAAGCCATAACTACAGATGCAGTAAAGCTTAAAAAGATAAGAAAAACACTGCAAAAACTTCATGTCAAAAATTTCTTAGAAAAATGTAACTTCCCAAAGTTGGCCCATGAAGAAGAAAAAGCAAGGCTGAATTATCTTTAATAAGTATTTTTAAAAATGGATTGTAAGTTAAAAAAAATGTTTTCCAAAAGGAAAGTATCAGGCCTAGTTGTCTTTACAGGTAAATTCAACAGACTATTCAAGAAACATATTTGCCACATTTAATGCAAACTGAGTCACAGATACTTGAAATAGCTCCAGAAGCATACTCAGGATCACATCATACATATATACATATTCATGGCCTATACGAAGTCAGTGATGGCGTAATAGATGCTAAATATAGCACGGGACTCAAAAGAAGAGCAGTATGGACGCTACATTCAGGTGTCAAACATTGCTCAACGGCTCACAAAATATCTTGTGTCCCCTAGGTATTAGTTTCAACCATATGAAACTGTTAATACTGAACCATTTTTTAACTACTTAAATGGCTATTTTGTGCATTTCAACCTTGCCAGGCATGGGGATGCATCGGAGGAAAAAAGCTTTTGATATAATGGGAGAGTCAGAGACGTAAACCAGTCATACAGAGAAGGGGTGTGGGGAGTGGGTGGGAGGATGACACATCGAATTCAAACTTGTAGGATCAGAAAAGGCTGCCCCAAAGATGAGATGCCAAAGGGAGTTGTCATCTCTCACACAAAGTTGAGTTGTCAAAGGGAACTAGCTTTGATATTGCTGATTTCTGAAAACTCTGAGAATGTGTTTCTAAAATGAATGTCCAAACTCCTCCCTACTTTCACCCATTATACATGTCTGGAGAGTCAGCTACTACTCTAAATAAATTTCCTTAGCAGAGTTATGTTGAGTGGCTACATGGAAGACATGCAATGCACACTTTAATCATCACTCCATCCATCAAGGTAAGAATTACATTCCCTACTTTCACTAATGAAGAGACAGAGGCTCCAGCAGATACACAAGCTCACACAGCCATTTAGTAGCAGAGGCTGGTAAAAATTATGGTAGGAAACAGCAAGAAAACAACTGCATGATGCCCAGATAATCAATGACCTAAATGACCTTTGTAAAAATAACTCAACCATCACAGGGCAATTTTTTTTCAATTCTACTGTAAGGCAAAAATCTATTCCAGTTACTAAGCATGCTCGATGAGACTAGCAGAACTGCCCTGACTACCACCTACACGGTGCCAGTGAGACTTACAGCTCCAAAAATCTTTGAAAGACGAGACCAAGCCAGAAGTCAAATTAGTCTGATGGGAATGTAGAGATGCCTAGGTCTTTTGAAATCAACTTTAAAAGACTGCCTAAAACTTCTGAAGTTCAGTAAAGGGTTGTACTCACAAATACTAACCATTTCTGCACTTTCTTCTAGGAGTTACCATGTCATCACAGGGAGGTAGAGCTCTATCTCTCATCTCTAAAAACTCCATTTCCTAGGTTCTCTCGCAGTTAGTGTGGCCACGTGGTTGAGGTCTCCCAAGAATGTAAGCAGATATGAGGTGTGCCATAGCTGAGCCGAGGCCTGCAGGCCATAGGTGTGCCCACTCCATGTGCATCTGATGGACTGGGTATAGATTTCAATGGGGTCATAGGAGATGGCAGAGCAACACAATGAAAGCTGTCTGACCCCCTGAATTGCCACGTGAGGAACGCCACCCACCGAGGTGTGCTTTTGGTTGTTACATGAACAAGAAGTCAACCTGTGCATGTGTGAGTCACAGCACATTTGCTGGGTCTACTTGTGACAGTAGGTGGTCCAGTCCCACAGTGACAGAACCAGGTCAAGAGCAAGTATGCTGCCTCTTGTGTTGTAAAGGGATTTAGGGAGCAGATGGCCTAGAGCCCCGAAGGAACTCCAGAACTCCTTCCACTCAAAGTGGCAACTCCACCCCTGCTGTACCCAGCTCTGAAACCCAGGCTCTTCTCAATCCGGAAGAACCACCACGAATCATTTCTGTAAGTGATAGCTGTAGAATAAATAAATAAATGACTCAAGTGATAATAAAGTATTTAACAAGACAGTGAGCATCAACGTTACAGGAGATATCAAAATACTGGGCAAAATGAAGGGAAAAAATGGAAAGAGGTTTACAACTTGCCCTGCTATAATAATAGGTACTACTCCTACAACTCCTTCATAGGTGTTTTGTATTGCTTATGTAAAGAGTTCTTTTTCTTAATTTGTTTTTATTGACAAATAAAAATTGTATATATTTATGATGTACAACATGAACTTTTGAAATATGTATACATTGTTGAATGGCTAAATCAAGCTAATAAGCATATGCATTACTTCACACACTTATTATAAAGAGATCTGAATACAAAAAATTGCATGCCCATAAGTAACCAAAGAACCATAAATTAGATAGCCGTTTATTTTTAAGGAAGATAAGCAATTAAGTATATACAATGATATTGGGTTGAGGCTCTTTGACTTCCAGAAATAATCTGATTTGACCCAAATATCGGTAGATTTTGCCACTTAAACTATCTACTTTCAGAGAAAAAGCAAGGTGACTGTATTGGAACCAGACCCAGTGAAACACACTTTGTAAATGGGGGTGGGAAACATTAGAAGTTGGAAATACAGACTAGAACTAGAAGGGATTTTAGAAAGTTTCCTCCTCAATTTCCTAATTTTAGAAATATGGAAAGAGGCATAAAGAGGCTGAGTAACCTTCCCAAGAAAACACAGCGCTTTGGTGAGAAAAAGTGGAGTAGCTGCAGGGTTACTGACTCCTAGACCTGTGTTCTTTGGCCCTGATAATACAGAAGGAAGATCAGATTTAACCTCAGAAAAATACTTGGACATGTACTTTCATTAGCTAAATTATTGTAAGGAGAGAAAGATAGGAGACTTAGATTATTACTGTCTTAAGTTTGCCAGGATAAATTTTATAAGAATAATGTCATTAAGCTTAAAAATTATTAAGGACATTTTTAAAACATGTCCTAATTCCTTCCACTATAATCCAGAGCTGTTATTATTAAAATCTAGGTCTCAAGTAATGAGGTATATACTTTCTTATTTAGAAAAGCTAACAGATTATTTATAATTATCTTAATGGTAATATACATTCAATTACACAGAGAAAAAAAATCAAATCCATTTAATTCTACCTTTCTTCACCCTGAAGGATATTCCTTCCAGATTTCACCAGCTGATAAAATTCAGATGAAAAAAAGATCCTTTCTTTACTACTTAAAGGGAATTATAAATCATATGTAGACCTCGGGGAGATGGGGACAAAGTGGGGGAGGGAGGCAGGATTCATTTGCTTATTAGTTTTCCAAAAAAAAATTAAGAACAACAAGCAGATCTAAATCTGCCCCCAAAACTGAAGCCTCATATCAGTTGCTCCTGAAACATTAAAGACTTCTCTTACAAACTGCAATCAACCTAACTTTCTGTTGTCTTGCAGACACGCATGCTGCTCCAACTGATGAGATGTTATTAATAAAGGACGAGATGGCTACAAATTAAAGCAAGCCCTGCTTAATCACATTAATCCAGAGCAAGTCAAAGGCTTCAATTTTCGAAATAATTTTGGGCTTAATGCCTCGGAGATGGGCAGACTGCTCCATTGAGGCAGCAGCTGGTCCAATTTAAGCTGCATTGTGAGGCCGGAATTGTCAGGTCCTTACAGAAACAAGGAAGCCTGACAGTTTTCAGGATGCAACCAAAACTGCTGAGACAAAGGAAATTGCAAGAAATTGAAAGGGCCCTGTAACAATTACAAGGCAGCCCACTGTTGGGTGGATTATATATGATTAACCAACTCTTGCTGGGTGGCGTGCACTTACTGTGGCCACGTGCTCGGCCACTGAGCCCCAAACAGCTGCTGCAGCAGGCATGGTCACGGAGCCACTGCTGTGGACTGCTGATTAGAAAAAGGTAACATGTCTATAAAGAAACAGAGTAGCCACCATCGTGGAGGTCACCCTACATGTGTCGCCTGTTTCCCCCACAGTGACCACAGCTGCAGTGACCACCAGGAAGCCCAGACATGGAGCGAGAGGCCTGCCCAGGCACCAGTGTGTAAACACCAGCCAGTGTTGGAGCGACAGAAGGGACTTAAACCCCCAGTACCAGAGGACAGGTTTTCAGCAGTGGGATTTCGCTTTTCACGAGCAATTAATGATTTTCTATGCAACAAAACTAAAAAAGTCGGTTAAAAACAAACAAACGAGTTCCAGACTGTGGGTCAAGAGGCTTCATTTCCAACCCTAGATGTGCAACTCTTTGTGTGATGTTGAGGAATCCATGGTAACCTCTGGGCCCTGCTTTTTTCAAGGATTGTACTGAGGTTTCCTGTTTTGTGCCACAGTTTGTAAGCAACAGAGTCGACCAACTGCAAGTTTCTCATGGCATCTCCTTGTACTTACACATTTCCTAACCCACTGGGAGATGTCATTGCACAGTGGTGAAGGGCACAGACTCAGGTTTGAACGCTGTTTCCACCTCGTGCTATTTACTATGACTATTCCAATTACTTCAAGCAGAACCCGAGAAAGAACTGAACTCTTGACTACTTATTTCACCAATGAACAGTAAATAGGCTGTCCGGAGGAAATGCTTTTTGTGCTTTCATTTCTGTTTGACAACTCCAACTCTTTAAAATTCCCATGTGTCAGAAAAGAAGATGCACCTCGCAAAACAGTAAAATCATACTGTTAACCCTTACACAAGGCTTGAACTAAGGAAACAAAACACGGTGAGTCATAAGAGACCCAGATAATCATTTAAGCTCTTCTGCTTAGAGAGCTGTTCCTTAAGATTTCTGAAACTTCAAACTTGATGGTATGGAATTATCTTGGAATCACTGGGATGAAAACATGTTCTGTTTTCTCATTTCAATGCTTTGGTCATATGTGGTTTTATTCAGTAACTTTGCTCACATTACTCTTATCTTCTTTGTCACATTATGAAAAGTTTCAGAAAAAAGGACACCTGGAATATAAAAGGCAGCAAATAAGAATTATTCTTATATCTAAATTGAATAAAAATAATGCATTTGCATGTAATGTCCTTCATTAATTCCAATATTAATATCATATATAGTCCTTGGAAGCCAACCAACAGACACTGGTCCAATTAGTTTAATTGAGTGAAATAACTTCACTGGGTTTTAAAGCAACTCAAAAGAAGATAGACGAATGGTTGGATGGATGGATAGATGGTTGGTTGGTTGAAGGGGGGGGTGGACGGATGGTTGGTTGGTTGAATAGGTGAGTGGGTGGGTGGGTGGGTGGGTGGGTGATGGGTGGATGGGTCGATGAATGGTTACATGAGTGGATGGATAGATGGCTGAATGGATGATGGTTGGATGCATGGATGGATGAGTGAGTGGGTGGGTGCACAGATGGATGAGTGGATACATGGATAAATGGGTGGATGAGCAGATACATGGGTGGATGGGGAGACAGATGGATAAACAGGCATATGGATAACGCATGGATACATAAATAAATTGGTAGGCTGACCTCTATATATACAGCACAACTCACTTTAGGTAACACAGCTATGTCTGAAAAGTCCATAACTTCTCCAGATTGGAATGGACCTTGGGAATCACTCACTTCTGCCTCCTATCCCAGTTGAACTTCCACAACATGACTGAGGATCACCCTAACCTCAGCTTCATCACTCTTAGTGTCAGGATAATGGTGACATTTGGAGATAAGCATCCAAAATTCTCATGGGATGCCAACATCTGCCTTCCCATAACTGTGCCTGGTCTTGTTCCTTTTGAGAAACACATGTCTAATGATGCCTTCTCTCCTTCAGGCAGCTGTTTTTCAAACATTTGAAAACAATGAACATGCTCCCCTGGCCCACCACACATACCCAAGCCTTTTACAGTGTCTCGAATTTAACTACACTAGCATGTTAGAAGTTTCAGTTTAACAGGAGTGCCAGTTATTAATTAATTCTGCTCCCACATTACCCTTCTTTCCCTGCTCTGTGATAATAGCACTGGGCCTTGTAAATTGTGTCCTTTGCCAGATGGCTTGATGCTAACCCCTGCCAGTAGAGGGCGCCGGAGGGACATATGAGGAAGAAGTGGTTTCTCCCTTCCTAGTTCCCAGAGGCTTCCTTCACCAGGCCCTTGCAGGGTACAATTCTCTCCTATCCTCACCTCTTATTAAAAGCAGTTGCCTCTCTCTAGGCTCAGGTAGTCCTCTTAGAGTAGCTGCTACCTCATCCGCAGATAGGAAGCTGCCAAATCCCACTGTTGGCTCAAGGATCATACTGTAAGCCTCCAATTCTCTTTCCCAGGTTCTGCTTGAAGTAACTGGAATAGTTTGTGTTACCTGAAAAGTAGCCCTAACAGTATATTTATTGACTTCAGTTGAGAACACATTCACATAGCCATAACAACATAACATAAACTAGCATAACATAAACAGTGTTGATTTACTGAAAATTTTTGATACAATTATATAGAATGAGAAGAGGTGAGATGGTAGGAGGTTGCATAAGCTAACTTTCTATCATTGATAACTGTAATATTAATAATTATCACTGTTATAATGATTATAAAAGTTACATGACTCTCATTATATACCAAGTACTTTACGAACAGTAATTCATTTAATCCTTACAAGAATGTTGTGGGATAGAAAATTATTTTCCCCATTTTACAAAAGATGAAATTATGGCACAGCAAAATCAGATAACTTATCCATAGTTGTACAACTATTAGGGGGTAGAAGTAACTAATGTCTAAGTAAGGAATAGAGGTATAAATGTATTATTTCAAGATATAGATGCTACTAGTAGAAGGAGAAGGTAAAATAATGTGGAATTCTGGGAAGGTTTAATGTGGAATTCCAGGTAGGGTAGAATAAAGACGAAGAATACCATTTTTTATTTTAAATGCTAATCGACTTAAATGCTAATTGATTAAACAACTCACTATAACTTAGACTAAACAAAATTCAAATAGTTCCTTCTGGATGCTAATTTTATCATATCTGTAATCTCAAAACTGCATGTGAATTGCTTTTGTTTTAAGAATTAACTGAATAACTATTTTGCGGCCTTTACAGGGTCTAGTTTTTCATAGACCATCACTCTTCATGATTGCTTGCTTATACCAATCTTAAAACCCACCCTCTTACTAGTCATATTTAAATTTAGAACATTAAAACATGATACTTTCTAACTTGTGGAGTTTCTCCTAAATTTGCTACAGATGCTTTCATTCATCCATTCATCCATTCACTTAACAGATATTTACTTGATACCTGTTTTATGCCAGGTCCTAGGCTAGTGTCTAGTGATTGAAAGATGAATGTGACAAAAATTTCTCTGCTTCAAGAAATTTACAACCTAGAATAAAAAATAAACACATAAATCTATATAGTACAGACATTTGGAGGCTTTGCTGTAGAATTTGTTTGAGGGTAGTCTTAAAGAGCAAGTAAGAGTGAGGGTTAATTTTATGTGTCAACTTGACTGTGCCAAGACATTTGGCTGAATATTATGCTGGGTATATCTGTGAGGCTGTTTCTGGATGACATTAGCATTTGAATCCGTACCCCTGGTAAAGCGGTCAGCCCTCCTTGATGTGGATGGTCCTCACCCAGTAAGTTGAAGGCCTGAATAGAACAAAACACTTGAGGAGAAAGGACTCCTCTGGCTTGATGGATTGAGCTGAGATACTGATTTTTTTCCTGCCTTTGAACTCTAACTAAAACATGGGCTCTTCCTGGATCTAAAGGCTGGTGGCATTTGGACTGGAACTATGCCATCAGCTCTCTTGTTCTCCAGCTTAGATCTTGGAACTTGCCAGCCTTCATAATCACATGAGCCAATACTGAGCCAATTCTTTATAATACATCAACCTCTAGATTGATCAATTGATCAACAGATCATCCTATTGCTTTAGTTTTCCTGGAGAATACTAATAAGCCTTTACAAAGAACAAAGTGACTCCAGATAGAGGAAGTAAGCTTTCATAAAGTTTTGGAGGCATGAAGGGAGCCAGCATCTGGTTGGAGAGTAGAAAAGACTGAGGAAAGAAAGGGGCTGAATTGGAGGATTTTTAAAAAAAAGAGTACCCGGCCGGGTGCAGTGGCTCACGCCTGTAATCCTAGCACTTTGGGAGGCCGAGGCGTGTGTGTCACCTGAGGTTGAGAGTTCGAGACCAGCCTGACCAACTCTGTCTTTACTAAAAATACAAAATTAGCTGGGCATGGTAGCACAAGACTGTAATCCCAGCTACTTGGGAGACTGAGGCAGGAGAATCACTTGAACCCAGGAGGCTGAGGTTGTGGTGAGCTGAGATCGCGCCACTGCACTCCAGCCTGGGCAACAAGAGCAAAACTCCATCTCGAGG
>NW_012110585.1:2612004-2642368 GCF_000951045.1 Mandrillus leucophaeus | reverse complement strand
TGCACTCCAGCCTGGGCGACAAAGCAAAACTCCATCTCGAGGGAAAAAAAAAAAAAAAAAAAAAAGAGTGCCCATGGAAATTAAATAAATCATTTAATGGAATTCTACAGCAAACTATTTTATAAAAGAAACAGTCCCCTTTGTAATGCAAATTGACTGTCTGATAAATCTGAATTTTTTGTAGAGATAAAACCATTTTTAATTGAATTTATGGGCAGGTGTTTCTTGCATATAAGATGCATAGTAATCTATGCTTCAAATTATGTCACTATTTACTTATATTTTACAGTCTGCATAATTTCTAGAAAGATGTTATAAAGAATTTTTACCACGAAAGTTTTCAAACATACACAAAAGCAAAAGTAATAGTAAAATAAATCCCATTTATCCACCTACTCTCCAGATGCAAGTTACTAACATTTCAACACATGTACTTCAGTCTTTCTTCTTTCTTCCTTTTTCCTTTATTTTACAGTATTTTAAAGCAAATCTCACATCATTTCAGCCCTCAATATTTTTATACATAATTGCTAAATGATATTTTTATACATAACCGCAATACCATTATCTCATCCAACAAAATTAACAGTTACTCATTAGCACCATCTAATTCCCACTCCATATTCAAGTTCCCCTTATTATTGTCACCCTAAAAAAGTCTTTTTAGAGTTATTTTTCCCCTAGTCAATTTCCATCCCTTGGTTCACACATCCTATTTGGTCATGTACTTTAAATGTTACATAATTGAGAAGGTCTTCTCCTTTTTTTAAAAAACACACTCATATATTTAAGAAGCCAGATCAGCTGTCCTTAGTGTATCCCAAATTCTGGGTTTGCCTGCTTGCTTCCCCATGGTAGGTATCATGGAAAGTATTTCTTATTCCCCTTGCTTCCTGTAAACTGGATGTTATATGCCATCTGTGTATCACTGATAGATATGGTGACATGTCTTTTCAAATCTGTTGCCCACTTTGAAAAAGCTGTTTACTTCTTATTGAATCTTAAAAATTCTTCATATAAAAACCTGTATTTTTCTTCTATAGAATATTTTAAAAAAGAAGAAAGAAAGAAGAAAGAACTCCAACATGAGCTTAAAGTTATTTATTGCCAGAACAAAAATGTACACCAGGCAGCTGAGGGTTTGAAATAAAATAAAGCCCTCTTCCAGCAACAAAACGAGCTTCCTGCCAGCTCAGCGCTTCTGGTTTTGCCGTGGCAAAGCCACGCTGTGGGGAAGGCGCCTGGCTCCCATTGTGTCGGGGTGCCTCTCTCCTGCGGTGCAAATTCCACACTGCAGTGCCTTCAGCCTGGCTTCAAAATTCTCTTCTTTTGAAGAAAAGCCCGAAGATCTTAGAATCACAACTTTCCTCAATGCTTCATAGCGTCCTATGTGAATGAGCTAATGATGAATATTGCGTCAATACTCCGTATCAATGCTCATGAAATCACAGAACCTCAGGTACATCCACTTGGACAACATTTAATTCCCCTCTCCTGCATCCCTCAATAACGTGTGGAACTCCAGCTGCTCTGACGTGGTTTCAGTGGCCCTGTGCTGGCTCCTGGTGACCTTCCTCCTCTAGCAGTCCTTATGAGCACCCTGGGCATGACTGGTGCCAAGCTGTCAGTCTTTCATCTGCAAAACTCTCTTTCTTTTTATTACTAAACTTGGATTAGAATTTCTATTACACGAATAAGGCAACTAGCAGAAGATAGTTTTTTTTTTTTTTTCCCCCAATATGCTTCTTCAAAAGCAGACATGCATAATTTCTATGGAAAACGAATAGAAATGTAGCCTTCAACCAAAGGTCATCATGTTGCCTTTCTTTTGTATGGCATTTTGTGGCTCTGTGCATTAACTTGAAACAGAAATAGCTACCAATAGGCAGAACTTTATTTTATTATTTGTAACAATCTGGTATATAAGTAAAACTTTCAAAGACAGATATATAAAACAAATTTTTCTGATAATATTCCATTAAGGAAAGACTGAAGCTCCCATGTGAAACTTGACTAAGTTTTTCAGTTCATACGGGAATACATTTATTCTATAGCAACTAAAAAAGATTTTTCCTTCACTGTTCAAACCATGCTATCCATTGCACATTATCTTCTTTGACACTCATAACAAACCCTCAAGGTAGCTGAGATCATTTTTCCACAGTCACATAGAGAGTAAGCGGTAGCAGCAAAGCTGATGTCCAAATTTTCTGCCTCTGAATCCCACGCTTTTGACACTGTGCCCTGCCGGCTCTCTGTAGGTAACACTTCCCTGTTGTTCACACAAACCTAGGCCTGGTGCAGGCAGAAAATTCAAAGAATTAACAGTGTTGCCCCAGCCCTACAGAAGTGATCGAGTAATCAATGGTAACACGGGTTGTTTCTTTCATAAGTAGGCCTATATATCATGACATATTTCTGATTCTGCTATAAGTTCTGTTTCTTTAAGAAATTCCTTTAAGCCTTTATTTTCCCACTGAAGAATAGTTGACAAAGGGATGCGTTACAATGAAACCATTTAAATGATTCAGAAAACTGAGAATGGCTCACTCTGTGGTATCATTTCTTTGAACACAATTGCTGGAGCACAATTGTTTGGATGAATTCTACTCTTGCCCATTATCTGAGCACAACGTGCGGCAGCAAATTGCATTTTGTGGTAACAATCCATCGACATTGGCTAGAACTCTATTTTCAACTGCCAATAAAGGCGTTGGAAAAGCATTCAAACCTGGAGACAAACCACTGCGCAAGGAAACACAGCGCACCTGCAAATGGGTTTGCGGGCTCTGCCTTATCTGTTTGTAGTCACTGGGTTCCAATCTGCATCTTCTCCAGAAAACTAAAAATAAGCGTCCCACGAGCTGGAAAAAGGTTACCGCTATCAAGTTGTGTTTTAATGGCAAGAAGTTAAATCGTACCTGAATTCCAGAAGGATGACAGGAAATCATTCTCTTCAACAGGTTAGCCCCTCCAGGTGTGTGGAGATCCATTTAATGGCGCAGTATGTTCTACTAAGAAAATCAGACTGTAGCCCCGCTCAAAAGAAACCTGGGGCCACAGGGCCATATTGAAATCCCATGATGGGGAAAGAACTCTTTCCCCTCTTCAAAAAATTTCTGAAGCCAGGGTTATTTTTTTTTAAAGTCTTTATGGTGTGAACTTGTTTTATTGTCTAGTCAGTCAATTAGCAGCAATTTACTGAGGTCTTACTACGTGCCAGGGACTAGTCGAGATGATGGGGAGAGAAGAGGCAGATGGGAAACAAATCATTAGTGTCAGAAAAGAGAACGAGATGGTGCCGTGAAAATGTATAGCGAGTGCCCCACCCTAACCTGGGGAGTAGAAGGTCAGGTGCCATGGAAAGTGAAAGCCTGCAGATGAGTAATGGCTGGAATAAAAGAGTGTAGTCTCCCCCTTATCTCCTCTACTCTTTTTAGAAATCATTTTTCAGCAACATACTTTCTACCCAAATGTCTGGAGTGCCAATAGAAGCAATTTTATTAGATGAGAATGAAGTGTTCCCATTTTGTTTAAAAGTGAATAAATTGCTTGTTATAGCCAGAACGGTGTGCTGCAATTATTCACACACGTGTCCATCTTCTCTGCCGGGTTATGAATTCCTTCAACACCAGGACTGCCCTGCTCGTCTTCATATGTATTCATTTAGTTGTTTATTCATCAAATGTTTATGAAATGGCACTAGAGTTATAAACATAAATTAGAGGTCTTGGCCCTGAAGAAATTCCTGCTCTCACAGCAGGGAGTAAAACCATCACCGTGACGCAGGAAGTGCAATGAGGGCAAAACACAAGGGGGATGTGGCAACCCCACCTCAGGGTCTGGGACGGGGTTAGGGAAGGTCCCTAGAGAAGATAAAGCCAGTTCTCATAGTGCCTCCCAAATGAACACGTGCAAGTCATTTTTTCCACATAAAATGAAAGAATGCATGACCTTTGGCCCATTATGTACATGGACAGCGAGTCCTCTCAGTGTATCCACTTGAGTACACCAAAAAGATATTCTTCCCCTCCTGGCAGACGGGGAAATTGGTGTTGGGAGATGCTAAATGACTCATTCCTGATCCCCAAGCAGGTGTAGGGGACTGTCAGACTCCAATTCCGGTGCTCCTTCCTGTATCTCTCTCCTGACTTTTGTAAAGCAAGCACACTTCTGGGCTAGAAGCACAATGGAAGGCTAAATACTAGGACCCATAGGAATTCCCCAGGATAAATTCACTAGCCCCAGTCCCGGATAACTGTGGTGCAGAGACTGAGCTATATACCACAGTCAGTGCAGTGGCTCTAAGGACCCTCCTCCTGAAATAATTATAAGGACAAGAACTGGGCGGGAAAAAAGCCACATATCCCTACACAACCCCACTTTGTCTTTCCAGAATCGACTCCTTCCCTCCACGAGCTGCTCTCCCCAGCCACTGCAGCCTCCCCTCCCACTGTGTCTGCACAATAAGAACCCAAACAAACTTCTCTCTCGGCTGTTCTGGTGAACGGCAGAGCCCGTGCTCCACATTGTTTGGGATAGCCGTCCAGAGACATAATTACATGATTAAGCACTGCGTCCTCTCCAGGAAATCTAAAGTACCATAATTACTACAACCGGGAGCGGGTGGGGTAAACAATGTGCAATCACTGCTGTTGACAAGGTTTTAAACCGGAGTCTGAGACTACATTGGTTCGCATTAAAGGGGGAAGAGGCATACTTCTTACTCCATCCATGTTTGTTCGAGAAACGCAACAAACTATAATCAAGAATATAATCAGGAATATAACAAAACACTGATTGCCCTTAATGACCTTATTATTCTTTCATTAAATGTATTATGAAAACTGGGCAATGTATTTTAGGGGTTTATTGAGTGATGTACATATATAATGTACAGTTGACCTCTGCATTTAAATATGACAGTACTGGTAAAAGACTTCTATCACCATCTGTGGATAAAGTAACCTTAATCCACAGATCCAAAATGTGCCTTTTGCTATATTGTACATGTGTCAAATGACTTGCACTATATATAAAAAAATTAACAAAATGGATTGCAGACTTAAATGTACATCTTAAACTATACAATTTCTGAAAAAAAAAGAATATCTTTGTGTTAGACAAATATTTCTTAGATATGACACAAAAGTTTGATCCATTAAAATATACTAATAGATTGCATCTCATCAAAATTCAGAACTACTACTTTTCAAAGAAACACTGTTAAGAGAATGCTAAGACAAGCCACAGACTCGGATACAATATTTGCAAATCGTATGTCTGATAAAGGACTTGTTTCTAGAATGTATCAAGAGCTCTCAAAGTTACAATGAGAAAACAACCCAATAAAAAGCATATATAAGAGATGTGAACAGACAATTTATGAAAGATGTACACATGGCAAGTAAGTTCATGAAAAAATAATATAATCTGTTCATCAGGAAAATGGAAGTGAAAACCACAGTGGGACACTGCTACACACCTGTTACAACCACTCAAAGTAAAAGGACTGGCCATACCAACTGCTGATGAGCAAGTGAAGAAACTGCAACTCTCGTACACCACTGATGGGAATGGCAAATGGTACAACTACTTCAGAAAACAGTTTGAAAATTTCTTAAAAAGTTAAGCATAAATCTACCACATGTCCTGGTCATTCCATTTCTAGGTATTAATGTAAGAGAAATGAAATGACACATCCACACAAACATTGGTACATGAATATTTATGGCAGCATTATTTGTAACAACCCCAGACTGAAAACAACCAGAATGTTCATCAACCAGGTAAAAGGATGGTTCATCCAGATAACAGAATATCATTCAGCAGGAAAAAGAAGTGAACTGCTGATCCGAGAACATGGATGCCTCTCAAAACAGGTTGAATCAAAGGAGCCAGGCACAAAAAGAAATCTGTGTAATTCCAGAAAAAAAAATTCTACAAAATGCAAACACATCCGTCATGACAGGAAGCAGATCAGAGGTTGCCTGGGCACCAGGGCTGTGGGGTGAGGAAGGCAGGAGGGAGGAATGATGAAGGCGTGCAAGGTAACTTTGGGGTGATGGATCTGCTCATTATCTTGACTGTGGTGAGGACTTTATAGTGTCTACCTATGTCAAAATGTATATTGTTCATTTTAAAATACGTACTTTAATATAGATCAATTACACCTCGATTGAACTGTTTCTAAAAGAATTCTGAAAAAGAGAAAAGGCCAGGGTTCTGGTCTAGTCCCTGCTATGGGCTAGCTGCCTGACAATGCTGAGTCATCGACTTTGTTGAGTTTCCATTTCCTATCCTGGGAGAAGAGAAGATTCCAAAGGCCCTTCCAGCTGAAATACTCTAATGAGAGGTATAGGCCACTATTTCCAGCAGCCACCACACTTTGTGAGTACCCCAGAGCTGACTGCTGCCCAGAAGCTCCTATGACTCACCTGTCCTACCTGAATCTCCACCCAGGATCTTCCAAGAGCCAAGATCAGCCTTTGACTCCATGTCTACTCCACGCCAGACTGTGTCCTCTGCCTCCCTCTTCTCTCCCCATCACGTGGTATATGACCCAGCCCTCCTCCAGTCAGCTACAGGGCATCTTAGCATTTGGTCTAACTTCTGGAATATGGACTGGCCTCCCCCAGAACATAATTTGGTAAAATACCACCTGAAGAGTCAGACAGGGTATCAAATCAGCTGCAGGTAAAATGTGAACAAGAGCCCTCAATGCTTTTGCTTCCTGAATTAAAGACAAAAACCTCAGTTCATCATGACCTAATCTAAACAGTCACTTAGGACTCACCAAGACCCCAGCTGCACCGCAGCTCCACTGGCTACACATACTGAGAGATGGGTTTCAAGCTCCCCATCCCATAGAGGGCCCTAGGCCAACCCAACCACCCCACCCCCCATCCACCACCACCACCAATTTGGCCCTTGCTTCCATCTCCTCAACAGGTGGGACTATCTATCTGTTTAACTGACTTTCCAGTGCACTCCACATTGGGCTCTCAGGTTAGTTCCTTGCACTTGACATAAAGGATTGTCTCCCTGGCCCATTCATCAAGACTCAAGGCTTCGCACTAATTAGTCATCTCACCTTAATGACCGCATGCACCAGAAGGCCGTTTGCTCTTTTCCTTCCTCACCTTGGGCCCCCCAGCACGTCCCTCGTCATGCCCACCTGCTCACTCCTGCTCTCCCAGAAGCTCAGCCCCACCCGACAGCCAGCTCCCTGCTGCACCCACCTGGGCCCAACTGGGAGCAGCTTTGCCTGGCAGCACTGGCTTTAGCCCAGGCAGCGATCGTTCTGACAAACAAGTTGAAACATAGCTGGAAATGTTGAAAAAGAGAAAATTTTGAAAAAGAGTCAATGCTAAACTTCTGAAAAGACCTGGAATCAAATCTATCTTGCAATCATTTAAAACTATGTGCATATAATTTATAGTAGTTTCATTCAATGATAAGATTGTTCTGGGCAATCAAAGAAACGACCTAGTAGTTTAGGAGGTGAAATGCTACATGCTAATAGCTGGAGTTCTCATAAGCTACTGGAAATGAGGGGGAAACAATCTTAGCAGTGACTTAATGATACACAGGTAGAGTTTGAGAAGGCAATCTGAAATTCACCTGAGTTGCACAAAAACACTGGCTTTTAAAAGAACAGGTCTCTAGTCAAAGCTTTGGAGTAATCAATCCATATAAACTTGGAGGGCTCTGCTTCCTCTGTTGAAATAAATCATTAGCTTATTAAAGTAAAATACACTTTTCATGACAAGTAGACACATAGATCTGAAGTCTGTGAAAAAAATATTTTTAAGTAAAGAAAATTATGGTCAAATCATTATTTACCTGAGTGAAGAGGAGGAAAGGAGAGTATGAAAAAGCAAATAACAAAGCTTTTAAAATGACCAAATCTTAGTTTTGTAATGTGTTCTGTATCTATATTTGATTTCTAAAAGCATCAGCTACTCTAGAATTCACTTCAAATAGAATAACAAAATCACACTGTGAAGATCTTACTCTAAAGATGGGTTGAAAAGCTTTCTGGTTCTCTCCACCTTATTGTTCTACTCAGCTCTTTCCCTATTCCTGTCCCCAGCAGGCTTCCCTTCAGAAAGACCCAAGGCATTGAGTCCAGCACTAAGCCTCAAGGGGCCAGCCATGAAGCCAGGGCCAGTTTCACACTGGTGGCAGTGGGAATAAAAAAGAGAGAAGACTCAAGAAGGATTTCAGTGTTTAAAAACAAAGCCAAAGAATGATTCCAGGTTTTAGCACCACAAAGGCTCTTAGAGGCTGCCATATAGAGAGATACAGGGTTTTCAGAAAAATGTATACGGCATTAACCTAATGTCTGAATGTGCACACATACCTTCCTGGAATGATGCAGCTTTTTTTCCTATCATGGTAGAACTCAAGTCCTTTAATAAAACGAATGGTAGGCACTGAAGCACTCGGGTCTGAGAACGAGGCTACTGACTGTCTGCAGCTGATGAAGGATAAATCCAAGACGGCCCTGTGGTAGACAGTCTGAGTTACTGGGAGAATGGTGAGGCCATTAGGGAAGAAATGGGAAAGTCAGCAGGGAACTTCGTTTGGGGATGACAGCAAGAAAGATTTTGAGTTTAGACATTAAAGTGAGAAACACCCAACATAATGCTGGTTTTATAATCAACCACTGAAAATATGATAGTTTTTCTAGACACTAGGCCTCAGGCTGGGGTCAGGATAAACTGTCAATGGCAAAGCCCAAGCCGGTACACAAACAAGACAATCAGCACCCATGTGGGAAGGTGGATGGCCACAGTCAGGCAACAGAACTCACATGAAGTCAAGGGACCAGGGCCAGAGTCAGCTACTAAAGTCATCAGAGACACAAAATGATCAACACGGCAAACAATGAGAGGCCGAAACCATAGGTACAACCCAGTATCAAGATCAACAGACGCAAGTAACAAGAAAGGTGTGAGTGCCAGGATTCGGGCATGCAACAGTCCACACTGACTTTCTGGGAGAATTTTGGGACTAACAGAGCCTGCTGTGCAGGTCTGCAATTCACCTTCCCAGAACTACTCTGGTCCACCAGTGCCCGGCCCACACAGTTCACAAGTAATGGATGCCCAGGGAAAGAAACTGTTCAGAGAATGAAAAGGCAAGCCACAGACTGGGAGAACACATTCTCATGTCACATATCTGATAAAGGTCAAAACAATCTTAAATCTCAACAATAAGAAAATAACAACTCAAATAAAAAATGGGCAAAAGATCTGAATGGACACCTCACCAAGAAGATATAAAAACAGCAAAGAAGTATATGAAAACATGCTCCACATCATATGTCATTAAGGAATTGCAAATTAAAACAATAAGGAGATACCACTATACACCTATTAGAACGGCCAAAATCCAAAACACCAACACCACCAAATGCTGGCAAGGATGTAAAGCAACAGCAACTCTCACTCATTGCTGGGAGCAAAATGGTACAGCCACTTTGGAAGACAGTTTGGCAGTTTATTGCAAAGCTAAACATAGTCTAACCACATGATCCAGCAGTCACATTCTTAAACATTTGTCCAAATGAGTTAAGAACTTACGTGCACATAAAAACCTCTACACAAACGTTAATAGCAGCTTTGTTCATAACTGTCAAAAACTGGAAGCAACTGCAGTTATTTCAATAGCTGAATAGATAAAATAACCTATGGTACCTCCAAACAGTGGATTATTACTCAGTGATGCAAAGACATGAGCCATCAAGTCCCAGAAAGGCATGGAGTACCCTTAAATACATACTGCTGAGTGAAAAAGGCCTACTAAACATGCTGCTTACTGTGTGCTTCCACCCATTCTCCAATCACACAATTGCATGACATTCCGGAAAAGGCAGAACGATCAGCAGTAAAAAGCTAGTGGTTGCCAGGGGTTTGTGGGGGTGGAGAGATGAACAGGTGGAGCACAAGGAACTTTTAGGGAGTGAACTATTCTGCATGATTCTATAATGGTGGATACATGTATTATACAATTGTCAAACCTACAGAATGTACACCACCAAAAGTGAACCCTAATGTAAACTATGGACGTTAGTTAATAATAATAAATCAATATTGGCCTATCAATAACAAATGTACTACACTAATATAAGATGTTAATAGCCAAGAAAATGTAGGTGTGTGTGGTAGGCGGTAACACTGGAACTGTGTGCTTCCTGCTTACTTTTTCTGCTTCAACCTAAAATTGCTCTAAAAATTAAAGTTTTTAAAATAGCGTTTTTGAAGAAATGAATGTCTTGCTTTCTTGCCCAGCCTGGTCTCAAACTCCTGGCCTCAAGCGATCCTCCCATCTCAGCCTCCAAAATGCTGGGATTACAGGCATGAGCCACCACATCTGGCCTTAAAGTCTTTTTTTTTTTTTTTTTTTTTAAGTAATAGATTATATACCCTTCATGAAGACAGAAACAATTTTATCCTGTTCACCACTGTATCTGGTCCCTAGCATAGTGACTTTCGAATAATAGGTGATTAATTTTTAAAAGCTTTAAAAATTAACACAAATGTATACATATCCTAAATGTATATTAAAATGTGGAGTAAATATCAACTTAAAGACATGACAATTCATCCATTTTTGCCATCAAATAAAAAGGTAATCAATACCATCACAGCAGACTACAGTATTTTTGTGACACACTGTTACGGCAACCTAAAAATATCTAGCAATAATTATTTTTGTTTTAGTTTAATACTATTTGGTTTTTAAATGACAACTCCATCTTGTATTTTACACTTCATTCTGAAAGCTGAACAACAACATTTTACAAGTAACTATTTCCATGAAAGCTATTGTTTTTCAGTTTGTGCTTAAACTAAAAATTCAGTGTTTAGAAAATTTATTTCAGCTATATTTTGAATATATATCAAATATATTTTGATCCAAATGTTATTTTCCTCTCCCACTGCTCTGAATGTCATACGATTACAACATTCAGAAGTGACATAATTAAAGTCAGGTCTTACAAAGATGAATTAAGGTCCTCCTGCAAAAGACATTAAACACACACACACACGCACACAATGTAATTTCCTTCCTTTTCTTATTCAATCTCGTTTGCTTCCCGCCCCCCACCCCCACCAGTGCAAACTGCTGTTCACTTCCCTTTCAGATCAGGGGCACCTGTGTCTACCTCTGTCCAGGTATGTTGTCACTGGGTCAACCTGATACGTCCTTGGATTTCCTAGCAGGCATGTGTGGTCCCTGGGTAGCCAATTTATGCAATGACTTGTCCATCTGTTGCCCTAACTCCAGGCTACGTGACCAGTCCATCTGTGCCTGTTCGACTCTGCGTGCTGCCTCGCTTGTGTACGTGTGCCTCTAGAGTCGTGGGGTATTCTGTCCCCTGCTTCCTCCTCCTCTGTCTCCTCTGTGGGAACTTTGCTCCTTCCCTGTTCCATCCATCTCGGGCTCCTGCAGCTTTCTCATTCCACTTTCATTACTAACCAGGATGCTGTGCCCATCACTGGCCAGGCGTGGTGGTATTAAAAAGCTCTTGCATACTTGTCACATGTGATCCCTCATCCAGAAGTGGAGCTTTTATTCTGCTGTGACTGGACCAAATGGCAGGGAGAGCCTCCTGCCTCCATGGCTCGCCCACACACAGCCGCTCATTTCTTCCCCTTCTTGGCCACTTCTTCTGACAGATCGGATCGTTATTGTGAATCTATTTTGTCCTGCAGAGTTTATTTCCCAACCAACCGAAATGACTTGGTTGTGTTTTCTTTTCCGGACTGCTCCCTCTGACGCATTCTCAGGGACGCAGCTCCAGGCCTCTTCCCTGGAGTGTCTCTATTGAGGTCCTCAGAGGGCGTGTGCCAAATTAGGACCGTGAACAGCAGAACACCCATCAGGGAGGGCCTACAGATGGGGTGAGGCGGGCAGAGCCCGAGTCAGGAACACCAGCGAGCTGGGTGGCACTGACTGCCATGGAAGAAGCCAACAGGAGCAGCGGTCCCAGCCTACAAAAGCCAAGCCAGGTGCAGGGAACTGAGGTCCAGGAGAGGGTAGAAAGCACCCTGAATCTCCCCTGCACGCCGGGACTGCTTTCCTTAGTCCTGGGTTTCCTAGGACGGTCTACCTTCCTGGAGTGGAATATCAGCATATTATTTTCTGAGCTTTCCCAAATGTCCAGAAAAATGTTTTGCACCTAGTAAGTACTCAAAAGAAATGGGAACGGGGAAAGGGAGGGAAAGTGACTTAGGAATCCCAATCCCACCCACAGGAGCAGGGAGAGAGAAGCAGACAACTCCAGATGGGCGAATGCCACAGGTCCCTACACACCTGGCTTCACCACGAAGTACGTCCTTTACCACCTGACTCTGATTATGAGCAGTGTTCCTTTCACCAACCTGTGAGTTAACTCTTCTTCTTGTAATTGCATTGTTTTATAGGCTTGATATTTACAGAATACTACAGAAATGATAAAATTGCATTTACATAGCTTCTGGGGCACTCCAGAAACTCTGATAAATTGTGTCACCTTGCTACAGCCCAAAAGATGCTGGAATTTAAAATTCCCTTACCTTTGCCAGAGAGTGGCCATAGATCTAAGTCCATTTGTTTTCAGGGCACTGAGAATTTCACTAGATCTGACAAGGTCAAAGGCAACAGATGAACAAAGAAGATGATGCTTCTTTTTTTTTTTTTTTTTTTGACAGAGTCTCTGTCACCCAGGCTGGAGTGCAGTGGCGAGATCTCAGCTCACTGCAACCTCCACCTTCCAGGTTCAAGTGATTCTCCTGCCTCAGCCTCCCAAGCAGCTGGGATTACAGACGTGCACCACCACGCCCGGCTAGTTTTTATATTTTTAGTAGAGACAGGGTTTCGCCGCGTTGGCCAGGCTGGTCTCAAACTCCTGACCACAAGTGATTGCCCGCCTTGGCCTCCCAAAGTGCTGGGATTACAGGCATCAGCCTCCCCACCCAGCTGTATATCTGCTTCTTAAAAAGGTCTAAGATAACTGGCAAAGTCCTCTGCTGAGTAATCTGAGGGAAAGCCTGGTTTCGCCAAGACCTCAGCTCTTTAAACCATCAGGGAAGAGTTGCCATGTGGGACAAGGGAGTTATTGTTCAGAACTTAGGAGAGACTTTGGACTTTTCTCACGATAGATTCTGACTCTTCATATAATCAGGAAGCACCGTGCAGGGCTGACAAGAGTCCCAGAGCCTTCCAAGACTTGCCAGTGGGATCCTCAGGCACGGCCTTCTTTAACGCATGAGGGGACCTGACAACTGGGCATTGATCAGGAGCCTATTGAGAGCAAGGCCTGCTCCAGGTGTCACAAGAGTAGGGAGATGAAAAGACCTAGTCCCTACCCTCAAGGAAAATCTCACCTAGTAGGACAGGAGCCTTTATGTAATAACAGGCCCTGCTTTCCAATTAGCCAGTGAGTCTTAGCTAGGTGTTTTGTCTTTGTCACTTTGGAAGGGTGTTGTATGTCTCACTGACAATGGAGTTCTTTTCATTGAGCGACTTGTACCTTCTTGTTCTTTGAGAGAGACACAGCATAGGAGTTCAAAGCCAGGACTCTTGACATAGACTGACCCTGCATCCATTCTGGCTCTGCCGCTTACTAATTCCGGGGGTTTAGACAAGTCAGATAATCTCCCTATGCCTGCATTTGTTCATTTCAAAAACAGGGACACTAGCCTACCCCCTCCCTATCCAGCGGTAATGAAAATTGAAGAAGCTGTCACATGTAAAGAATTTAGAATTATGCCACACACTTGGAAAGGACTAAAACATATTAGCCATTATTTTCTATCTCCAAGTTCATATCTAAAGGCCATCAACATGTGTGTGTGGCAATCTCATGATCTCATCTCCTGCTTCTTAACAAGACATACTGGTGTTCACCTCTCTGCCGCGCTGACCTGGCTGGAGAGATCAGTGCCATCAAGCATGTCCTGTCAGAAAAATAAAATTACATCCTAGGTAAGAGAGTGAATTCTTGGGCCAGGGCAAGTCCTCTTCTAAATGAGACTGCTGCTCATCAAAGCCTTGAGTAATTAGTCTGAGCAAGACTGAGAGACAATTGTATTTATTTAACATCTATACTCAAATGGGAGGCCATTGAGGTACCATAATTGAAAGTAAATGAATCACCTGGATCAGGGATCAGGAGTTTGAGACCAGCCTGGCCAACATGGTGAAACCCCTCTCTACTAAAAATACAAAAAAATACTTGGGCACGGTGGTGGGTGCCTATAATCCCAGCTACTCCAGAGGCCGAGGCAGGAGAATTGCTTGAACCCGGGAGATGGAGGCTGCAGTGAGCCGAGGTTATGCCACTGCACTCCAGCCTGGGTGACAAGAGCGAAACTCCATCTCAAAAAACAAAGTAAATGAAGAAGGTTTATAGACACAAACAGAGCAGAATACATGGGCTGTCAGCGTCCAATGCATTGAGACCCAAGCTCTCTGAGGTCAAATATTCCTGGGGTAAGGGTATTCCACATTTAATTACACTGTTTTTTTGTGGAGCTGGAGAAGGCCCATCATCTTCCTCTTACTTCCAGGCTGCCTAAGGATCCTCTCAAGTCACTTGAATGCTTCTGTCTGTTCGTGCCCATTCCTGGTCACCCCTGACAGAAACGGTGTCATCACCTCCTAAAAAATCCTTGTGTGTCTATGAGCACTAACCCCGCCTTGCAATGCCCTGGCCAAGATAGGGCACATTGACATCTTAAGCAATCTTCCTATCTAACTAAAATGTTGGATCTGATATATTTTTTAAATATTTTAACATTTTTCACTGAGCTAGTATGAAGGAAAGAAATGAATAAGAAGCCTAGAAGATAAGCAAACTCCAGAGTTCTGAGGGTTTCTTCTGGACCCACCATGGCAGCCATTTGGGGCAGGAGAAGGAGGGCAGGAGATGAAGCCCAAGGTCCCCACAAAGTGAGAAATCTTATAAGAAACACTCCCAGTGGGTTGCAACTCAGGGGGTCAGAGACTACAGCTGCACCTCGGGGGGACACAGAAATACATGTACTTCTGCCCCACAGAAAGGGGAGCATGCACACATGCCTATCTGAACTCTGGCGCTCTGGAGAGAGAAAAGTACTGTTGAAATTTTTTACCAGTCATCCACCTAGACAGAGGTGCTGTCTGAATTCTTGTTACTTATGTGGCTCAGAAAAGAAAAGTAAGTTTCAACGTTAAGTGCTTTTGACGAATGAAGTCCCCAGTTGCCTGATACCAGCTAGCGGAAATCCTCTCTGGCAGAACTGCACTTCAACCCAGGCCTCCAAGCCTCCTCCACTCCAGAGTTCTTACATTCATCTCTACTGAACGTTTAAAACCAGTTTCCTACGTTGACAGCAGCTTCAATCGTAACTGTCAAAGGCTGGAGACATCCAAGATATTCTTCAGTAGGGGAACAGACCAGCAAACTGGGGTACATCCAGGCCATGGAATATTATTCAGCACTAAAAAGAAATGACCTACCGAGCCATGAAAAGACAGGGTGGAAATTTCAGTGCATATTACGGAAAGAAGCCAATCTAAAAAGGACAGAGACTGTGTGATTTCAACTCGATGACGTTCTGAAATGGGCAAACACATGAAGACTCTGAAAAGATCAGCGGTTGCCAGGGGTTGGTGGGGGAGGATGGGCTAAATAGGCTGAGCACAGAGGATTTGAGGGCAGTGAAATCACTCCGTACAATAACTTCACGGTGGACACAGGTCATTCATTACACATGTCAGAACATCTAGAGTGAACTCAATGCCAACTATGGCTGCTGGGGACATGTCAGTGTGGTCCCTGGGGTGTACCAAATGCACCACTCTGGTGGGGATGTTGGTGGTGGGCATGGTAGGGGGATGGGGGGGATGGCAATTGTCTTTACATTCTGCTCACTTTTGCTGTGAACCTAAAACTGCTCTTTAAACAAAAAACCGTTTATTAGATTAAAAAATTAAAGCTTTATTTAAAAAAGAAACCAGCACCCTCCCAATGCCCCCACACTGCCCACCCTCCCCCCCCCCACTCCAGCCCCTAGTATGTGATTTCGCCATTTTACAACCTGACTCTTGCAGCCAGACAGATGATTTTTCCCCAGAGCATTTTCAAACTATCAAACGCGACCGAACACGCCTTAAACAAGGTGACAGATTATTTTTTCTTGTGCACAAAGACACCCAAGTTCAGGCACCTATGGCTTTTTGTCAACTCATCCTTCCAGAGCCAAGCAGGTCTGCTGACAGGGGCACTGGCGTGACAGTCGCCAGCAGCTCCTTACCCGCTGGGACCGAGGGGGAAGGGACAGCTTTACATGAAATTCACTTAGGGAATCAGGCTGAAATTGAAAACAGAAGGAGCACCGGTCATTGGGAGAACGCGATGCTCTGGGACCTTGCTGCAAAACCTGGAACCTGTACAGAAACATCTCTGACTGAGGCTCCCGGCCCGCCAGGGCGCACCTCTAAGGAGGCAGAGAATTAAAAGGCCCCTTCCCTCTGCACAGACTCCTCAATCATCCTGCGGGTTTCCACGAGCATCCAAAGTGCAGCCTTGCAGTGGGCTAGTGATGAGCGAGGTGTGGCAAGCCTTCTCGTTTTACTGCATGTTTCAGCCCAGAGTTCACTCGGCCCTCGTCCTCAACTGCTTTACAGACTAAGCTCCCGGTGGGTTTTGAGGCAGCACTCTAGGGCCAGAATATTGAGGACAGTGCTGGGGGAAGCCTCTCTCTCAATCAGAGCATCTTAGACACTGTTTTAATGGACTTCTGTGCAAAATTTTTGTCTGAAGAAAAGATTCTAATGCCTAATAAAAGTTTCAAAAAAAAAAAAAATCGCTGGAATAGATGACCTCTAAAGTCCATTCAGCTAAAGAAAAGGAAATCCCATGTTTCTGTAGATCACATCCATCTAAACAGTTCCAGACCTCTAGATTATTTTTATAAGCCATTTTCAAAACTCTAGCACAGTTCTAGCACAGCTTAGCATTTTTAAATTATCCTAAAGTGCTCAAGAAAGACATGTGAAAATGCATTTACTGGAAATGAGTGAAGAGAAGGCTTAGAAGGAGACAGTCTTAAATATAAACCCTGTTTTATTTTCAATCCTACCAGCAGATTGACAAAACCTCTAATGAGCCAGGTGGCACACTGAGTAACTTTCCAAGTGCCCCTGACCCCTGGCACATTTGTAAGGGGCAGCACTGATGCTGCTCTATTTCATGGGCCTGTGACAGAGACGAGTAGGTAGAATGAGTTGTGGATTACAAATATCCAAAGTGGTCATGGATATAAACTACTATTGTAATACCCATTAAGAGCATTATGTTTTCAACTGTTCTTCTAAACCTAAGATGTGTACTATGTGCTAAGTCACCAGTTTCTGTGACTTCTTTTAAGCCTTATAACAATAAACCAGAGTGGAAAAAAACAACATATCCTTAACTAAAGGAAAGAAGATGAAAAAGAGAAGACAGGGGGAGCAGGAGGAAGAGGAAACATCAAGAAAGAAAGAGGAAGACAACAGCTATAAATAATCCTCTAAAAGGTTCAAAACATGTTGTGGATAGGTGGTCACCCTCATCAGAACGCTCCAGCCAGAGACGTGATGCTAGCTCCCATTTTCAAAGAACGAAGACACTGAAATTAGTTCTGTCCCTCAGCATTCCCTGAGAGACCTCACGATTCCACGCCTCAGAGGCCAGGATTTATTAAGTAAAGCTTCTCCTGCAGCTGAGGGGCCTCAGTGGTTTGTAAATGATTCCCAGGCTGAGGAGCCCCCGGCAGATTGGAGGCACAGCCCCAGCAAACAACAGTGACCTCTTCCCAAGCCGCTCCGCTCACGTCTAGGTGCTTCACTCCCATGACAAGCGACCGTGTTTTTCTCTCTTGTTGCAATTTTCACTTGGCAGATGGATGGGCCAATACTTGACCCAGATATTTATTTTTAATGTAACTTAGAAAAAAAAGGAAACCTTTATTCTAAGGCTCTAAAAACTGTCAGTCATTATGAAGTAATTAAGACCCAATATATCCCATAAAATTCCTAGAGAAGCTCAACCCCCTGACCCCCTATAAGGTTATTTTCTCATATTACATTATGGCTCCATTAGATGTGATTTGAAAACATCAGTGTGGGCACATTCATCAATTGCTTTTGCAATTACGTTTTAAGAACTGCTTGCTATAGCAAATTCCTCTCAATTTCCCTTCTAAGTCTTTGAGAATATAATCCTAAAACAATGAAAGAATAACCTATTTCCAGTGTTAAATGGGTATAAAGGATGTTTTCATTATTGTTCCTTTCCATTTGTTTTCTACTTAAATGCCCTATTTCAGTTTTACCACCAGAAATGCTGAAATATTGACGCATTTAACTACTTAAAGTCGTCAGTCTGTTGACCTTTGACCACCACACCTGTTCCTCAGCAGTGATTTAAGCTGTTTAAGGAGGTGAGTTGAACAGCCAAACAAGCTATAGAATATTAAAATATCAAGGTCATATGAAGAACATGTAGCACATGCAATAGTCTTTAGAGAGTCCACAAACCATCCAATTCACTCACCCCTTGCCTTTCAATGACAAAGAACAGACCTTGACATCATCATTGGAGTCTTTAGCCAATGGCCTGAAGAGGAAAGAAAGGCACTAAATGCCTCCTTTCACCATTCGAGGACAGCAGGATTGTGAGGCCCTATGTTTTGCCGCTTGCCAGACTTTAGTTATTTGAAGCGATAGAAAATCCTCATCCTCTCTGATGTCTAATGCTCAATTTAAATATCTGGGCAAACTCGGGATACCTCTAGCAAAATGTGCACATGTCTCTTCAGTTTCAACTTTGAACTACCCATCAGCATACAGGGTTCAGACCTATGTGAGTATGACAGACCATGATTTTGTCTAGATACTGCCAGAGAGCCCCCATAGAGTCACTCAAATTTTAGAACTGGTGGATGAAGGACATATGTGATGGTGAAAAGTTGCTCTGAGTTCAATAGCACTGGCTGAGTGCATGTTTTACTTATTGCAATGCCATCACCCTTGTATATTGAAAACTGGAGCAGGTGCGTACCAGGATATTACATGTAAGGTCTGCAGGCCACGCTTGGTGGACAAATCAATTTGCAGACGGCTTGCCCTGATTCTGCAGGACTCGGCAGTCCCCAGCCCAGGCCGGGAAGCCAATTTGCAGAAGCTTGAAAGGGAGGGAGGTGAGGGAGGTGAAAGAGCAAGGAAACCACTCCCCCATTCAATGATTTTCTTTCTTGGTCCTAAGTCCTGGGCTCCTGCAGGCGCTCTTTATTGTCACGACCTCAGCTCTGCTGCTGGCCGTTGCAGACAGGACTTAAAGCGTCTAGCAGACACAAGAACTATCTATCGGGAAATCCCAGGACTCAATATTGGGGGAAAAATCCAGCCTAACAGAAATGATAAACAGGAACCAAATGACAAAACTATGACCTCTTCAAATCTTAACATTTCCAACTCCAAAGCCACCCCTACTCTGAGTCCTTAACTGTAAACCTCACCGAGAGGGGCAGAATTGGTGTATGATCTAAACTTCCTTTGGGTGTTCTAGTCACACTGTGATCTAAGAAGACAAGCACATTTTCAACCCTTCCACTAAAATCTCTCAAATCACTTCACCTCTCTCGGCCTCAGTCCCCTCACTGGACAAAGAAATCTGTCTTGGAGGTTTCCCAACATTCTTAATAACTTTTCAAAATAAGGTGATTAGGCAGGACATCAACATATAATACAGCTGAAAGCTGTGCATGGGCTCTCCAAGCAGCTGGACTGTTATCTAGTTCAAATGTCATTACCTCTGGAGCTCCCGCAGAACCTTTCTGAAAGCCTAAGGGTTCCATGGTCACCCAGTTTGAAAGCTGCTGTATTGGAAGATGGTTGAAACCCTTCCAGGTCTCAAATGCCTTGACCTCCCCCATGACCTATGCCCCCCCATATCAACCCTTCAGAGGGGTGCTGTTGGTCGAGAAGCCAAGCTTGCTCTTTCTGGTGACTGAGGTTTAGAATAAACAAAACCAGCCGTTTTCTCGTTACCTATACTTTTTCCTCAGGCAATGGGTCCACTCACTGAACTAATCTGTCTTGCACAGCTGCCTGGATGGGCGTGTGCGGAAGACGGCACTGGGTGAGCAGGTATCTTTGGTCCTAAGGGTATGAGTCAAGGGTCTCTGCTCTTGAAGACTGCTTTGTGCCTCTTGGTTTGAGAGAGATAAGCATTTTTATCCCGCCTGCTACAAGTTTAAGGTGCAATTTTATGCCTAAAATAAGAGGAATAAAAAGCGATCAAATTGCTTGTAGCAAGAACTGAACACCAGAATTCTCGCATTTTCAGGAGTATGTCAATAACTTAGTAATTTACCTTGACTGACATTGAAATGAGTACAATAAGACTGACTATGCACTAAAAAGAGATTTAATGCAGTCTGCAAGGAATTTAGAATGAGTTTTACATTGCTTGATAAAATCTGCTAATAACAGAACTCACCCCTACTTTGAAGAATGGGATCATTCATCTCATGTAAGATACATAGACATGCGCTTCCACCCAAACACTTCAGAAATTAAGTCAAACTTAAAAAAAAGTATACTGAGTTGTTTTACATTAGTGAGGAAATTATTATTCCATGCTTAGTTAAAGCTCTCAAGCATCAAGGAAATAATTATATGCATTTGGAAAAGGGGGTGACATGACCTGACCTCCTAAGAACACAGATGAAGAAGAGAAGAAGATGGGTTCCGTGTGCTGTGCCAGGCATACTTGTTGCAGGCTGGCCCAGGCCCTGCCAAGCAATGCTTCACGATCCATCGTGTTCATCTTTAACATGCCCAAGAGCTAGAAAGTGTGTATCCTAGATTTTCTAGAATACTCAGATTTGAAACAAATCAAATAAGAATCCAATCACAACTCAACTGGTTTCATCAAGCAGCATTGCTCCACTCTACAAGAGAGGAAATGGGCTCAGGGCAGGATACGTAAGCACCTGACAGTAAATATTTTAGGTTTTGCCAACCATATAGTTGGTCGCATCACCACCCCTAGAGGGTCACATGAGGACTCCCACACTCTGCTCTTCCCACACCTGGGCTCCTGCTCAAGACCTCTGTTGAACAGCCCACTTGAAAATCCACTGGGGTATTCTGTTGATAAGGAAATGTCTGGGCCTCAGATTTCCCGTGGTGCTTGTGCAAATCTTATGAGGAAAAGTTGTGCAGCTCCTTTCATGCTTCTGGATTCAGTGCCACTTGGCTGTGCAGATTTCTAAAAGCTTTTGAATAGACTAATAAACATGGAATTGTTCTGAACATCTGTAAGCAAAATATGAAAAGATATTACCCACTGAATGAACATCCTGGGTTTTCTTGCCAGAAATGGGGTATTTGTATATTAGGCTAATGCACTGAAATTAACCCAGAATGCTTATCCATTGCAGAATGTCTTTTCATATTTTCATCTGTACAGTCGTTATTATAAAATGTAAGAATAATTCTCTATCTGAGCATTCAGGAATCTGAATAGCTCAATTACTTCTAAAATCAATGTAGTAAAGCAACAGCATGCCAGTTAATCAGTTGGTTTGCATAACAACTGTTTGAGGGGGTGTGTGTGTGTGCATGTGTAAAGAGAAAACCAGTGTCAGCCCAACTCCTTAAAACAAATGTGAAAGATCAAGCTTTCATTTGACTATAGAGAAAATTCTGGAAGACAGGAACCAGTATTCTTCACATCACAACCAATCTTCTCCTAGGACCTGGTGCAATGCCTTGCATGTGGTACCTTTCCAATAAGTGGCATATTTAATTTATTCAAGTAAGGCCTACATACAAGTTAGGCTCCTCATGGCTATTCCGGTCCAGGTTCTGGGTTTTCTAGTGCCAGCCAGATGCTGAGCTTGTAGGAAACACAAATGGACAGATGAATCTTTGGACATCATTTTAGGTACAAAACAGTGGCCACTAAGACATGAATTACTTCTCAGCACGTCTCTTAGATCAGAAATGAATCAGAACAGTGGCCCAACAGAGGTCTGCTGGCCATGAGAGATGCTACCCTGTGTCCCAGACAAGACTGGGTACCTGGTGCAGAAGCTGGTCGTGGGTGGCTTTCAGGGGGGTTAGAATTCAGGCCCAAAACATCTGGGTGAGGAAAGTTTCTCAGCCTGTGCACTATTGGTTCAGTGCTTAATGAACCTGAGGAAGGGAAGATTATAGATTACTTAAAAGGTACATTCACTTTTAAAGCAGGTTTAAATGAAATTATGGGCACATGCAAGGGATGGGAAATCTCCAAGGGAATGCAGGAGGCAAGTGAAGCCTTGGAAGATCATGGAGGTCCGGCCAAAACTCTGTTTTCATCATATAACTCAACCCAAGGTTAACTCAATTTGGAGAGAATGACCTGTACAGACTAAACTCACAATAGACTGAGATGTATATCTCAGAGTGGCATTTTATTGAATTCTGAGTGAGAATTAGAACTGCATGTCTGACCAACCTGATTTCAATGCATTTTCTTTCTGTAAATAATCCCCATAGGAGGACAAAAGATTGGAAAGTTTTAGAGTATGGATCAGAACATGAGGTTAGTGACACAACTTAAAAGCGCCAGGGTATCAGGCTCTGTGGGTCTGCCCAGAACACCCAAGAGAGTGGCTGGACCTCCCCTCTCCTAGGCTGTTCTAGCTCACCAACCTCCTGCTAAGGCCCTATGTTCCTTTTACATAGTCAGGGCTTTCCATTAGGTTACTCTGAAATCCTACTGACACAGAAACCAATCTCTCTTTCCCAGTGACTGTCCATCTCCACTGTGACTCAGTGCAGGCTGATTTTCTACTGCCATTCCCAACGGGCAACTTTATTCCAAATTCCTAAGAGGCTGTCCCCTTGTATTCTCTACAGACGTCAGGTGCAAGTGGCACCAAGCAATGGAGACTGCCCACCACGAACAGCCCCATTAGTGAGCCCACGATAGGGACACGTCCTCTCTCAGCTACTATGAGAAGCCACGTTATCTTTTCTATATGCCTAGTCACAACTCCAGTTTGGGGTTCGGAGTCACTGGCCTATCAATTTCCACATAGAAATACCATTTGGACATGAATCCACACCCTCTCTGGACACACACTGCTTCTACACTCACACCCACACTCTCTCACTCACTTCTCCCCTGTTGAGGCTGTGCAGACTCACTGACGCAGCAGGGGTAGCAAACTTGAGCCGATGGTTCCTCGGCCTGTGTTCACCCACCTGTGTGCTGAGATAATGCTTGTGGAAGCTCTGATGTGTGTCATCACATAAGAGGTTGCACAGAGCAGTAGTAAAGCTGGCCCTGTGGATTCTGTTAACCCCTCCTCCCATATCTCTGGCATCTGCCCCAAGAAACCACAAGGTACCTCAAACTCAAGCATACTGCTTTATGAGAGAAGGAATTTGCACACAATCCAGGTCCCTATGCTTCTTTTCTTGACAAAATAAAAGTAAAAACCTTTACAAAATATTCACGGATTGTGATCAAAGTTTTATAAACTTAATTGCAAGCGCAAGAGAAAGCAATTTTGAAATCAATGCAAATACTATAGTACAGACTAGTATTTCCCCCACACTGGACCTCAGCAATTACTATGCATCTTACCAGAGAGCCTTGGGTTTTTTCTTTCCTTCTTTCAAGTCAGACCCCTCCAGGGCTGACTTGTTCGGCAAGGCTTTGAGCACCAGAGGCTTCAGAGGGGAGGCCCGCCAGTGTAACCTGCTTTATGTCTCCCCCACCCCTCTCCTCGGTCAAAAATCTTTAATTAGCTGGTTACCATAATTACTCTAGCTAGGGACCTTATTTGTTCTCCTTCTCTGTTATTCCCAGGGACCTGAAGGCTCCACCACTTCTGTGCCAGGGGGACCTTCCTATCATAGCTCCTCTCTGCCTTTTTGTTTTTCCCTTTTATGATCAGAACAAAAAAAAAAAGCCTAGGGAAAGAAATCATCTCTCCTTCTGTGTCTGGGTAAGACCCTATAACTATCCCTTTCCAATCAGGAACAAGTTTCCATGACAACCATGCTTCCCAATGCTACTGTTAACTTAGCAGGTAGTGTTCATATCAAATCGAGTTATTTACCAACCTCCGTGGTTTCTGTACTTCACCACTGCTAGACGCCTCTAACACACCAGCTGTTTGCATGAACTGACTTTGCCCTTTTTCCTTCTAAACATAAGGAAGACAAAAGAATTTCCTTGACATTCTCCTTAATCATTTAAAAGCACACCAATATAATAAAAAATATAGGAGAAAGATAGATATGAAAGAGAATTTGTGACTTGGTGGAACGAAGTACAAAGGGATAAATGGAGAATGGCTGGGATATGATGACAGCTACGAGACTTACACCACGGTCAATGGCATAGACTTTGAGCTGAGAGCTAATGAGGTAGGGATTCCTGCTAGGTATGACCTTAGGTAAGTTATTTATCCTCTCTGAGCCTCAACACTCCCTCTGTAAAAGATAGAAACTGACATACTTCATGGAACTGCTTAGAGAAAAGCAAAGACAGAGAAAGTGCTTATTAGAGTGTCTGGCATATAGCATGAGTTTAACACATGGCAATTATCATGTTGTTATTAACATAAACAGCTGAACTGAAAAGGGTTCGAGCAAACAAGCAATCGCAATATTCTAACTGATCGTTAACATTTTGCTGGTTGAGGATAATAGGGATAAAGCAGTAGATATTTAGGGGTTTTCTTAGCAACCTTTTTCTCTTAGGCCATTAAGTCATGTCTGGAATGACAGGAATGAATCTATTCATTTCCATTCCTCAGACTTGAGAGGATACACCTGGGTGATCTCCAGGATTCATTTGAGTCTATTTATAGCTATGCATAGCATTTGTTTAATTTTGAAACAGAAGTAAAAAAAAATAGGTTAACCATTAAAATATTTGTTCATTATACCACATTCTCCATACCAATCAGAATATTTCAATCCTTCTCTAGAGCAAGAAAAAATAAGAATGTGCACATTTTTATAATATTTTCATTGTTGTACAGCTCAAATTTTATTTCAAAATAAAATTCATATTGTAGTAAACACATCAACATGCTCATTATTCACCAAGCTCCCACACTCCAGCTTTTCCCCTCCATCATTCATGGTGCCCTCGGAGGGCTGAGTGCATCCTCCACAAACCGACTTACTTAAGCCTTTATTTTAAAAAGATAAAACTTCACATTTTACACCCCATTTCCATCAATATAGTGGACTATAGCTCCAGATACTCCCTCCCTATTAAGACCTCTTAAAATGGTGAATGTAAGTTTTTTAGAAAAACATTTCAAATGCTACCTGAGCTGGCAGGAAAGGAAAGGAAATCCCTGAAGGTCAGAAACAAATCCAGAGAGGTAATGTGGTATTCGAGATAGAATTTGTCATGAGGGCATCTGCCTATCCTGTTAACCTAGAGTAGAGGTCAGCAAATTTTTTTCCTGTAAAGCTCCCAACAGTAAATATTTTAGGCTTTGCAGACCACATAGTTGGTTCCGAGCACTCAACTCTGTCACTGTAGCATGAAAACACTCATAGATAATATGTAATAATAATAATAATGAGAATAGCTGTGTTTCAACAAAAATTTACTTACACAGATAGGCAGCAAGTGGGATTTGGCCTATGAGTCAATAGTTTGCTGATGCCTGCATTATAGCATGGCTTTCAATGTTTTTCCTTCCAGAAAACACAACCAGTATATGAAATGTTCGTCTCATGTGGTAGATTGTTGCAATAATGGTACTGATTCTTGATACTTCCTATATTCTTGCCTTTGGGGAGCCATCCCATATTGTCTCTGGCCTAGACCATATGACGTGCTTTGGCCAATGGTATAAAAGTGAATGTAACACAAACAGAGAATGGGGCTCATCCTCGCTTGCTGCTCTTAGGTTCTCTGCATCCACTACCATGTGAATTAGCTCAGACCAGCGTGCTAAAAATATATGGTCCATCATCCCCACACCCCAGCTGGCAGTTAGTGCTAACCAGCAGCCAGCACCAATTGCCAGGCCTAAGAGTAAAGCAGCCTAAGCCAACTAGCCCCCAGGCAACCCACAGGTTGACCTTAGCCACATGAGCAAATCCCAGGTGAGGCTAACAGAAGAACCACAAAGCTGAGCCCAGCCTCAACTGCTGATCATCAGAATTACAAGCTAATAAAATGACTGTTTGAAGCCACCATGTTTTAGAGTGGTTGTTCCACAGCAAAAGCTAAATGGTACATTCCACAGGAAGATGATCATCTTCTAAACATATAAAGTGAGAGGCCCACAAGTATATTTATGAAAATAATAAAGACTGAAGAAACATTTAAAAAAGAAACATATTTCCATTTTAAAGAGCCTGTCACCCAACAGTTGTGACAAGCCCTTCCTTGTTTCTCCTAGTAATACAACAAAGCAAATTCTTCCTACCTGAGCAGACTTCTTTATAAGTAGGATTTGAAGTATAGCCTCCTGCAAAACCAACTTGAGTTGAATATACTCCTTTCAAGACCCAGAATTTCCTTTCAGCTCCCCAGAAACAGCCCATTCCTTAAAAAAAAAAAAAACAAAAAGATATTGATTATTCAAAACAAAGCAGTCACTGTACATTCACATACCTGTTAGACAAAAAAAAAAAAAAAAGGTGCTCCTGTCATTTGATAACCAAAAATGACTAAGATTTTATCTTTTAAAGAAAGAGATTTCTTAACATTGGTAAATAATTTCATTTACAATTATCTGCATATAATATCTCTTTGCTTTAGCTGTGCGAAAACTTAGAAGGCCTCAAATTTAATGGAGTTAGTAAATCTACACATTTCCAAATAACATAGTAAGGGGGTAACTATTTTCATATTTCCACATTCAATTCATAACTTGAATTAATAGAAAATTTACTGAATTATCCGCTCCCTGGTCACATATTTTTTTAAAAAATATTTTAACAAAGTATAGCACTAAGTTACTCATTTTAATGGGAAAACTTCCAAAATCAACATAAATTGGTGCATATTTCCAATTAACAATGTCACATATGTGTTTAGCGTTTTAAATTTTTTTAATCACTATAAACTTGCACGTGATAAATCACTACTTACTCAAAAGTAAGTTTTTCTGAGTTTTATTTCTGGATATAACGAATGCAGGAGAAGGGTTTGGAGGGGAGACAGGGAGAGAATGACAACAACAAACAAACTCACAAAAGTAGCATTCCATTCGACTAGCAAACACTGTGTCTATACCAGCAGCACAGGATCTCTTTGAACATCTAATGAAAATCACAACCCATCTCCCAAGAACACACACACTCACACACATCGAAAACGCTGCCGTGTACTTCCTTTGGCTCCAAATAAAGAACTTTCATTTTCTACCATAAGTTTCTAAACTGTCCAGTACAACTGGTGTTCTATGGCCCACTTCTAGATGTAAAAAAAGATTACTGCCTCACTCAAATTTTATATGGCTTTATGAAGTTACATATAACTGAGATCCTGAGTGGAACAACAGTTGGTAAATTAATATACACTATACACCTCTCATTCCTACACTCACTCGATTTACTAGATTTGATGACAGAGCTGAAAGATAAATTAGAAGTTTACTGAAATTCTCGACACTCTTTAATATTCTACTCTAAAAATCCAAAGCAACAAAACCCAAAAACCAATTTGAATAAAATTATACATTATACAAAAATATTCTATTTGCTAAAATGTGTTAACCAAAACTAGGTTAACATAAAAATATAAGACCAAATAATAAAATTTAATGCAGTAAAAAATTATTGTTGTGATAACATTGCAACATGGAAATGTCTGTGATATCATAATTATCTAAGGCTAAAGTAAAAAGGAAAAAACACAATTAAATGCATTTTTATTACAACTATTAAAGAATTTCACACCAAAATTAGACTGGAAGAAAATATACTAAGTATACTACAGTGATAACCATGACTGTATTATAGTGGTGACAATTTAGGAATATTTCTTCATTCTTCACATTTTTCTGTAACAGATTCCTATTACTTTAAAAATTAAAAAATTTACATTTTTAAAGAAAGGAAAAATATTCAAAGAAATAACATGAGCATCTGCTTATGCTTATGTTACACACCACTATTCCATTTTTTCCATTTACAAGTGAATTGCTTGCTGCTAGTGAATATAAATAAATATTTACTGAATATCTATAAAAATTAAGTATCCACAGGTCTCCAGCAAAAGGATTCACTATTCATTTGCTTTGTTGCACTCCCTGGGATGAGGGGAGGATGACAAGGATTCTCTGGAGAAGGACAAGTTGTAGGTGAGCGGAGAAGCTTCACTGCGCATAAATGACCATGAGGGCCCCAGGATCTGTGCAGAGCGCCAGGCAGAAGGCAGTCCACCCCTGAAGTTCAGGAGTCTGCAGAGTTTGTTGAATAAAATATTTCTGTGCTGCACAATGACTAACAGCGATGGCACCAGAGAACACCAGAATCCTTCAACCTTCATGTACAAGGTTCGTGACAGGCCACTTTAGTAGCCAGCCTGTCCTGACCTTTGCCCATGGTCCCACTCCAGTGGCCCCAGGTTTTTAAAACTTAAAATGTTTTTGGCCAAACCAAGCAAAACATTACCTGTAAGTAGAGAGATATTTAATCCACTTTTAATGCTTAATAGGGATCAAGTAATGACCCCATGAGGAGAATGAATGACCAGGATGCAGGTGGGCAAGGGTCTGGGCTGCCACGTGTGGCTGAAACAGTGTCTCAGGGACTGAAATACGGTCAATGTCCACATTTCTGGAAAGGAATGTGACTTAGGACACAGGTTGTTAGGAGGACAAAACTCCATGAAGCAACATTTCAACTAGGGACTGCAGGTTTAACCTAAACATTCTATTATGTGGCTTTGAAGGTGTGAGTGTGAAAATTGTGTGTGTGTGTGTGTGTGTTTAAACAAAGAAAACAGGCTTATTTATAGCAAAATTACTCATACATTTCAATAATCTGGTAATCATTATATCAGCAAATAAAATATAGTATGCATTACTTTCTTTAAATACTTCTTTTTAGCCTTTTGTTATAAAATAAAACTGATGCAAAAAAAAACACACACACACACACACAAAACAAACATATATTTCAATGCACTGTTATTAGGCAAACACCCTGACAACCACCACCGGGGCCAAGAATCAGAAGTTTGCCATCTACCCTGGACATGCCTCCATGTGTGCTCCACTCCAATCCCAACAGACACCCGATAGCCCAAAAAGTAACTGTTATCTGACTTTCACAGTAATCACCTCCTATGTTTCTTACACTTCTATCACCTAAGTGTCCATCCCTGACATTACAGTCTTGCTCATTTTTTAAATTTGGTATGTCTTTAAGTTCTTTTTTTTTTTTTTTTTTTTAAGATGGAGTCTCCCTCTGTAACCCAGGCTGGAGTTCAGTGGGGCGATCTTGGCTCACTGCAACCTCCACATCCTGGGTTCAAGCAATTCTTCTGCTGCACCCTCCCTAGTAGCTGGGATTACAAGCACATGCCACCATGCCCAGCTAATTTTTGTGTTTTTAGTAGAGATGGGGTTTTCTCATGTTGGCCAGGTTGGTCTCGGACTCCTGACCTCAGGTGATCTGCCCGCCTCAGCCTCCCAAAGTGCTGGGATTACAGGCGTGAGCCACCACACTCAGCCATCTTTAAGTTCTTTTAATCAATACATTGTCTCCATTCTTTTCCTTTGACCTTATCCCTTGAAGATCACAGTCTAGTTGACCTGTTCAGTTTCTCACACTGTGGATTCTGAGGACTGTGTTCTCATGGTGCAATTCAGTTCATGCCTCCGTCCTCAGAGGACAATTTTCTGCAAGTTGACAGAGGCTTCATCAGACTCAGAATTGATCCTTTGGCAAGACTAGAGGTGGGGCTATGGATGGTCTTTGATTAGAAAGCACAGAATGCCTAGATGTCTCTTTCATGTCTAGTTAGCATCCATGGATGCTCAATGCCTAGATGTGTTAATTCCTGGAGAGTTGCAAAATAGTGATCTTCTAATTCTATCGTTTCGTTTTCATACCTCATAATGAGAAGCTTCCCCTCAGCTACTACTTTGTTACTCAGTGGTACAATTCATAAGGGACAGGGAAGATAAATGCTTGATTGATCCATTTACATAGTGTCTTCAAGATGATGAACTTGCTATCTCCCAGGCTAATCGAAGAGGCTTATTTATAGCAAAATTACTCATACATTTCAATAATCTGGTAATCATTATATCAGCAAATAAAATATAGTATGCATTACTTTCTTTAAATA
>NW_012110585.1:2609311-2611954 GCF_000951045.1 Mandrillus leucophaeus | reverse complement strand
ATCCATTTACATAGTGTCTTCAAGATGATGAACTTGCTATCTCCCAGGCTAATCGAAGAGTTTTTTAAACATCATCATAAATGTATTCATTTAAACATATTTGATGATTTCAATTACTGCTCTCGTGTAAGCTCCAATAGTCATATCTTTGGCCAGTGAGACCTTCTTCAAATTGGCTCCTTGTCTGCAGTCGTCTCATAGCTTCTTTGCTCTCTGGTTTGACAGGACGTCCTAGACTCACCTTGTACACTTCCTACCCCAGTCCCAGAATCAACCATTTCACCAAGAAGCCTAGTTTAATGGGAAAAGGCACTTCGAGATCATAACATGGGTGACAATGAAGCACACTGCAGAGCGCACAGCCATGGAACACCAGGGGATGATGTGGCTGAAATTTCCCATCAAAAGGTAAGTCCCATCAGACCCACTAGATTATAAGGTCAAGGGGCTGCAGCCACAGTCTATCACAAAAAGGAAGTTGTACATCCAGAATCACGCACAAGCAGGACGAGAGGGCACACGTGAGCTGCATGAATAGGGAGCCAGACTCCCCCAGCACCCGCCAGGCTGCACCAACTCCCTCCCTCACACCTACAGCTGTGCGGCAATCCTGTAAAACCAGCTGGGGGCCAAGAGAAAGGCCATTTGGGGGATAGGGGTGTGGGGGGGTTTGAATGGTTGGCTCGTTATATGGGTGCAGGCTGGAAATGCAGAGCAGCCACACTGCAGCCTTACTTGAGAGTGGCCAGGAAAGACAGGGGTAAGGAAAAAATCCTTCCAACTGGTTCCTTCAGAGAGGGAAGAATAGCTCAAGCTCAGGACAGCTGTGGACTCAAGGGCAACTGCAAGTGGCTTGAGTGACTAGTCAGAGGCCAGAAACACAAAGACTGGAAGATGAGGAATTAGGAAATGCGGGGTAGAGGGACATAGGTGGACGTGTGAGAGTGAGTATGCCACATGAAGATCTCTGTACCACATGATAATGCCAGTCAGAGGACATCTACCATGAAAGAGGCACTCATCCACAAAGCATGGAAAGGGGCCCAGCCAGGGGATGCCAGCCAGTGTCTTCACTGGCCACCCTAGTACCTGCGTGATGGATGCAGGAACAAACTGGCCACAATGGCAGAGACCTAGGTTACACACGGCCCAACAGCATGCACACCCACTCAGCAAGGCCCACCTAGCTACTGCCACCACCAAATGTCCAAATGGCCAGCAACAGAGACTGTCACCAAGTGTCTTACACAGCACCACTCGAGAGGACCAACCCACCATTATGGTGGCAAAGGATTACCCCAGGCCCCTTCCATGATGAAAGGGCCAGTGATGCGTTCTTACACTCACGCACATGTATTCCCGGCATGGGTTTGACTTTCCTGCCTTCAGGGTCTTGGCCAACTTCTATCCCATAAATAACATCCATCAGACCAAGCAACTCACTTTGCAGCAAGGAAGATGCAGTAGTGAGCCCACAGCCGGTTTCCACCTGTTTTATTATACTGCACGTCGCCAGGAACCGCCACCCTGAAAAAGCACTGGAATGGCCCCAAGGCACAGTCACATCACCAGTTCAGAGAACGAACTCTGTGCAGGTGGGTGCCAGACTCGAGGACACTGAATCAGACTCCAAAGGTAGGGACACACCATGTTCTCCAAATGAATAATACATGTGTTTGGAAAGCAAAGGAGAGAAACAGGATTGACTTCATTTACCATCTCAGGGACCCATCAGGAGACTTTGCAGTTTTTGTTCCCACAACTCTTGGTTCTGTAGAGTTATGGGTCCTAGTCCCCCAAACAGTACACTTTCATCCAGGAATATAGCAAGAGTCCATTGAGTTATACGATACAGCTATTGCCTGGGCACTCTGGGCTCCTTGCTACAGGGACAAGTAGGCAAAAAGAGTTTGCCAGGTGCAATCATCCTATAAGCAGTGTAGAGGATCTCTGTTGCACCACAGCCTTGCAAGCATTTGGTGTTAGAAGTATATAAATATTTGCCAATTGGATGGGCTTAAAATGATATTTCGGGCCAGGCATGGTAGCTCACGCCTGTAATCCTAGCAGTTTCGGAGGTCGAGGCAGGCTGATCAAACGTCAAGAGATTGAGACCATCCTGGCCAGCATGGTGAAACCCTGTCTCTACTAAAATTACAAAAATTAGCTGGGTGTGGTGGTGCACGCCTGTAGTCCCAGCTACTCGGGAGGCTGAAGCAGGAGAACTGCTTGAACCTGGGAGGCGGAGGCTGCAGTGAGCCGAGATCGTACCACTGCACTCCAGCCTGGTGATTTTTTTTACAATTTTTATGTTTTGAATGCTATTTTTTCCAGTTATATGTTTACAGATATTATCTCATATGTGATTTGCTTTTACCTTCACTTATGATGTCTGTCATCACACAGATGTTTTAAATTGTAATGTGGTTAAATTTCTCTATCTTTCCCTTTATCATTTGTGTTTTTTGTACCTTGTATAAGTCCATCCATATATAAAGATTATAAAGATAATATCCTATATTTTCAGAAGCTTTAAAGTTTTGCTCTTAATTTTAGGTTATTAATCCATATGGAAGAATCTTTGCGTAGGGTGTGAGGTGGGGATTCAATTTATTTTTTCTATATTGATAACCAAGTATCCCA
>NW_012110585.1:2602331-2609261 GCF_000951045.1 Mandrillus leucophaeus | reverse complement strand
GGCCTCATCGTCACCAAGCAGAAGCCAAGCTCCTTCATCTGCTCCTCATTCGACACATTTTGGGATCCACTTACCATCTGCTCTCCTTAGAATGTACCCTGTCTCTTATACACATCTAGATGTGTATAAGAGACAGATAATATCCTATATTTTCAGAAGCTTTAAAGTTTTGCTCTTAATTTTAGGTTATTAATCCATATGGAAGAATCTTTGCGTAGGGTGTGAGGTGGGGATTCAATTTATTTTTTCTATATTGATAACCAAGTATCCCAAATAAATTGCTATTAAATAATCCATTATTTCTCCCACTTATCTCTAATGCTACCTTTATATGACATCATTGTAAGTAGTCCCGTTTCAGGGCTTTCTGTTATGTTCCATTCATTTGTCTATTCCTACACCAATACTATCCTGTTTTTCATCATTTATTCAACAAATATTTATTCACTGCCTACTATATGACAGGAATTGCTCTAAGCACCTGGGATAAATGAGTGAACAAAGCAAACAAGATCCTACCCTGTTTAGTGTGTATACTCTGGTGGGAAAAAGATTAACAACATTAAAAATAATAGGTAGATGACATAGTTTGAAGGTAGAAAGAGCTATAAAAAATGAAAAGAAAAGCAGAGCAGGTCAGAGAGATCAGGAGGGCTGGGAGGGCACAATTTTCAATAGGGTGAGCCTCAAAGGGAAGGTGGCTGCAAACAAAGCCATGAAGGCAGTGAGGCAGTCACCCATTCAGATATCCCTGGCAAGGCGCAGAGAAAGCAGTCTTACAGGGACAACAAGAACGTGCCTGCTATTTGTAAGGGGCAGGAAGGAAGCCAGTGTGAAGTAGCAGGACACGGATCAGAGAAGCCAGATGTGTAGGGCCTTGTGGGATCATTAAGGACCCTGGATTTTACTCTGAGTAAAATGGGTAGCCACGGTAGAGTTTTGAGCAGGAGAGGAAATGACAAAACTTATGTTTTACAAGATCACTCTGGCTGTACTCGGCTGAAAATAGACTAGAGTGAACCAAGCACAGAGGCAGTGAATGGTTAAGAAACTATGGCTGTAATCCAGGTAAGAGATAATGGTGGTTTAGACCAAGTGGTAGCAGAGGAAGTCATGGGTCATGATTAGATTCTGGATATATTTTGAAGATAGAGCCAAAAGGATTTCCTGACAGATTTGACACAGAGTTTGAGAGAAAGAGAGGGTTATGGTTGACTCGAAGATTACTGGGTTAAGTGGGGAACCCTGTGAATGGAGTAGATTTGTAGGAAAATATCAGGGGGTGGTAATCAGGCTAGTTTTAATAAGTCAAAATACCTAGTACAGTAAGTGTTCTTACCTTGTACTTCTTCAAAATTTTCTTTGTTATTCTTGGCCTATTACTATTAAGCTTTAATATCAGCTTGTCAAATTCCATAAAATATCCTTTAAAAATTTTAAATAGAATTACATTGAACTTACAGATGAATTTGGAAATATTTTGTCATATTAGTAATTTTTTGGACACACAAGTTTATTTGTAAATTTAGTCAACATATATAATTGACCTAAAAACTTCAATAGAAAGATAAATTTAAAACCACTTGGAAGCCCATTTCTATAAAAGTGATTTTCCCAGGACAGTAACCAGATGTAACCTAATCCAACACCATCTTAACTGGCAGAGGTTCAGGGGGCTGGAGCTTTGTGCTCCACCCCCACACCAAGTTCTTATAATACAAATGTCACAAGAAAAAGAACTTCGGTATTATTTCCTCTTAGCAGAGGAGAAAAACTCAACCTAGTTATGAGACCAACCACAACACAATGAAAAGCTGCACTAACTAGTTCAGAATACTAGTTAACAGGTGATGCTAGTGTGAATAACTCGTATTTTATTCTAGAGCCCTTATAAATAAAACCCTCCAGTTAGTGTTTGCATTATCAGCTAGAGGGTTAGCTAACATGTGGTAGAATGAGGACTTATGCAAGGTATAAATGCACACAGCACTTTACTACTATGAAAACAATAACATAGCTCTCCATTTGGTCAAGTCTTCTAGGATGTCCTTCAATACCAAGTTATAATTTTCTCCATAAAAATCTTAAACATGTGGCCAGGCATGGTGGCTCATGCCTGCAATCTCAGCACACTGGAAGGCCGAGGCAGCCAGATCACCTGAGGTCAGGAGTTCAAGACCAGCCTGGCCAACATAGTAAAAACCCCATCTCTACTAAAAAATATAAAAATTAGCCACGTGTGGTGGCATGCACCTATAGTCCCAGCTACTCAGGAGGCTGAGGCAGAAGAATCGCTTGAACTCAGGAGGCAGAGGTTCCAGTGAGCTGAGATTCCACCACTGCACTCCAGCTTGAGTGACACAGTGAGAATCCATCGCAAAAAAAAAATAAAGATCTTAAACATTTGTATTACATATAGTTCTATGTACCCCATGATTTGTGGTGCTGTTATAAATACTGTTTTTTCTACCATACTTTTGTATTACTTAGTGCTGGTGTATAAAACCACCCTGATTTTAGTATGCCTTCCATACAGCCAGAAAGAGTGGAGAATTCTAATGTAATTTCCATTTCATTTCCTTCTTAACCCATGAATTACTTAAAAGTATACATTTTTGTTTTCAAACATATGGTCTGTCTGGTATACTACTTTTACAATTTTACTTCCAATTTGATTGCACTGCGTTAAGAGAATGTGGTCTTCATTATTTTGAAATTTGTTGAGGCTTATTTTGTCACCTACAACCTGGTGAATTTTTGTAAATATTCTATGTGTACTTGAAAAGCATAAAATTCCTCTCTATATTTAGCTACAGGGTTTTACAGACATTTATGTAAAAGCTTATCAATTTGTTACTTAAATCATCTATATATGTTTAATTTTCTGGCAAATTGAGCCATCTGATTCTTAGAGAGTCAATTCAAATTTCCTCCTACGATTGTGAATTTTTCAGTTTCTCTTTTAGTTCTGTCAGTCTTTCTTATACACAGTTTAGGCTATGCTATTAGCATACACAAGTCTATTACTGTGTATCTTCTTGCTATTACTGTTATTGTTTAGTATTTTTAATGCTATTACAGCCTTTTGTTCTTAAAATTATTTTTTCTAATATTAAGATGCCTACATTACCTTTTTTGTATTCATTTACCAGGCATATCTTTTCCAAGTCTTCATTTCTAACCTTTCCATGTGTCATTATTTTAGGTACATTTCTTGCAAGCTGCATATAACAGGATTTTGGTTCTTAGCCAATTTGATATTCTCTTCCTTTAATTAATGATTTTAATATATTTACTCTGGCTATTTAAACTTCTTTCCATAACCTCATTTTGTGTTTTCTACTTACCATTCTCCTCCTTTTATTTCTTTTCCCTCATTTTCTATCTTCTATTAGTCTTTTCTGACTGCTCTTGACCCTTGGACAATTTGGAGGCAAAAAGAAAAAAAAAAATTGTTCTAGTGTTTACCCTTACAATTGTTACATACCCACTTCACTATCATGTTTTCCTAACCAAGTTTGAAGTTAGTATTTCTGACCTTCTCCCAAACTCATGGCTCCTCACACTGAACAATCTCTATCTCATTACCACAGTGTAAAGATTTGTCTTTTTATATTTTTTTCTAACACACACACAAATGGTTTTCTTACAGTTGTTTCAGTGATCAACATTTTAATCATTTTTGAACTCATTACTGTTTCTTATACTTTATGTCATTCATTTACATTAATTCTTCATCTTGTTGAAGTATTTTTAAAAGGCTTTATAGTAACTGTGTATGAGTTATAAAATCTCTTGTTTTTTTATATCTGAAATATTTCTATTATGTCTGTACTACTGAATGAAAGTTTAGCTGGGTATAAATTTCATCAATACTTTGAAGATGTTACTCCATTATTTTCTCATGATCACTGGCACTCATAAGTCTCCTGTCAGTCTGATGGTCATTTCTCTGTAGGCAATGTCTTTTCTTTCTATAGTTATTAACATTTTCTCATTAATATGCTGGGGTTTAATTATTATAAATCTAGATGTCATTAATTTTTATTTATCTTGCTTAGGGCTTAAAATATACTTTCAATATGAGTCACATCTTTATTTCTAAAACATCTTCAGCTATTATATTCTCAAATTGCTTCTCCACTATTCTTGCAATTCTATTTCTCTGGAACTCCTTTTACATGTCAGTTGGGACATCTCAACTTATCCTTTGTGTCATTCAACTGCTGATTGATACATTCTTCTTTTCCCTGATCTAGCTGCATCAGAACTATTCACTAGAACTATGAACTAAGTCCTTCATCAACTGGGTTCAATCTAAGAGTTCCATGTATGGAATTATTTCAATAGCTATTTTTATTCCAAGTTTTATATTTAGTTCTTTTGTTTTATTGTGCCTACTTTCTGTTGTATCCTCTTGTTATTCCTTCTCTGACCTCTTTGAACATCCTAAGCACACATTTTAAAATGTTTTTCAGTTTGTTTCAAAAAATTAACTTCATGAGTGAATTTATATTTCATTTGTTCATACTGTTGCCGCCTTTCTTCACGATTCATATTCTTTAGAATTTGAGCTTATAGGCTCGTTTTCACAGTTGCACACACATGAGTGTGTCACCTTGGGCAGATGGCAAGAGAAGAGAAGCACTTTCAAGTTCTACTTACATGAAGGTGATTAGAGTTCCCAGGGTTCACTGCTGCAGCAGTGGCTACAACAAGAAACAGGTCAACCCTAGAGGCCCTGAACTAAACCATAAAGGTATCTTTTACAGAATATATCTAAATTGTTCCTTACAAAATATTTAACCTAAGGTGACACTGATGACAGTGGTCTGAAAACTGGCCTTTGGAAGTCACAGACGCAATGAATTTACCTGTCACCACCACTACCACCTCCCCTAGGAACTTCTGAAGGACATCTACATTCTGTAGAAATAAAGTTTTAAATTGAAGGAAAAAAATATTCAAACTTACATCATGATTTAAGCACCTAAGAGACTTAAAGAATATATCAAATTACAACTGTATCACTGAATCAGATTTACATTTTTGACACAATCATTACAAAATCATTACTTGACGAGAATTTTCCAAAAATCCTACTAGATTGTTTTTATTTAGAATTACCTTAAGATTCCTGCATTTCCACTCACAATTTTAATCTGTCATTACTCATGAATATCTGTGTCTATGAGATTCTTTATTGTGAGATTTTAGTTTCCCTTAAGATTTGTGATCTCATGTGAAATCTTCAGAAAGAACTTTAAAGAAAGTTCAAATTTTCATACAGCTCTTTTCCAAAACACATTGACACTGCAAATTTTGACCTGACTGGTAAAGATCTGAGATTGTGATTGTTAAAATGTGATTTTCTAAAAATAGCTAAGAGGCCAACCACTACAGCCTCCGCACTCATGAAAGGCAGTCTTCCTGATCTGACATGTCCTATGGGATCACTATGCAAATTGGCTAGGGCAAGTTCTACTAACTAGTACACCCCATTCTCTGCTAACTAGCACACTCCCGTTAACTAGAATGCCCCACTCTTCACCTCTGCCTACTAAGGGTACCACTGAATAACAAACCCTCCAACAACAGATGGGGTAGAAAGAGCAGTCTGTCTCGTCAGAGTGGAAACCACCAGGGAGGCTGGGCTCTCATTAGAACATGTGCAGTTACCGCATGTTCCTTCAGCGTCTTATCCAAATGCTCCCTCTCTTCCAGCTCTTTCCCCTGCTTTGAGACTTCACTCAGAACACAGCCACGTACACAACAATTTCCAAGGCAGCCTCCACGCCTGGGATCCTAGAAGGTTAGGCTGGATAGGAGGAGTGGCAGTCATTCCGCCCTCAGGCTGTGTACTTGCCCCAGTCCCACAGCTGCTGACCATTCAAAGTAACAAACTGGCTTTGCCTATTTTAGCTTTCTATAAAGTACACACTTTACACTTTCCTTTTTACCCTTTTATTTTTATTTTATTTTGAGACAAAGTCTTGCTCTGTCACCCAGGCTGGAGTGCAATGGCGCCATCTCGGATCACTGCAACCTCCGCCTCCCGGGTTCAAGTGATTATCCTGCCTCAGCCTCCTGAGTAGCTGGGATGACAGGCGCCCGCCACCACGTCCGGCTAATTTTTGTGTTTTGAGTAGAGACAGGGTTTCACCATGTTAGCCAGGCTGGTCTCGAACTCCTGACCTCAGGTGATCCGCCTGCCTCAGCCTCCCAAAGTGTTGGGATTACAGGCTATGAGCCACCGCACCCGGCCCTTTTTATACTCTTAGAGCAGCCTTTTTCTATGCAGTTCAAACCACATATCATCCATCTGAAAATGACTCTTAAATCGAGATGTTGAACCCCTAACCACCCACCTGAGAAAGCTTAAAAAAAGACAGGCATTTCCAACTCTTGCTCGGGATCTCCACCTGGAAGGCTCCCTGATACCTGAAATTCAATATAGCTACCGCCAAGGTGACTACCAAGTCACTATCTTCTGTCTCTGTTTTCACAGCATCACCATTTTCCCGGATCCTTCACAGAAAAGTTGGCAGCCCCCTCTGTGCTTCCCTCTTACTCGTTTCAAATGAAACGGTTTCCAGTCTCTCAAATTTTATGTCCTTTCTTTTCCCAGCTGGAGGGTGACGGCAGCCTCCTCCCTGTCCGCCCGCCTCGGCTCCCTCACTGCAGTCTCCTCCCTGTCCACCCGCCTCAGCTCCCTCCTTGCCGTCTTTCTCATCCCTTCCAGTCTGTCTCAATCTCATGCATTTTCAAAACTGTCATCTTTATTCTTTCAAACCACAAAACATGCTGGGCGTGGTGGCTCATGCCTATAATCCCAGCACTTTGGGAGGCCAAGGTGGGTGGATCACCTGAGGTCAGGAGTTCGAGACCAGCCTGGCCAATGTGGCGAAACCCCATCTCTACTAAAAATAC
>NW_012110585.1:2514592-2602281 GCF_000951045.1 Mandrillus leucophaeus | reverse complement strand
ATCACCTGAGGTCAGGAGTTCGAGACCAGCCTGGCCAACATGGTGAAACCCCATCTCTACTAAAAATACAAAAATTAGCTGGGCGTGGTGCCACATGACAGTAATCCCAGCTACTTGGGAGGCTGAGGCAGGAGAATTGGTTGAACCTGGGAGGCAGAGGTTGCAGTGAGCCAAAATCATGCCATTGTACTCCAGCCTGGGCAACGATAGCAAAACTCCATCTCAATTAAAACAACAACAACAACAAGCCCACAAACAGGTAAAATGCAAGAATCTTAAAGAGTCTTAAGAATCTTATTGACTAAGATTACAGGTGATTTTTATTTTCTTCTTTTTGCTCTTCAGTATATTCCAAATTTCTATAGGAAGTATGCATTCTAACTGTCAAAAGAAGTTTTTAAAAGATGTTTATACAGACTGACGGATAGTCTGGAAGAAAATACAATAAAATATTGGAATAATGGTTGCCTGTGCTTTTCTTTTGTATTTTCATATATTTTCCAAATTTTCTGTAATGGGCATGCATTACTTTTATAACCCACAAAATGAGGGCAGTTGTTGAAATTCTAACACCCATATCCCACCCTCAGCCAACCTGAACCTTTGTCTTACGGCCACCCTCCTGACTGTGTGCATACGTCACTTCCTACATCCCCATCTCCACCTGAGGAAACCCTGCCCATCCACCCAGTGCCATTTCAGGTAGAACCTTCTCTTTCCAGAATGTCAGATACAAAGCTGTCTTCTTGAAACCCCAAAGAATGTCCGAGCCCCCTTAACTCAGGCATGTACATAGTCTACCCTATGGAATGACTGCTGGCTCCCCTGTAACCCCCTCTCTGCAGTGAACTCTGAACATGGGGTCCACCTCCCTGGAGACTGTCACATAGCCCAGCATGCACCTTGTACATATGAGACTCCTCAGGTAGAAAAAATCTGCTGAATTAAACTGTAACACTTGGAAATTTTAACAGAGCATCTTTATCAATGTAGTATAGTTCATAACGGAGGGATTCCTAAAAATAAGAATGCCAGTTTACGGAGAATTCAGCCCATCCATTGAGGCTTCAAAAGTGGAAATTCAATGATTATACAGGGAGGGCAGGGAATGTAGAGTTAAACATAGAAAGAAAAAGAGCTCCCATTTCACCTCTCCCTTTCCTCTTCCAAATTCCTAGACTCTAGACGTGGATTCAGAAGTGCTGAATGGGGCATATTTCCATCAGACTTATGTGCTGAAACACTACTTGTGTGGCCTCGGGCAAGCACTCTGTATTCTCTAACCCTTTTTTTCCTCATTTATAAACTAGGAAGAAAGAGAATATTATTCACAGTCACTGAGGGGATTTCATCTATGAGGTACTCAGTAAGTGTTCGTGTCCACTCTCTTCTCTCAGGCTCCCTGCCTGCGCCACCTCTGCCCTCCCCACATATGCAGGCACACCCTCTAAACCCCCCCTCAGTCCACCCGAGGTCACAGCGGCTCCTCTGGTAACCCTGATCTCTGAGAATCACAGCATGCTGTGGTACAGCCCCAGAGCCAGACCCCCGTCCTCAGATGAAAGGTACCATACTGCAGCCTCATAGCAGCCTCTCTGGACTCTGCCTGCAGAATTCCTGAGCCAGTTTCTCCATTTCTCAAGCATAGAACCCTCTGATTATCACCCAGCTCAGATGATCCCTCTCTAATGGCTACTTCTGAACCCACAGCTTTGCAAAAGCTTAATGCTTCTTCATATATTGACCTTCTTACCATCTCCTGCTCAGTATCACCAGCCAGGTCTTTGTCACCCAAAACCTGCAAAGAATCCAAGGGCAGGTGAGTGCGTGTCTCTGGGTCACACACCGGGATGTCTGAAGCCTTAATTTGTCATCTAAAAAATGAGTAGAACTAAATTATTTATAACATTCCAGTTGGTCACAGAATGATCTGATGACTCTGTGGGATGAAATAAGGAGAATCAAAATCTTTTTTCCTCTTTTTTTCTTCTCCTCAACTTTAACTGTGACACTACAATTGTGATCAGTGGGTAAATAAAATTTTCCCTACAAACAGCAAGTAACTCTTTTCTAAGAAAGAGTATGAAGAAAAAGGAAGTTAAGGGAAAGGAATAAAGGAGTTTGTATCCACCAAATGCCTGCTACGAGCCACACACGGGTGTCTCTGTACATGTGGAATCCCGTGATAACCCTACAAGGAAGATGCTACTAGCCCCTACTTAAGGATGAGAAAACAGATTCAGAGAGGTTAGGTCACTTGCCCAAAGACACAGAACCAAGAGAGACTCTGGATTCCCATACAGGAAGACCTGGAATTCAAAGCCAACGTCCTTTCTGCTATACTTCCCTGGAAACGACTTCAGAAGCTGGTCTCTGTGGACCACTATGGATGCCTGCAAGCAAGCTGAATTAAGAGCCTTCCAGTGCAGACACAGGGTTTGAAGGATGGTGCTGTGGTATCGAATTATTCATTACAGAGATTCAGCGACACCTGATAGATGACATGCAGTTCACGTGGATCTCGGGAAGGGAGCATAATTTTATGGAGTACCCTATTAGAGCTGCATTTTCTGTAGTGGGCATTTACTTGATATCAATAAAGTACATGTAGAGTCAGGAGCACAGACACAGCACACCACGTGCAGCGTGTTTCCAAGGTGCTCCTCTCCATGGCTCCCTGGCCTCTTCAAAGGCAGAAGGGTGACACCTTGATGAGACCTCTGACCAGGGCAACAAAGGGACCCTCAACTTCAGCTACAGTTGGATAGCTGTGAGTCCTTGATCAGAAGGTGGAACATAGGCAGAGACCAGAAATATCCTGAGCTCAACTCTAGAAAGGCAGCTCAGTGGATGAGAGACAGCCAGACCCTGGCCACGGACACACATTCCCAGACACCAACTTGGTGGCCTGGAGTAAGTCTCTTCCGGTCAGCTATCCAGGAAAGAAGAGAGCAAGGGAGGGGAAATTCAAAGACAGATTTCAGCTCTATGATGCTAGGAACAAGAAAGATGAACACGTGGCAAAAATGTAAACATTTCAGTGTATATTCTGTGCTCTTTATTTTTCTGAAAACCTACATCATGTTAAATAATTCCACAAGACACCTTCCTTATCCCTACTCTTGATTGAAAACTACAAAATTTGAAAATACCTTCCGCTAATAAAAGAAACCATATAGTAATTAGCGTCTGACTGATATTTTCAGTATTTGATGGCAACTAATTACCTTCCGTCCACATCATTCCTAATGCTGCTTTAATTTGATTAATTTTTCTCTTCAGCCCCTTCCCTAATTTAAAACGTGCTCATACGCACGTGTACACTCCACTGTACCTCTGCACTGTGATTAATGCAGCTCCAGGTTCTTTATACACATTGCTGTATTTCAGCCTTGACCCCAGGAATATTCTCTGAAGAGTACCAGGTCTGTATTTACCAAGAGGGGTCAAGAATCAGAATTCCAAGGTTGGAAGGGACCTTCCTTCTCATCTAGCCTCAATGCCCTGCAAATATTCACGACCCCTTTCATATCACAGCAAACAGCTGTTCAGTCAAAGCTCAAATTACCCTCTGCCTCTTGAAGTAGCCCACTCCCCTCTACAGATCTAATGAGAGCTTGAAAGCTACTCCTACATTGAATCAAACCCCTGGAATGTTTCTTCCTTCACTTTAATCCTCTCCTTTGAGATCACAAGGGACAAATTTAGCCCCTCTTCCTCTGACAACCTGCCAACACTCTGACCTCTTGAAGACAACTCTGGTAACTCCATGGGCCTTATCGTCACCAAGCAGAAGCCAAGCTCCTTCATCTGCTCCTCATTCGACACATTTTGGGATCCACTTACCATCTGCTCTCCTTAGAATGTGCCCCACTGTGTCTGTATCTCTGAAGGACAGTGGAGCCACAGCTGCTCCCCAGGGATGGACAGGTGAGCCATGGATCTCTAGACAGAATGACCTCTGCTCGTGGAAGCCTGGGCCTCTCAAACCAGCTCCCTGCAGCAGCACAGTTCTCCCAGCTGCTGGGAGGCAAGTGGTTGCTAGCTGGACATGGTGACGATAAAGGATTAAATAGCCAGTAGCACAACGGTCCAAGAGAACCAAACTCCTCCTGAGGACCTGAGAGCAAGGCTGAGATCAGGCAGGCTGAGAATGAGCTGTAGAGCTTTAACAGGACCTGAGAAATATGCACATCAGCTGGCCTGAGGCAAAGAAAAGAAAGCTTAAGAAAAAAAAGATTAGATAGATTAGTTAGATAGATAGATAGATAGATAGATAGATAGATAGATAGATAGATAGATAGATAGATAGACAGACAGACAGACAGACAGATAGATAGATAGATAGATAGATAGATAGATAGACAGACAGACAGACAGACAGACAGACAGATAGATAGATAGATAGATAGCACCCAGTTTGCCAAAGAGGCATCCTTTAGTAATTTTCTATATCCTAAATGTGTCTGTTCATGAGCACTGCCTTTTCTAAGGTTTTTGCAATTTGCTTTTCCCTACTAGGGTGGGTAGGAGATCTATGGAATTCCAATGAGCCAATGACCATGACATTGCAGTAGGTGTTGATTAATACAGTAGAATGCTCTCAGCTCCGGCTTAATCCTAAGAGAAAACATAGCATATATGGATGTGGGGAAGAGGTCCCAGATGAAGAAATTTCCATGAAAGGTCCCCAAAGCAATCTGCTGCCACAATGGGACCCTCTTCTTAGCATTCTTGAGAAGCAGTAAAACATCAGCGGATCAGCCTGGATCACTCCATTTCATCCCAGAAGGAACAGCAGAGCTGGGAGAACTATTAGCAAAAAGTCAAGCCTTTCATCTACCACATTCAAAACCGAGGCCTAGGCAAGAGAGCTGGTTTGAGATACTCAGTGTTTTCATCACATGTGACCCCTCCCCCATAGTCACCTGATCAGTCACCTGCTGTAGAAATGGGGTGATGAAAACACTAGAAGCTGGGGTTCTCTGCCACTAGCTTAGCCAAATCTCATAACAGGAACCATGAGGTCCAGAGGCTAAGAAATAACTTGACTAGCATCATGAGCTCTTCCCCAAGTTACTGTGCAGTGAATCTGAGGAACTTAACACTTCCCATTTCTCCTGTGGCACGCCATACAGTTGTTTACACCTTATTTCTTTCTGGCATGGATAGAATACTTCCTCTAACACTTTCCTACCTCCCAACCATTCTCCTCTCTTGGAAATCTCTGCCTTTCAGCATGGCTTGGCACCCGGTAGATGGTCAGTAAACACTAGTTCCCTTCACCTAGCACCTGCACCCTGCGTCCCTCCTCTCTGAGGCCCCGGAGTGTCACTCATCCAATGAGTACCCAGAAAACTAGGCTGGTGAGACATCTACACCAAATCGAGAGCTGTCACCATAAAGAGCATCAGCCCATCAACAGCTAAAGCCTACAGAAGTTTCCAGAAGTTTCCTTGAGACTTCCTCTTCAAGTCCCTCTCTATGACTTTTTGCTCCTCTAGTCAAACCTAAACTTTTAAAATTAGTTCTTACTCAACTCTGGGCACATTAAATAAATGAATACCAAGAATTTTTCCCACTTCTATCGACAACGTGAAGACTGTGATTCATCTAACAAGTATTTATATTCAGGGCTTATACCTGAGACTAGGCCCTGGTAATCCAAGACCAGTTCCTATCATCCAAAAGCACAGGCAGAGATGGGTAATCCATTCAATCTCTAATCATAACGCAAGGCGATAAACCTTATCCCATGAACAAAGACACAAAGAAGGGTTGAGGGGGAAGGACTGAGGAAAGTCACAGAGACTTCAAGGAAGAGTAGCATTTCAACTGAATACGTGGGAGGGTGTGAAGTGGTTAGAGTAAGGGATGAGACGACAAGGCCTCAACACAGGTTGAGTGAGAAGTTGTATGTATGCATGTATTTATTTACTTATTTTTGAGATGGAGTCTCACTCTGTCGCCCAGGCTGGAGTGCAATGATGCCATCTCGGCTCACTGGAACCTCCGTCTCCGGGTTCAAGCAATTCTCCTCCCTCAGCCTCCGGAGTAGCTGGGATTACAGGCATGCGCCACCATGCCCAGCTAATTTTTGTATTTTTAGTACAGACGGGGTTTTGCCATGTTGGCCAGGCTGGTCTCGAACTCCTGACCTCAGGTGATCCATCTGTCTCAGCCTCCCAAAGTACTGGGATGATAGGCGTGAGCCCACCTCACCTGGCCGTAGTAGTAGTATTCATTTTAAAAAGGCTAGTAGAGTAGATTGAAATTAGGTTCTACAGGACCTTAAATGTCAGACTAAGGAGTGCAGGAATCTTTCTAGTGACCAAGATTTCCCCAGCAAAGGAATGACATGATCATAGCTGTACTATTAGGAGTGTCTCTCTCTGACGGAGAAGTAATCAAATCTCTTAGAAATGAGGTGGTGATGAATCCAGGGACTCTCAGTAGAGGGACTCTCAGCTCTGTTCACTGGCCTCCACGCACAAGACTACTACCTGGTCCAGCCCCCATCTCTAACCCATTAAAGAGTGTGCCCTCTCTGTCCTTGAGAAAAGGGGACCCAGATAATTTTTTCTGGTAATAGTTGAAGCTGTGGTTTAAATAGGAAAATCAAGGTCTTTTGTGAAAAAGCAGAATACAGTTGTTTGTTTGGGAAGGGTATGAAGAGGTATGTGGGGAGTAGCAAGAGACTCCAACCTGGTTTCTTCAAATCTTGTCTCACACCCTCATGCCATTCTTCACACTGAGGCTGGAGCAATCATTCTAAAATGCAAAGATGATCTTATCATTTCCATAGTTCTTGATGCCCTTTGTCAAAAGTGTAATTTTCTTAATCCAGTTTATAGCTAAGTGGGTGAATGGTGACACCAGATAACCACAAGAAGAATTGGTTTGGTGGGAGAATGAAGCTACTATATGTTGAGGGCCTAGCTATGATGTGCCCATCACCACCCTATAAAACATATATATTCTATACCATCTAGACCTGCCTTGCCAAAGAGATATAATTATCTCCATTGAACAAATGATGATCCTAGGATGCAGACTGTAGTGATTTGCCATGGACCTAGAACTAGTGAGACGTAGAGCTGGGATTTGAACCCAGCTGTGAGTCCAAGCCTGTGTATTCCATCTCAACACACTGTCACCAAAACCCATTTGTTCTAAAAGGAATTGGGAGTGGGGAAATGAAACAGGGGTGGTCTTTGAGCAAGACGGGTCTTCACATTTTACATTAATCTTTCTCCCCACCCAAAACCTTTTGTACCATGGTCTTGATTTGACCCCTGCATTTAACCCTCTAGATTTGGTATTCATCTTAATTCCACCCCTACAATTTTTCATCAAATTTGTGGTCATTATTTCCTCAAATACATTTTCTGTCCCAGTACCTGTCTGGGCTTCTGGTGACACTCCAATTGCACATACATTACACCACCTGGCATTCTCTCACAATCACTGAGGATCTGTTCATTCCATAAAAAGTTTTTCTCTATGTGCTACAGTTTGGATAATTTCTATTGACCTGTCTTCAAAATCACTGACTGAAACCCAAATTTGGCTGACAACCAGTATCTGACATTCTATCCCAGTGGTCTGTGGAGGTAAAAGAGTTAAAAGATAGACGGAAATGCTGGTTAACTTCATTAATACCTTTTAGTCTTATTTCAAGCACTGATTTCATATTCTAAATTACAATGTTCCTTTGACCTGTGCTCCATTCCAAGTGTACCAGAAGTACAATCTGAAGTGCTTCTCAACTTCAACTCTCATGAAATGACCCATTTTGTATGAGATCCAACGCACACTTTCAACATGATTCTGAGTGGTTTAATTCAAACCACTCTATCTAAAAATGCAAGTAATATTGACCTGTAAGTAAAGTGATAATAATACCTAAATACTCTCTGGGGACTTGTATCTGTGTTTTGCTAGTGTCACTTTTTATAAATTTACTTTTTAATTGACAAATACAATTTTATTTATAGTGTACAACGTGATGTCTTGATATATGTACACACTGTGGAATAAGTAAATTACGCTAAGTAACATACTTATCACCTCACACACTTATTGTTTTGTGGTGAGAACATTTAAAATCTACTCTCTTAGCAATTTTCAAGTGTACAATATATTAACTATCATCACCAAGATCTCCAGAACTTATTCTTCAAGTGTAACTGAAACTTTGTACCCTTCAACCAACATCTCTCCAGCCCCTGGTAACCATCATTCTACGCTCTGCTTTGATGAGTTTGACTTCTCCAAAAATTCCACATATAGGCGAGATCGTGCACTATTTGTTTTCCTATGCCTGGCTTCATTTAACATAATCCTCCAGGTTAATTCATATTGTTGCAAACGACAGGACTTCCCTCTTTCTTAAGACTGTCTGGTATTCCATTGTGTATATGTACTGCAGGTTTTAATCCACGCACCCACGGATAGACATTGTATCTTGGCTGTTGTGAATACTGTCTCGATGAACATGAGAGTATGAATATCTCTTTGAGACAGTGATTTCATTGCCTTTAGATATGAAGAAGTAGAATTGTTGAATGATATAACAGTCCTGTGTTACATTTTTTTACAAATCTCTATACTGTTTTCCATAATGGCTGTACCAATGTAGAATCCTACCAACAGTGAGAGTCCTCACAACACTTGTCATCTTTTGAATTCTTGATAATAGCCAAGCTAATGTGTCATTTAAAAGGGCTATTTAACTTCTGAAAACAGAGGGAAAGAAAACCTTACAAAACTATGAAAATATGGCATTTGAGAAAGGTCTACAAGGCCTAAAGCTTTATTATTATTTTTTATTAAAAGCGGTTATGTTCAAGCCAAAAGTACTGAAGTAGGAGGCAACAGCTTCCTAAGTGGTATTCCTGCTGCATCTCTCACCAATCTAAACATGCCATCTTCAACAGGGCAAAGTGACTTAAAAAAAAAAAAAAAAAAAAAAGTCACGTCACACCTCTGCCTTAAATCCTCTAGACTTCCTATAGCATGCAAAATAAATGTTAAAGTCCCCACAGTTACCCATGAATTACCCATGAATTGCCCTTCATGGTCTCCTAGTCTCTGACCTCAGCTGCTCCGCCTCCTCCCTTGCTGATCACAGGCCAGCCACACAGGCCTCAGCCAGGCCACTCCTGCCTCAGGGCCTTTGCACTTGCCTTCCTTTTGTCTGGGACACTTTTTCCATAAATTTCTGCAACACAACCTCTCTCATCTCTCTCAGGTCTTTTTCATTCATGCCTTCCCTGACTGCATTATTTTAAATTACAATCCCTCAACGATAGCCTGTCATTTCCTATTCTCTTCCCCTGCTTTATTTTAATCAACAGCACTTATCATAATCTGACATGCCATATGCTTTACATATTTACCTAATTTTCTGTCCCACCCTACTGGAGTATAAGCTCCTTGAGAGGAGAGAGATTTTTGTCTCCTGTTGCAATAAATAAACCATCTGATGAATATGTGAATAAATCATCTCAGTGCCAGACCATTAACTAGTTCTGCCATTAACTAGTAGCCTTACCCTGGGGAAGTCAATGTCTCTGAGCCTCAGTTTTCTCATCTCAGAGTTAAGTGTAAAGAACAAATATATATATATATACACACACACACACACATATATACACATATATACACACACACACACACACACACACTTTTTTTTTTATAATATGGAGCTTAATATACACATGGGAAAGCTGGGTGGTGCTGGTAGAAGTGTTTAACAGCCTCTTCGTTGCGAGGTAGAGTAAACACGTCTTATATGGGAGAAAAAAGGGGACAAAAACTTCAATAGAGTTACCGAAACCTTCACGGCAATTGAAAAGCTATTTGTCATTCAGTTGGTGCAGATGCCTGGTCATTTCTTATGCGTCACTGCAGACCTATGTATTAGGATTGGCAGCAGGATGAAAGCATGCACCAGCTATTCGCTCGGGAAGGCAGCTCTCATTTTCTGCCCATGGGAAAGTAGAGTCCCACACAGACTCCATGCCAGTGGGCTTTCCCCATTATGTGGCCACCCCACTGCATATCTGTACTGAAGAGCTGTCAACGTTAGGCCTGGTCAAAGACACACCTGCCAGGCACAAGTGGCAGAATTATGGAAATCAGGAAACTGGAAAAGGGTCATCACATTAAAAGATGGTTGAGATTCAAAGGACTGTATAGGGGTTTTTAGGAGAGAACAGACATATGGCCAAAAAAATAAGATTTCTTTTCCTACAAAAACACAGCGCTGATTCACCCTGAGTAGGCTTGGTTCTTGAAGGCCACATCTGAGGATGTGTTCACTCAGCTTATGCTAAGCATATTTTTGAAAGATCGTTTTGAGTTTGTTCATGGTAATGTCTACCATGCCGTATCACTGATTATTTCCATATTATCATGAATGTTGGAATCTCAGCTGAAATCTGGAAGTATATAGGGTGGGACCTACATCAGAAGGACATCCATCTGCAGGCACCACTGTTGCTCCCAAGGTCAGTGCGCTCAGCAAGGAAATTTGGTCTTGGTCAACTATAATTCTTTGTCTAAGTCTGGAACACTGATGACCTAGGATGATGAAAAGTGTTTCTCCTAATAACACCTAGTGGTTATGAACACATAATAATACAATTATCATGGGCTTTTAAGACTCTGTACGTAAGAATTTAGGGAAAGTTCACAGCTTCTTGCATCATTGTTCACACTATTTGGGCCTAAGGTATGCCAAGCTAAATGTCTATTTCTCCATATGGTTCAACCATGTTGCTTTAACCGAATCCCACTTCCTAGGCTTTCAGTGGTAACATTCCCAGTTATTCCTGGAAAAATAGAACTGGCACTGTTTGATTTTGATTGCCTACCAGGAAAAAAAAATGTGTACATTGTACTGGACCTAACAAATTTCATTCATGGGAATTGTTTTATTTTTATTTACCTTATTCATACACATTGTTCCAAAAAAGAATTTGAGAACACTTACAAAAATATATACATGAGATATGTATAAGATTAAAAAAGGAGTGGGTCAGTAAATACCTCCCCTTCTTGAATCCCCAAACATTTGGCAGTGATAACCACGGACAGTTTTACCTACACCTTCTGTGAGAACTGGAAGTATGGAAAATCTACTCTGGAGAGTGTCTTCTGCTACCCTCAAACTCACTCACAATTATTAAGCAGAGGCGTGAAAAAGCGCTCCAGGTGCAATGGCCCAGCTGTTAATCTTCGCTGTGGGCAGCATCCCTGAGTGGGCTTTGTACTTTCTTGACTGCTTCTCCATTTCTATCATTTCAGCATTTTGAAGGCATTCCACATCTAGAAGCAAGACCTCCTCCAACCCTCAGGCCCTCTCTGTAGTTGCTTTTCTAAACCTGAGATACTGAGGATCAGGACTCAAACCTGCACTGCAGCACGTCCCCTGGTCACAAGATCTGGGGAGAGGACGACAGAGAAGATCACTGCTCCGTGGAGAGAGCTTTGCCTGAGAACCTGCCTTCTGCCACCTGACAGTGTGCCTGCTTCTTGCTTTACTCAAATCTGTTGCGGCAATCTGTGTACTGTGGCTCTATTTTCAAGTATTCACCCAGCTGGTTACAAATTTCAATAATCTGGTTAAATGCCCAAGTGAAAATGGTCATTCCGTCAAATTAAGGAGGTTTCTATCCCTTGTTAAATGGCTTTTGACTTAAACCACTATCCACACATATGCTTTGACTGGGGAATATACACTTAAAGCCGTGCTCAGATACACGGAGCAAAACAGTAGGTACGGAGAATCACCACTTATCCTGCTTTCTTCAGCAAACTGGACCTCACAGCAACCAAAGACTGGATAAAGAGAAGTCTCTGTTTATAGAAATATTTCAGCTCACAAATTTAAAAAATGCTACAATTAAAATATTTGCAGTTTCCAAGCAAATAATGGATTGAGACAATGATCAGTAAGGGGTTGCTAACCTCACCAAAAGAAAAGGAACCAGGGCCGGGCACAGTAGCTCACACCTGTAATCCCAGCACTTTGGGAGGCCAAGACGGTGGATCACCTGAGGTCAGGAGTTAGACACCAGCCTGGCCAACATGGTGAAACCCCATCTCTACTAAACAACAAAAATTGGCTGGGTGTGGTGGTGGACGCCGATAATCCCAGCTACTCAGGAGGCTGAGGAGAAGAACTGCTTGAACCTGGGAGGCAGAGGTTGCAGTGAGCTGTTGCGCCACTACACTCCAGCCTGGGCAACAGAGTGAGATTCTGCCTCTGAATGAAAGAAAAGAAAAGAAAAGAAAACAAGACAAGACAAGAGAGAGGAGAGAGGAGAGAAGAGGAGAAGAAAAGAAAAGGAAAGGAACCAGGTATTAAATGCCTCCTGAATGAAACACACCACCACTTACAGATGCTGATCAGGCCTCTAACTCTCAGTTTGTAGAAAATACAAGAGGACAAATGAACATGATTATTTGGTCAAGACTGAAGGAAATAGGACAGGCTGAATTATTTAATTTCTTAAACAAATAAATAGCAAGGGAAAGAGAGAGAGAGAGAGAAAGAGGAGTGAACTTACAGATGAAAAGAAACCATATCAACCAATTGCAATGTATAGGCTATCTGGCTCATGAGTCAGAGAAACAGTTTTAAAAAACATTTATGAGACAACAGGGGAAATGGACTCCATGGAGATCTGATGATATTTTAAAAGTATATTTTAGGTATTAAAAATCCATCTTATCTTTTAGAGATATATACCAAAATATTCATGGATGAGTTGATAGGGTAGCTGAGATCTGCTTTAAATATGCTAGGATAGAGGAGGGGGAGGGAGTGGGGATGTAGACAAGGCATATTTAGCCATAACTGAGACCTGTGGAAGCTGAGCGAGCAAGGCTTCATTATACTAAGCTATTTTTGTTTGAAATCTTTCACAATTGCAAAGTAAAAAACAAATACCTTTTAAAACTCAACTGAGAGAAATGATATTGACAGAAAATCTCCTAAAAGATAGCTGGTCCATTGCTTGTTTTAGATGTAATATAACTAACTTCTGGGTTAAACCAGAGCCACCAGACAAACATGCTAGCAACTGCAGGGATGCAAGGGTCAAATTGTCCCTTGTTGGGAGAGGGTCACAAGCCCAAAGGGAAGAGCAGTGTGACAAATAGCCACGAGACTCACGCACTGCTCACTCCAAGGGTGCCATCAGCAGTGCTGCTGAATGCCTTGCAGTACAGTGTCCTCCTAAATGCCTTGCAGTACAGTGTCCTCCTAAGTACTCTTGAAAGAAATTTCTTTCTGGTTCCAGAATCCAAAATATGTGTGATTCCCCCAAGCATGCACATTTTTAGAATCAGTAAGTAAAACTGAAATCCATCACTGTTTCACACCCATTAGGATGGCTATAATTTTTAAAAATAAATAAATAACAAGGGTTGGCAAGGATGCAGAGAAATTGGAACCCTTGTGGTTCGCTGGTGGCAATGTAAAAGTATAGCCGTTGTGGAAATGATATGGCAGCTCCTCAAAAAATTAAACATGGAATTACCATATGCTCCAGCAATTCCATCTCTGGGTATACACCCAAAAGAATGGAAAGCAGGGACTTGAAGAGAGATTTGTACACTCAGGTTCATCGCAGCCTTATCCACAACAGCCAAAAGGTGGAAGCAACTCAAGTACTGATTGACAGGTGAATGGATAAACCAAATGTGGTCTATAGATACAATGGGATAAGAAGGAAGTTTTCATACACAGTGAAACATGGATGAACTTTGAAGACATTATACTAAGTAGAATAAGCCATTCATAAAAGGGTAATTACTATATGATTCTATCTATAGGAGGTCCCTAGAGTAGGCAAATTTAGAGAGACAGGAAGCAGAATAGGGGTTACCAGGGGCTGGGGGAAGGAGGACTAGACAGAGCTTAGTGGCTATGGAGTTTCCCTTTGGGAAGATAAAATAATTCTGGAGCTAGATGGTGGTGATGGCTGTACAACAATGTGAAGGTACTTAACACCACTGAACCATATGCTTAAAAAAATGGTTATAATGATAAATTTTATATTATGTATATGTTACCACAATTTTTTAAAAATGAAGTCCATCATGCAACCAACTGATTTTTCTTCATGTTGTTGCTAGGAAACATAGAGCCAAATTTATGATCAAGTTTTATAAATTATGTAAGATTACGACATGCATTCTTTGCGTATTTCATTTCACTTACTTTTCCTTTGGCCTAATATTTACCTAATTCTAATGCATGTTAGCTGGCTCTGTCTTGCATATATTTTAATTTTCCTTTAATCCATTTTATAACAAGGCCCAAGATAAATGGCTGGGGAGAGTGAGAACAAGAAAAAGAATATTATGTTTTATATTATCTGCATTTGATCCTTGATTGCTCTGTATTTTTCTTAAAAATGCTAGTTGGGTTAAACTGAATAATGACTAACTTTTTTAGTTTTAGTTGTTCTCTATACCTATGTTTCTCTTCTTAAAAAATTTAATTAACAGAGAATCAATAGAAAATATTTGTTTCTCCTGCACATCCTGTTGAATGTATTTTCTCTGTAGAAATTTAAGAAATGTCCACCACATTTGTAAAATAAATCTCTCTCTTGTCAAAACTTAAAGGTAAAAAGGTCAGTCAAGTGGGTGGTCGACTGTACACTACTGCACAGAGTGAAAAAATTAGCCACATCTGATCAGCTCTACAGTTGAGGCCAAAAGAGAAATACAGTATTTTCTGAGAGCTCTGTACTGACACAGAAGCAAACAACCAGTCTCACTTGGACAAGTGGTAAGAGTGAGGCTGACAGAGAGTTTAATAATATGGGCTTCTCAGTATCCAGCCAATATTAGGTGAGTTATCAACTAATGCTGTCTGTTATCCTTCAAAATCCCCGAGTTACGGGACTCATCTGGTGTTATGAAGGAGAGGTGATGGATCCCACAGAGCCTAGTGATGTTGGCGTCACTCTCCCAGGGACTTGATCACAGCTCATCCAGGGTGAGGAGAGCAGGTGGTCCGCCAGGGAGCACCTGTCCGTCTGGTCTGTCATCCCTATGCCAAGGGCTTGATGCATCATTTCCTGACACTCTGACAACAGTCCTAGGAGGCAAACAGCTTTCTCGTCATGTTACAGATGAGAGATGGGGCTTAAGAAGGTGGGAAAAACTTGTCTAGAGTCAACAGGATTATAGGACTCCAGTGACCTCTGGGAATTCTGAATTCTTTACAGACTCCTCCATAACCTTTTTGTGGGAGGACGGCTTCACTTTCTGGTTCTTACTTACAATCCAAATGGGTGAAGTTGATGGATAAGTGATCTCTATACCAGTGAAGTGTTATTATATGAAACATTATCTAATCTACTCCCCTCTACAATGAATTCTGCGCCATCCTCCAACCTATGGTGCACGTTCCACGCTCTAAACATCCAAACCCACCCTCCTCTGTGACTCCATAACTTGTTCTTTTCTGGACCAGCCCAGGTCAACGTGGCTGCACCATAACAGCCCATGCTTTCCAAACCAAAAGAGATTTTCGACATAGGTTTTCAAAGGTCTCTTTCTCCTTCTCTATATTATCTGACTTCTCTACACTCAAGAAGAAAATAAAAGTTGAAATCATGCACAGGATATATAAAATAAAATGCATCTTAAACCATGTCTCTAATGACCATTGCCCCCTCAAGGTGCTTGAAATTACCCAGGGAGGAAGGCCTATTTTAATCTCCCCAAGTGCTCTACCATTTAAGAACTTTGCATCAGCTAGCAGCCTGCAGTTCTGACCATCTTGTGAATTTAGATTGTTTGGCTAATTATAAACACATTACAATGTCATTCTTTCTGGCCTTTTTCCTGGAATGAGTGGTTGCCCCTCCAGAGCTCACAGAATGGGCTTCAGTAGTTTTCAGTCAAGATTCAGGGAGAAATTCACCACACCGGGACTCGGTTATTTACCAACATCATGCTGGATGTGTGCCAGTGAGACACCAAGACACTTCCCTTTGAAGTCTGACATATTGCCGGCTGCTTCCAATGATGTTTTCTTGGCTGGCAGACAAATAACCGGGGCTGATTCAAAACTCACCTCCCACTCACGCCAGGGGGGAAACAATTTCTTGTGATTGGTTCCTCTTACATGGATCTCACTCTCCTTGGAGGGGCCGAAGGTGAGTACCCCAGAGAGGTGCACGTCTCTGGGCTGCTGTCAGCCGCGGGCCCCTGCTCTGGGACCAGTCCATCCACACAGCTGTTCAAGAAAAGGTCCCGTGAGCACTCGGCACCTTAGGCTGTCAACAGAGATGTGCCATGTGACAAACAGCACATTTTCCTAAGGCCTCGGCTTGGCTTTTGCTCCCCCCACTTGTTTGAAAAATCTTCAGAGAATCTGACCCAAAAAACATGTTTTCCAGTGGTTTGTGCTCAGAGAGACATTGCCGTCAGGTTACTGGGAGCCTAAAAATTCACGACAATCCAAAGAATTTGCAGAGGTACTTCTGCTGTTGCTGCTTGGTATCAATTTCTGAACATTAAGGTTTCTCACTGAAGAATTTTACCTTTCACCAAATAGCCTGGACACGAGTTCCTAAATGGTACAGGTTCATACCTTCAGATCCAGCAATCCCACTGCTGGGTATGTACCCAAAAGAGAGGAAATCAGTGTATCGAAGAGACCTCTCCACTCCCAGGTTTGCTGCAGCAGTTGTTCACAATAGCCAAGATTTGGAAGCAACCTAAGTGTCTATCAACAGAAGAATGGTAAAGAAAATGTGGTACCTGGGGAGGCTGATGCAGGTGGATCATGAGGTCAGGAGATCAAGACCATCCTGGCTAACATGGTGAAATCCCGTCTCTACTAAAAAGACAAAAAAATTAGCCAGGCGTGGTGGCGCGCGCCTGTCATCCCAGTTACTTGGGAGGCTGGGCAGGAGAATTGTTTGAACTCGGGAGGCAGAGGTTGCAGTGAACCGAGATCACGCCACTGCACTCCGGCCTGGGTGAGAGCGAGACTTCGTCTCAAAAACAAAAAAAAAGAAAGAAAATGTGGTACACAATGGAGTACTCCTCAGCCATAAAACAGAATGAGATCCTATCACCTGCAACAACATTGTTAAGTGAAATAAGCCCGGCACAAAAAGACAAACATCATGTGTTCTCACTTATTTGTGGGATCGAAAAATCAAAACAATTAAACTCATGGAGATGAGAGTAGAATGATGGTTACCAAAGGCTGGGAAGGGTAGGTAGTAGGGGTACGCGAGAAGATGGGGATGGTTAATGGATGCAAAACATAATAGTGAGAAAGAATGAATGAGACCTAGCATTTGATAGTACAACAGAGTAACTATAGTAAGAACTGTATATTTAAAAATAACTAAAAGAGTATAATTGGATTGTCTAACACAAAGGATAAATGCTTGAGGGGATGGACACCCCATTTCCATGATGTGATTACTACACATTTCATGCCTGTCTCAAAACATCTCACATGCCCCGTAAATATATACACCTACTGTGCACCCACAAAAATTTTAAATTAAAAAAATAAATAATGATGAGTTCAAAGAATTTTGAGTTAGCAGAATTTTTTTTTTAATGTTTCAATGTTCCAAAACAAAGTCAATTCTCAGTAATTGAGAAGAAAGGGTCTTAAAGGCTACATAGCCACTTCCGAACTGGTTAAGGATGACCACTCTAGCATCTGAATATCTCAAGTAATGAAGAAATAATTACCCTACATCCCTGGAAAGTATTAGTACAATATTAAAACTGCAACTGTAAAATCAGATCCATTCCCTTACCCTTATTGAATTATCATAAACTAGGTTTTATGAATATGAACTAACTTTCAAACTGAAATTATTCAGAAAGAATACAACAATATTTATTGAATATAATCTCCAAAGTTAGCATAACTACTAGTGTGGATGTGACATTATATACAATCCAATCTACATCATTGAAATTTTTTCATTTGTTCACTTTATTTTGTCTATCCAAGTTCATTATTTTTCCATTTCTACTTAACTCAGTGCGTATTTACTATTCTTGGTTCAATATTTTATAATATACGACCTCATTACAGGGACACATTATATCCTAGCTACCTAATATCCTCCAGGTTTATCCCTCATTATTTCAATATAATTGTTCATAGCACCCTTTTCACTCTCAAATGTATCCTAGTTTGGATGACAAATTTATGTTCAAAGATAGTAAAGTTTACTTTTTTTTTCCAGACAGAGCCTCGCTCTGTTACCCAGGCTGGAGTGCAGTGGCACGATCTCGGCTCACTGCAACCTCCGCCTCCTGGGTTCAAGTAATTCTCCTGCCTCAGCCTCCCAAGTAGCTATGATTACAGGTGCATGCCACCACGCCCAGCTAATTTTTTGTATGAGGTATTTTTTAATTGTACCAAAAATCTTCACAAATTAAGCTTGGAATCCCCCGCCCTGCATTTTCCAGTCTTTTCAATTAGTAAGCTTTGATTTTCTTGTGAAATTACATCTTCTTGATTGTGGAGTATTTTTAAGGCAATGAGTAGCTGGTCTGTGCTGAGAACAAACACCTCCACAGAGGCTGGAACCAGGCCCTCCATGTGGACAGAGTGGCCCGTGGTCAACGGACTGTCACTTTCATTAACATATTGACAGCCAGAGGAAACCTTTCTAAGACAGGCCCAGCAGGGTGGCAAAAGATATTCTCATATCTGAGGAAGCCTCGGCCATGTTTCTTTAATCTCTGAGTGCCTCAGTTTATCTGCCTATAAAGGAGCACAATGATGCCCACTACACAGGGCGGGCGCTCTAAACATCAAAGGGGTGAGAGCCAAAGGGCACTCACAGCCACCAGGAACAAAGACAGGAAGTAATTGCAAAATGTGTGGCTCCACTTCCAGCTTGCAAGCAGAGGGCTCCCACTGACTTGAAAGAGAGCATCACACACAGGCAGGAGAAGCCCCCAGGAGGACCAAGCCTATTACCTTTGTTCTCATTGTCTGAAAGGGCAGAGGAGAGGGAGAGCCACAGAGGAAGCTAAGAATGGTGGGGGCAGAAAAACAAGACCAGAAGAAAAACTAACTGTTGGGCTACAAAAGAAAATCTGTGAAGACTGTAGGCCAGGGACAGTTTCTAAGGAATCATCTATCTATTCTCTGATCCCTTGATATGACCCATTCATGCATTTCTCACATTGGAATGCCTTTATCCCACACTCTATCTGTCCTTCCTGACATTTCACAGTCTAATCTAAAAGCTTCATGGCAGTTCAATAGTCATTTGTAGAGCAGATTAAATTTCAAAGTTCTTATGTTGGTAGCATTCTAAAGGTAAGGTATATTCAAATGATTAACCAATAGATAATGACATTGTGGCCAGGTGCAATGGCTCATGCCTGTAATCCCAGCACTTTGGGAGGCTGAAGTGGGAGGATCTCTTGAGGTCAGGAGTTCAAGACCAGCCTGGCCAACATGGAAAAAACCCCATCTCTACTAAAAATACAAAAAAAAAAAAAAAAATAGGTGGGTGTCGTGATGCATGCCTGTAATCCCAGCTACTTGGGAGGCTGAGGCCGGAGAATCACTTGAACTCAGAAAGTGGAGGTTGCAGTGAGCTGAGATTGTGCCAGTGCACTCCAGCCTGGGCAACAGAGTGAGACACATCTCAAAAAAAAAAAAAATGATATTGTAATTGGTGATACTATTTTATCACAAAATATGAAGACCTCCAAGGCTGAAGAATGGGTTTGAACAAGTACAAGTGCCATCACTGTTTTGGTGAACTCACAGTCAAGGGAATGTAAGATATCCTCTTGTGCATGAATACATGCTACTACGGTCAAATGGAAAAGCATGATAGTAGTAGTAGATGTTGCTCCAACCAGTATTCTCCCAGCAAAGGCTACTTCTCAAGACTCCTTCAGGGCACTCTGAGAAGGCATGCAAGTATACAAATTGATGTGCTAAATGGGCTTGGCTGCAAATCATGCTTTTGTGCATGGATCCAGCTGAAAGTTGTCTCTGAATCTATCAGGCCTTCCCAGGGTTCCTTGAACCAGTGCAGAGAGAGTCAGGGAATGTCATGACAAGAACATGGATTCAGGGTCAATTAGACTTGGGCTCAAACTGTAGTTCCACCAACCACCTCCGTGGCCAAGTGGCTCTGGATAAGTCACATGGCCTCGCTAGGAAGAGGAGTATGAGTCCATCAGCTTTGCAAGGTGCTGGCAGGATGAAATGTCCAATGTATTCCCAAGAGTCAAGCATTGTGCTGAGCTGACCTTTCCATTGCAGTCATAAACCACTCAAATCCTCTACTCCACCCTAGGCTGGGGGACAAGCAATAGAAAGTGAGAATCATTCTGAAGACATTAATATGAAATGCTTGCATATACTTAACCAAAATAGGGCCTTAATTTAAGCATCTGGAAGAGCTAAACTGCACTTCTAAAGTAAGAATTCTTAGATGTCAAACGTATTCTATTTTATGATGTGTATAATTCTGCCTCTTCTATGTTGTTAACTTGTAGAAATTGTGCACATGATTCATCTCTTCTAAAACCACACACGCTGGCCACGCACAGTGGGCCTCCCAGGGGCTGCCTCCTGCTCCAAGAGCCTTCAGTCCTGAATACATAAGAGGTAAAGGCCAAGGGCTTAGAGTTGCAGAGGCCTTAGAGCTCACCCGTCAGCCTCCTCACCGAAAATGGAGGCTTAGAGAGGGGAAGTTGCTTGCTGAAAGTCAAACAATGAAGGCCTTAGGTAAGGATGTTGAATAAGCTGCTATAAACCAAACCTGTCCACCCCAAACCCCTGCTGCAAACAAACAAACAAACAAACAAAAAAAGGCTTGCCACAGAACCTTATTCCCTGTATTTCCAATTCTGTAGTCAAACAATGTCATCAGCCCATCTGGTACTGAGTCTGCCCTTCAAGAAAGAAGTTTTACTTCAATATCACAACAGAGGGAAACCCACTAATAATGCGTTAGTGTCATTTACTATTTCCCAATATGACATAAGACCTAGTTTCTCATATGCCTGGGGTTGGCAAATCTGAGAGACTGGAAAATAAATAAATAAATCATCAAAAGAACCCTCTGAACATTGATACATGTGACATTTGCTGTCCCATGATAATAGACACCATGCTGGGACAGGAAAGTTAGCAAATCAAACATTTTAGCACATGTTTTAGAGAGTCCACTAGGCCTCCTACAAAATCAACTTCTCCATTTAAATTTCTGAGCACAATGATCTCTAATCATATTTTAAAAGGTGATAGCCTACACAGAGCATGATTTGCCAACACTGAAGTGGAACTGGGTCCCTGTTTATAACTCTCCAGCTGCTACTCCTCACTGATGCCTAATTCTGGTTCCATCTCTGGGAATAAGGGAACAATCTATTTTGAATGTGCTCATTTACAGACCAGGTTGTACTGAGGCTAATTTCCAGTTCAAACGCACTTCAGGGCTTCAAAGCAGTTTTGTACCCTCAAAGGAGACTACCATCAAGACCAGAGTAGGACAGAAGCCTACAGGAGGAGTGAAATCAGGGGACCTCACGTTTTTAGGATGAGAGACATCACAGAACCTGTCTAAAGGTGGAGGGGAAGGAACCAGGGGAGGCAGCTGAATGTCCAGTTGAAATTCCAGAGGACAGAGGTTGTCATTTTCAGTGGGTAACACAGGGATGAACCCCAGAGCATTGCTAGAGAAAAGGGGAGGGGAGGTGGGAGGGGGGCCCAAAGGAAGGAGAGGTAAGGAAGGAAAGGAACGGAGAAAAGAAGGCAGGCAAAAAAAAGGGCCATGTGCAGAGATATTCTGAAGGAAGTTTAGATGACATGAGGCACGGAGGGAAGGAAACGCGGATTAAAAAGGACCTCTTCACCAAACAGTTTAGAATTTTAACAGAGAAGTTCTGCTCAAACACGTAATTATACATTGTAAGTATACCACTCAGGGATTGGACTTTGCTGAAAACATTTTTAACTAATGTTTTCTCTTAAGGAGCGTACTTAATTCATGATGGAGAAGAAAGAGATCATTCCATTAGACTGATTTTTGTGGAATAACAAGTCAAAACTACTGAAATCCCAGTCTTTAACAAAGTGAGAGATATCCATGTGGAAAAAAAAAAATCCCTGCTAGCAAAGAAAAACTCAAACCCTAAATTAGCAGGTTAATTCACAGTGTGGACATAAGAAATAGCATACTCAGTTTGATATTTGGTTGTCAACGTGAGAAAATAAAGCACACTAAATTCTATAGAATAAGCTTTTCCAACCCCAGAAATTACTAGGAACTCAATAGTTTTCTTGGCTGTAACAACTTGTAAATATCTAGAAGAGCCCAGATTTTGAAGCCCTGAGGACACTTGCTAAAACTAAGAAATTTGGCACTAGTCTTTGCACACAATTTGGGTTTTCTTTCAGAGTTGATATCTTACCAAATACAGCCATCTGTGTTCCCTCTGGGAAAGGTTCGACTGTTCTGTTGCCATTCACATGATGTTTGGCTAGAAAAAAAAAAAAAGAAAGAAAGAAATGCAAGTTTAAGTGTAAAGTTCTAACACATACTAACACATGTCATTAAATGTGTCGATGAGCCTATTTCTCCTTTGAGTTAAAAATGCACCCCAGCTAACCCTCTGAAGAGAGCTTCAATCGTTTTGTTTTTAATCTCTGTTGCAGAAGGGCCTAGAGATCATCTAGTTCAGGTATGTCATTTTATAAACGAGCAGGCTGAGGTCTGAGCTTGTGCAGAGCTGGACAATGGGTGGCTACAGACCCAGCCAGCCTGAAGGCTCCTGATATCCGGCCAGAGTCCCTCTTGTGCCAGGCCATTTCTAGAAAACAGGGAAAGCTCCAACTTCCAGGTTGAACTGGGGGTGGGTCTCCCTGAAGACTCCTAACAATCAGAACACTGATGCACTCGGTATTTAAAGTGAGAAGTAAAAAGGGCAAGGTACCATTGGAACCAATTTTTCGAGAAACACAATAGCAGAACATGTCATTTCACTATAACACAAGCACTGTTCACCCAGGCCAAAGACACCAGCCTTCTTAAGGGCCAGAGAGATATTCCAGTGCCTCCAACTGCTCCTTATCCCCCCAGGTCCTTCTAACCAGTCACCCTTCCCACCCTAGTAGACACCAAGGACTCAGAAGTAATAAGTGACCAGGTTATTGTTTTCCAGCATTAACTTGATCTTACAATCCCCCAAACTGTGATCAATAGAGAATGTGAGTATTCCCCATCTATGAGCATTTTTTTAATAATATCCTCAGCAAGTTTTGAATATGAGCACTTATGTGGAAAACACAAAAGACAAGGATAGCTAAGACGCTTCACACTGCATCATGGGCACAGACGCTTTGATGTAATGGGTCACACTGGATTGGCTGGGTTCAGGCAAAGGGCTCAGCACTGAAGCCAGGCTTGGAGGGGTCTAGGGAAGGATGACACGGTTCCTGCCCTCAAGGAGAGTACAGTTACCTTCAAGAAATAACAATTGCAAAAACAAACATTAAAGAAGGCATATAATTATGTGCTAAGTCCTGCCGTGTGGACGGAGAGTTCTGCAGGAGTGCAGGAGATTGTAGCAGGAGAGCTGCTGGGTGGGAAGTCAGACGTGCTGCCTGAAGGCACTGACACTCCTGGAGTCCAAAGGAGAAGTCAGGTTTGCAAAGGCGAGGGTGAGGGAGCAACTTGAGTGAGGGCCAGGAGTCATCTTCCTGGGCCAGAGAATAATCTGTCTTGGTGGAGTGGAGGTACTATTTTGAGAAGCAATGGCAAGTAAATCTCTTAGACTGAGACCAGGTCATGGAAGATCTTGAGCACCCATCCAAACCCATGGGAACCACAGGCAGCCTCTGCAGTACTGATGCACATCTTTTAGAGCCTGAGGCTTTCAGGGTTCACTAGTTCAGGTAGCCCTTAGGGATTCCATCAGTTCCCTTCAGGGGCTTCCACTAGTTCTGAAGTTATTGTGGCATTCCTACAAGCAGAAAGCCTGGGAAAAGGGAGGAGCTAGCCCAGGGTTCTGAGGGCACGGTGGTGAGCTCAGTGGCCTGAGAGAGGTTTGTAGCCACTACCTGGCATGATTAGCAGATGTGTGATGGAAGGTCCTAGATGTGTGACAGAAGGACCTTGTCAAGCATTCACTGATCTGGTTAGAACCACTGGTTACTGAATTCAAATCAACATGCTGAGCTTCCATGTGGAGATCAAAGATCTGCCCTTTGGTTCTTGCCTCACAGCCCTGTCAGTGGTTTGGAAAACATTTGCCTTGACCCACATCACAAGTCAGAAATCTATTCAAACTCTTTAAATCCATGAATCCCACTTGTAAGAATTTATCTTAAGAAAAAAATGCAAGAGAAAAAAAGGCGATATACATAATATTTATGAAAGTATTACCTTTATTAACAAAATCTTAAAATCAACTAAATATCCAAAAGTAGAGAAATTGCTTAGAAAATTGTCATTTATGATTTATCAAATGAATGGAATATTACCCAATGTATTTTAAATGCAGCCTTGAGAGAGATATAGAAACGTGGGAAAATATTTGGGATAATGGTAAGGAAACACAACCCTATTACGTCTTCTACGTAGATTATAATGACAACTAATTAAAATACGAATATTTATGGGAAAAGAATGGCAGAAGAACATAAAAATGAAAATAGAAAGACTATGCAAGACATTTATTTTTATTAATTTCCTTTGTCATTGTTAGATTCTTTTCTTATTGTCTAGGGTGAAAATGTTTGAATTCAAAAAAATCAAAATTATAGATTTTTCTATTTTTTCCACAGCAGTTGGTTTCCCAGGACAATCCATTGAGGTCTGTCAATGGCCCAGCTGAAACTCACATGTTCCCAATCCAAAGTGCACCCTATCTGACATCTCCTCCGAACACCGCAACACCACACAGGATGTCCTCCCACCCTAAAACGGCTTCTCTGCCAGCATCCCCCACCTTTGGGAACGGGCCTGCCATGCTCCTGCTTTTTAGTTGTCCTTATCCCTTCTCTTCCCTTCACTCCCCACATCCAATCTGCCACCATAGCTAGCGACTGTCCCCTCCCAGATACCTGCAGCATCCCCCTCACTTCTTTTTTCACTACCCAAGCCTCCCTATCCCCAAGTATCATGACCCCTTTTCCTGGACTCCAACATCTGCCTTCTAACTCTTCTATATCCCATGTCCAATTCATTTTTCCCAGTGTAGCCACAATTATCTTTCCAAAGGGAAAAACATCTAATCATGTGACACAAACTCCACGACCCCTCCTCCCTTTCCAAGGCGCCCCATGACTGAGGCCAGAGTCAAAGCTCTTCGGCACGGCCTGAAAGCACCTGCTCGGTCAGAACACCAGCATCCCTCATCCGTCTACCACAGCCACCCTCGTCTCTTGGGACGAAGGGCCTTTGCTCTGCAGCACTCACCCAAGTAGCACTCTGTGCTTATGCCATTGTTTGGACAGGGACTGCATCTATCAGTAGACTGCAAGCTCAGGGAGGGCAGCGGTCATAGCTCTTTGACTCCCCATTTCCATAATCCTCTCTCAGTGTATGGACACAGAACAGGCATTTGATGAGTAATTTTTAAATTAGCGAATGAGGTAAATGGTACTAAAAAATCTCTTTAGCCATTATGACAGATAATTTACTTGATAAGTTAAAAATATAGATACACAGTTATGTTTCACTTAACAACAGGGATACAGTCAGGGAAATCTATGTGTTGTTACGTCATTTTGTCATTGTGCAACACAGAGTGCATTTACACAAACCTACATGGTAGAGCCAACTACACACCTAGACTATGGCTATGTGGTATAGTCTACTACCCCTAGGCCATGACCTGTACAACATGTGACTATACTGAATACTGTAGTCAACTGTAATACAATGGTAAGTATTTGTGATCTAGATATCTATAAGCACAGAAAAGGTACAGTAAAAACACAGTATAAAAGATTAAAAAAAGAGATACACTTGTCTAGTGTATTTATGACAAATGGAACTTGCAGGACTGGAAGCTGCTCTGGGTAAGCCAATGAATGGTGAGTGGGTGTGAAGGCCTAGGCCATTACTGAACACTACCATGGACTTTATAAATATCATGCACTTAGGCTACATTCAATTTTTTTTTAATTTTCTTTCTTCAATACTAAATTAACCTCAGCTACTGTAACTTTTTACTTTATAAACTTTTAAACTATTTTTTACTTTTCGACTCATATAACAACACAGCTTAAAACACAAGCACATTGTGCAAGTATACGAAAATATTTTTATATCTTTATAAGCTCTTCCTATTTTTAAAATTTTCATTTTTTACTTTTTAAAATTTTCTGTTGAAAACGAAAGACACAAATGCACACACTCGCCTAAGCCTGATCAGAATCATTAATATCACTGTCTTCCACCCTCCACATCTTGTCCCACTGGAAGGTCTTCAGGGGCAATAACACACTTGGAGCTGTCATCTCCTATGGTAACAACGTCTTCTTCTGGACACCTCCTGAAGTACCAGCCTCAGGCTATTTTACAGTTTTTTATTACTGCAGGAGCACACTCTAAAATAATGACTGAAAGTATATAGTCATCTATGATCATTATCAATTATATACTGTACATTATCAAATGTGCTGAACTTTTCTATGACTAGCAGTGCAGGTTTGTTTACAACAGTATCACCAAACATACATGAATAATGTGTTGTGCTATGATGTCATGATGGTTACAATGTCACTAGGTGATAAAAGTTTTTCAGTTCCATTATAATCTTAAGGAACCACCATCATATACATAATCCCTTGTTGGCCAACACATTGTTATGTGGCACATGACTGTTACATATCTTTATGTGTATGTGTGTGTGTTCCTTACATAAAATGATCATTGAAAATGGCCCCTCAGAAATAGTTCCCCCAGCCAGGTGGCCTGGAGACAAGGGAACTCCTCTATTCCACTCCTTAAACCTCAAGCCCTCTTCCGTTTCCCATTTACCTAGTCTCATCTGAGAGATTGGCAGTGATGGCTGAGGTGGAAAGACCAGAAATGCTCCATAAACTGGAGAAGGTGGAGGGAGTTCACTTGCTATTCCCTCCTCACTGATGAGGCCCCCGGGGGGCCTTGTCTTTAGTTCCAGAGCCTGAGGTCCAAAGATAACAGGTTCTGTAAACATGAGTTTGCACCTTCTGAAATACAGCTGAGTCTTACATCAGTCCTGTGAACCGCAGGCACAACACTCACAAGCAGGAGACAGGACAGAACTCGCAAGCAGGAGACAGGACAGAACTGGTGGCTAAGAACAGGGGCTCCAGAACAAGACAGCCTGAGACTTTCAGCTCTCCCACTTCCTACCCATATGATCTTGGCTTAGTCACTCAACCTCTTCATGCCTCTGTGTACTCATCTGTAAGAATTTCTTCATTGTAAGTTTCCTCATTTGTACTTACCTCATGGGGTGTTTTGAGAATTAAATACAAAAAGCACTCAGAATGGTGTCCAGTACATAACAATCTCTATATAACAGTTAGGCTGGTATTATCACCTGTGTGTGAAGTTTACTTTCTAACAGGTCTGTTTCAGGAATGGCAAATACACATTAGTCACCTCCTCTCCACGACCATAATCATGGCAGACATCACTAATCAACCACCGCACACTTTCTTGATCCTTGAATGTGACCACAGAATCTTTTCTCAACACAGTACCCATACAGTCTCTTATTGCTTAGAGGTGGCACGTGTGATGAAATCACTTTGCCATTCAGGTTTAAATGGATAAAAAACAAAGATAGCACAGGGGAAGAAGTCATTTTCCTTCTCATTTCTACACTGTGATAAAAACCCTCCGAAAATCCCCCACACTATATATTGCTCTAGGGATAAAAGAATAAGGGGAAATCTGAGAGCTACTTTCCATTCCATAATAAAAGAATAGCAAGTTCTTTACAACCAAGAAATGACAGCTCTATTCCTAGAAACTAAGGTGGAGTTTCTAATGACATTTTCTCATTGAAACTCTGCTAAGGCACGTATTTGGGGGCCGAAGAACCAAAGATGCTTTAAACCCTTCGTATAGGTTCAGTAAGAATTGGGGGGAGGGTGGGCTAACCTGGGAACCTAACCCACCATCTACAAATTTGTTTCAAAATCAATGGCATGTTTCACCACAGAAACAAATTTATTAAACAGAAAAGTCATTCGTTGATTGAGTCCTAACTATTGATTACCAGTAGAGTGTGAAATGGAGACAGAAGAGTCTCCAACAGGGACATCTGTTGCTCAGCCATAGCACAGTGGGTGCCTCCCATCTGGTGGGTTGGGCACATGTCCCAGCCCCTTCTCTGCTCCCAGGGGCACACACCAAAGCCACATGATCTGGGAGGACAACCTCTGCTGATGGCAGTGATGTGTCCTCCGCCAAGAAGATATGAGGACAAGAAACAAATCTTGAGAGCCCAGGGCTTGCAGAGCAGCAGTTAATTAGACCAAGACTGGGTCAAAGTCAGCTTCTGGATGTTGAAGGGGATCTGCGGAACATGTTCAAAAGCTTAAGAAGATGATACTGACATTGCTTTTTATTTTGTTTTGTGAATGTCTCATGCACTTCAAATTGTTTGACTTTCTTCCTAGAAAAGGGCATAGTAAAACAGCTTGACAATGCACCTACAATAATGCAAATTCAGGCATAAACCAATCAGGGATGAGCTCCCTGTCCTGTGCTCAACCGGAGATGCCTATAATTCGTATCCTCTGGGTAAGGAGGGTGCAGAAAGCAGTGGGGACTGGGTGACCAGGGGACACCACCTAACTGGAGATTCCAGGAACAGCAGCTGCCATCTTGGAGGTCCTCGTTAGCCACTAGACACAAAATCATCTCAGGACTGGAAGAGTCTTGGATCAGACTAAACTCTCAGAGCTGCCAGTCAGCAAGAAGTACAAGCTAATCGGGTCATGTTATTAACCCCATGCCAACCCAACCCATACCACATGCTCCTAAGAGGTCTGGACTGACTTATCAAGTGTTTCTACTGACCGATCCAGTTGCTACTGCACCAATCAGCCGAGAGGAGGGTCATGGTGGGGCTGGAATAAAGTGCATTTATCTCAGTAATATGGTAATAAAAATTTGTCAACCCCCCAACAAAATATGATCTCACAGTCCCTCTTGTTATCTCTTTGTGGCTCCTTCTCCAGGTCACAAAGTCATGGTGGTTCAGGATACAAGTCAGACAGGAATTAAGTAAGGTCCCTATGTGACCCACAAGCCCTGGCCTCAGATCAGCCACTCCCATCTCTGCAGCAGGCCCCTCAAGGACACTGAGCATTCTGGGCCCTGATCCTGCCCAGGTCCTCTCCATAGATGCTAAGGATAAGGTGGCTGTCTCAAATCTGGGGCAGGGGCTCTGAGAGATGACGGAGTCACGCCTCTAGTCATACATGTCCAGGAGAACTGAGGTTCTGTTGTGTTTGTCCCTCCCAGCTCCTACAGTGTGCAATATGGTGTTTTAAGGTGCAAGTAAACCAAGAGTGGGTTTTGTCCCCAATAGCGGCATGCTCTCTATATCAGGAGGGGCTGCATGGGGACGAACGTGGTGCTGGGCAAGTCACTGGGAGGGGCTGCTCCCCTCCCTGCCAAGTATTGCCCCCACTCATCCTGTGTCCCAGGAAGTCCCAGTGCTCCTCCCTGACCTGGAAGGCAAGCGACAACTGCCAGCTGGGACCCGTGATGAGGAGCAGCAAGGCAGGGAGTGCCCCAGGAAGGTCACAGTGGGAATGAGGCAAATGTCCGCAGCTGCTGTGGGTACCCGGAAGGCGAGATTGACTCTCAAAGCTGGAGGAGAAGGGGAAGGCAGCTCATTGCCCTCCCCCATGGTGACCAGGGACTGTATGCAAGTGGGGGCTGCCCCCAAAACAAAAGATATGTGATGGAAAAACAGAAGACAATTGGACAACAGTGAAAAATCGCAGCACCAAAAACAAATCATGTGTCATTCAGGATTTTAGCCTCCTGCTCTGACTGCTGGCCTCCCTACAGTCAACCCCGCCCTCCACTACCATCTCTCCACTCCCTTTGCTCCAGATGCAGCAAACCAGAGATGCACCTCCCAGCTGGTAAGGGAGTGGATGCACAGCTCAGGCAACCCCCATACCTCCCAGCTCTTCCTGCAGAAGAGCATGTCTGAGCTTCGAGAGGTCAGAACAGGATGGGCAGAACAGGCCAGGCTGAAAGCCCAGCCCGCACAGTAACCTGTCTTGGTGAGGCATAAGCTGGTACCTAGCGTTGGGTCATTTGACTCATGTTTTCATTCACTGGCAAGGATGTTCTCTGCATTGATATGCGCCAGGAGTTATAGCGTTGTGGGGCAAAGATAAATTTCATAGACCCTACACTCAAGGACCTCCATTTCATCGACAGCTTATTAAGAAAAATCCTAAGAGAGGATTTTTAGCCCAAAGAGTGAGCAAATAAGGATGAGGATACATTTTTAAAAGAATAAAGTATTATGCAAATAGAGGGCCTTCTTCCTTCTGATGATTTGCCTGCTGCATTTCCTGAAGTCTGCTCAGTGCCCAAGCCCACGAGTGTGACCACAGGCCTACGATGGCAAAGCTGAATGGAGATGTCCCCACCACAAGCCCCTTTTTATTCATTAAAAAAATTGGCGGGCAGATAGCAGAGTCAAGAGAGCGATACCATCCTGGCCAACATGGTGAAACACCATCTCTACTAAAAATACAAAAATGAGCTGGGCATGGTGGCGTACATTTGTAGTCCCAGCTACTTGGGAGGCTGAGACAGGAGAATCACTTGAACGCAGGAGGTGGAGGTTGCAGTGGGCCAAGATCACGCCATTGCACTCCAGCCTGGGTGACAGAGCGAGACTACGTCTCAAAAAACAAAAAAAAAAACCTGGCCTAAGGTGAGCCTACCATGCCACCATTCCCTGAGGCTTTAGACTGTCAGGAGAGTGAAGAAAGGTGATCACAGGGATCCCCATTAGAGTGCAAGAGGAAGCCAGCGGCCCTAGAAGCCAGCATGGAGACCATCTCTCCAGGCTCCCCAAAGCAGGCATCCATGATTCTGCAAAAGACAAAGGTTGCACCACCAAAGAAAAAGGGAGGAATGATGGGAACTGATATTACGCAGATAAATTGTTAATTATATAAATACACAACAGATGTTCAGTCACACAAGAGAGACTAGCTTTGATTCGTGCAAACGGCAAAACTTGCAAAAACAATGCTAAGCACCGACGAGGCTTCAGTGAGACAAGCTTTCTCCTACACTGCTCATGCAGCATGAAACGCTACAGTCTATTTGGAAAGCAGTCTAACAATAGGTACCAAGAATGCCAAAAGCCAGACTGGGCAACATAGCAAGACCCCCATCTCTACAAAAAATAAATAAGTTAGGCAGGCATGGTGGTATGCACCTGTGGTCCCAGCTACTAGGGAGGCTGAGCCACGAGAAACATTTGAGGCCGGTAGTTAGAAGCCGCAGTGAGCTATGACTGTCCCGTTGCACTCCAGCCTGGGTGACAGAGGAGACCCTGCCACAATGACCACCAGCAACAAAGAATGTCAAAACCATTTCCACCCTTCGACCTAGTCACTGCAGTTATAAATAGCTACTGTAGGAGATAATCAGAATTGGGATAAAAATTTCCAAAGATGTTTACAACAGAACTGTTGACAATACCGAAAAGCTGTAAATAAGCTGAATGACCCCATAAATGGAGAATAAAATTGTGACACTGTTCTAAGATACAGTACTATATGGTAACTTTTAAAGTATGACCATAAATAATTTTTTCCTGGCATCAGGAAATAGTAATAATACATATGGAGTTGAGTGGAGAAGAAGTGAGATCCAAAAAAATAAATAAAGTATCTTCCTCAAGTAAAGAACAAAGTCAAGAAAGATGACCAGAAGGAAGCATGGTAATGCGGTAGTCATGGCTGATTTATGGGTGATTTTCCTTCCTTCTTTATACTTTTATGTATTCCCAAATTTTTCTTAAGCAAATATTTATTTGCTAATCAGTAAATTGTCAAAAGAAGAAAAAAAACTAAAAGCAACACTTGAAAACAAGGAAAGTTAGCCCCTAGTGGATATATTTTGGAAGTTGTAAAACACTACATGTTTTCTTCTAAGTCCCACTCCTCTGTTTTCTTTGAGTAGGAAAGGGAAACAGAAAGCAGTCACCCTCTCTTCCATGACAATAACCCACGACCGGCTGCTTGCCTGCTTCATCACAGGAGGGCGCAGCAGAGCCCTTTTCTTCCCAGGGTTGTGGGCACCTTGACCTTCCCCGGCTCGCTAGCTAAGAAACGGTCCCAAGTGACGCACACTCAAGCTGTTCAGGGACTTCCAGAATAAACCAAACCAGCTGTAGTACTGGTCTCTGACATCTTCTCTGGTGAGGGCCAAGTCATTGTCCCTGTCTTGGGGAGGGCTCCTGAGCAAGCTTATCAACTCCCAGATGGGCATGTGTAGGAAGGACCGATGGATGTTGGCCGAGAGACCTGGGAACTCATATCTGCCCCCATCAAGGCCTGGGGATCCGCATTCTAGCAAAATCCTATCGCAGTTAGAATGTGGTTCCTGAACACTGGTATTTGCACAGTGCTTACTGCTGGTGATACAGAGAGAAAGACAACCCTGGCCCTCTCTCCAGCCTTCGCCAACCTGCAATGCCCTGAGCCACTTCTTAGGGCTGCTGATCGGACACGTCAACATGAGCCTCTGTGTTGACAGCACTGCCTGTAGCTCTCAAAGCATCCTGCACCTCCGGCGAGCACCAGACTAGCCTGAGTTCCCAACACAAGTACTCCATCATCATTAATTCCATTTTTAGAAGAAATCCATTTTCACTTTTGTAATACTTTTATTAATTGCCACATTTAAGTACCATGTCTAACTTAGGCATCTGTGATAAGCATACAATATTACACTAATCGACGGAAATTTTCCACCTGACTTTTATGAAATCTCACCACTACTATTAACACAAGTAATTCCTAATGACTACCAAAATTAGATAATCTTGAGAATATAAATGACAATGAAAATAAGGTTATTTTAAGAATTAAAATCTATATTTCAGCCTGATGCCTGTGACATCCTTGTGAATAACAACGTTGAAAGTAAGTGTACTGAAATACATGGCTATAGACCAAAAGGAATTTCTTTTGTACTAAGACATGTGTTTCCAATTGAGTCTAAAACATTTTAGATTTTGAAGAGGAATGTTAAACACATCTATAAAGAGTCATATACAAATCATACTTATTATTCTTGTTTAAAAAGGTACTGTCCTGGCCAGGTACAGTGGCTCATGCCTGTAATCCCAGCACTCTGAGAGGCCAAGGTGGGTGGATTACTTGAGGTCAAGAGATCGAGACCATCCTGGTCAACGTGGTGAAATCCTGTCTCTACTAAAAATACAAAAAAAACAAAAAACAATTAGCCGGGCATGGTGGTGCATCCCTGTAATCCCAGTTACTTGGGAGGGTGAGGCAGGAGAATGGCTTAAACCCAGTGAGTCGAGATTGCACCACTGCCCTCCAGCCTGGGTGACACAGCGAGACTCTGTCTCAAAAAATAAAAATAAATAAATACATTTTTTAAAAAAGGCACTGTCCTTCAAAGATGTGTAGGGGCCTCGCTTCCTGACCCATAGAAGCGGCAAAGTTATTTCCTTCCTCCCCAGCATCTGTCCGTGCTGGTTTTGCCACATTAAAATCATCAGTGTTATACAGAGTCCCCAGGTACTGTGGATGTAATTAAGGCATGAGGTCCACCGAGGAACTTGCTCATCCTATCACCCAAGTCATACTGTCACTCTGGAGCCCAATGTGTGCCTCTGAAATACCATTAAATCTGTTTCTACAAGCAGTCCTACACAACAGTGCGAAGAGAACCTGGCACACGGTTCTAGAGAAGCTCCACCGTACACAGCACATCTCTCTTCCTTGTGAACATGTCAGCGGCCTTAAGCATGTACCACACTGTCCCTTGAAGGCACACCGTATGCCTGGAGGTTATAGGAAGCACTGTCAGCTGTCAGAGAGCAGCTGATCGGGAGTGGTCCGGTGGCTCCCCTACCCCCTCCCCCTCCCCTCCCCTCCCCTCCGACAGTGATAAATGATCAGGCCTCATGCTCAGCTGAGCCTGATGGGCCCATACCTCCCCTTGCAATCTGTTCCAGACCAACACTAACCTTTCACCCCTGAACACTGCCATCAGCTTTACGAAGCAGGCCTGCTGCAGGGTAAGGTCAGGCCTATTGGCTTTCTTGCTGCTATTCGTTCGTGAAAACGAATTCTGGCTTTATTTCTTGATGGAAGCTCCCCATCAAAAATGGAGCATGAACTGTGTCGTCATACACTTTACAGCAAACTTGTCTTGATTCTCTTTTTATATTAGAGATGAAGGAGACAGCTAATTAGGTAACTTTAAGAAGAAAAGAGGAATCACTGTAGATATAAACATAGATAACAATTTTGCTCAGGCCGGCTGGCCTCCATTAAAAACACCAGGCTTCAGGCTTCCAATTTATTAAATTATTGTCTCTTGCTGAGGGTCAGAAGAAAAAGAAGATTCTATGGGAAATAATACAGTGATAAAGAGATAGAAAATTAGGCCAGGTGCGGTGGCTCACACCTGTAATCCTAGCACTTGGGGAGGCCAATGTAGGCAAATTGCCTGAGCTGAGGAGTTCAAGACCACGCTGGGCAACATGGGGAAACCCCATCTCTACTAAAATACAAAAAATTAGCCTGGCGTGGTGGCATGCGCCTGTAGTCCCAGCTACTCAGGAGGCTGAGGCAGAAGAATTGTTTGAACCCGGGAGGCAGAGGTTGCAATGAGCCAAGATCGTGTCACTGCACTCCAGCCTGGGCGACAGAGAGAGACTCAAAAAACAAACAAACAAAAGATAGAAAATTAACATGGAACATTAACAAGGTTCATCCCAGTTGAACTTCCATAGCACAGGTTTTGCTCACAAAGACAGTCATCACAAGATTGCTTGTAAAACTACCAGTCCTAACCTTTTGCATAAAATAATCTGTGCTATGCAATAATCTGCATCTTTATAAAGAATGGGGTAACTACAGTTACAGATATGAAACTATCTACCAGATACACAGTTAATTGAGGGAAAAATCAAAGTGCAAGAGAACAGTACAGCATTCTATTTGTTTTTAAAAACTCTTGTTACTTTTTGAACTTCTGTGTGATGTATTACTTGTCCAGAAACAGAAATAAGAAATGTTGTAAACATCCCCAGTCTTTGCTCCTGCAGTGAACACCTGGAAGCCCAGGAGCCTCTTCCCAGGGCTGAGGGCCGGGCTGGGATGTAGAAGTGGCCGGCAGCTGCAGGTAAGCAGCCCCTCAGCTCTGATCACCCTCATGCCTAAACTGCATCCAGTCCCAGGACAAATGTCAAATGTCATTTGTATTATATGGTAGCAAAACTGCAACCCAGCTTTAAAATTCCAAGTAATGTAAGTACCCTGGAAGGCCTCAAGATAGAGATACCACTCCACTTCCTCTACAAAATTGAGTTGCAGTCCCCAGAGCAATATGTTAATTGTCTTTTTTTTTTTTTCCTCACTCTGTGAAAATGAGGAGGCAGGAGTGCAGTAGCAGGATCTCGGCTCACTGCAACCTCCACCTCCCAGGTTCAAGCCATTTACTTGCCTCAGCCTCCCAAATAGCTGGGATTACAGGCGGCTGCCACCACACGTGGCTAGTTTTTGTACTTTTAGTAGAGACCGGTTTCACCATGTTGGCCAGGCTGGTCTCAAACTCCCGACCTCAAGTGATCCACCTGCCTTGGCTTCCCAAAGTACTGGGATTATAGGCATGAGCCACTGCACCTGGCCTTAATTATCTTCTTTTTAAGGGGGGAAGGATTTTAAGAGGATCAACCATGCAAAATGTTGGATACAAATAAAAGATTACTTATTTAAAAATGAAGTATTTCCAGGTTCGCCCCTTTTTTACTTTGGAGGAGAGAGGCGGAGAGTGAGACTCGTACAGCAGCAAGTATTTTGCCTTTCTGGAACTTGGTGCTGTTTGAATTATTGCTACGTCCCTCTTCCCTCTCATCCTTTCTGTTCCTCCCTATCTTGCAATTTTTCTTCCATAACCGAAGAGTATTTTAAAATCTATTTTAGATGTTCACATTCTGAATTCTAAAAGCAGTTGGAATGTTATATAGTTCCCTTAAAGTATCGAGTTTTTACTATGAAGCTCTCAATTGATTTTCAATAAGTGGGTAGAATTTTTTTAAAAATCCTGCCCTTACCAGAGATACAGCATATGTAAATCAGCTACTCTAAAATTTTCTTCTAAGGACCTGTCATTCTGAGATAGCAGACTTGGTCCCATGGCTAATTAAGGGAAGTGGGATAACCCAGCACATATTCATATTAAGAAACATAATGAACAAAATCTTCAACTTTGGTTCTACACATGACACAGACAGGCACTTGGTGGTGCTTTTCTACACTTGCCTTTCTATGAAAGATGGAGGTGAAAGAGAACATCTTAATTCAGGGAAGTCAGTGGAGATGGGAGTGGCTCTTCAAACACCCTGCTGGGTGCCTGACTTCACTACGGGATGGAGATTAGTGACAGCAGCAAGGTCTGCTTGGTTATCGTCCCTGAATACATGCTCAGTAAACACTTACACATTCTAGCAACGGACACTTCTTTGATGGATTCTGTAATGATTGAATGCAGCTTTACTGAACAAAATGAGAGTTGTGTCTGAAAATGTCAAACACAGGGGAGACAAAGGAGGCAGCCTCACAATGAACCCACTCCGGAGCCTGCACAGTGTCTCTCTCAGCGGGAAGGCCATTGGCCTCCATAAAGCCATGTGCTGAAGGGGGTCTAAGGCAGGCCCAAAATGTTTCTCACGTGCTAATTCTGATCAGATGTTTTTAGAAGCACCTGAGTAAGACCCTAGAATTCTAGAAATGTAGAAGACGACCGTGACTTGGCATACCTCAGCTGTAAGAAGACTTCAGCACAGGCCTTGCAGGAAATCTGATTTTGAGGAGAATTATGTCTTGATAGGTCTGCCAGGCTATTAGTGCCAAGACTAAATTATAGTAATCTCTATTTTCTGTCACTTTTTCTTCCCAAAAGGCTGATAGCTCAAAATGTAAACTATTGTTGAGAAGGTTTCTGGGGAGAACATAATATAATACAGGCAAACCCCCAACTTAAAAATGAGTCACATTTCAAAAGCATGTTTATGAGATGGGTGTCTGAGATTTAGAATCCATTTTCCCATGAACATGCTGTTATAAATGGTGGTAAGCTTGCCCACAAGGGCCTCCTCAACCTATAATGAGTCTCAGATATAACTCTTTCCAAGGACCCTGAGCACCATTTACAGAACACTGTTTCAGTGAGAAAAGCATTCTAATTTTTACCATATAACATCAAGAACATACCCTTACATACTGATCAAGCTGGTTGCAAGTTAGGATACGGGAAAAGAATATATTTCCCATCCCGCGTAAGTTGTTCAGCTACTAACTACAGACAGAAATCTCCACCTTGTGCTACTCATCACTGAGGAATGAGTTTTCCTCCCACGGAGAGGAGGAAATCCCTCGTTGCACAACAACCACTGTTCAACTGCAAGGTACACTCTAAATTAAGTGGTCTAACTTCATATTAGAATAGGAAGCTGGGTGGTTGTGGCTCAGGGTGTCCCAAAAAGCTGCAATCAAGATGTTAGCTGGGCTGCGGTCTCATCTGAAGGCTTGGTGGGAGGAGGATCCACTCTGCAGCTCACTGGTTGGAAAGGCTCAGTGAACTTGAGAGCAGATCCTCCCCTGGTTCTAAATGTATAGCCACAAATTCTGATACTCTTCTGTCAAGAAGTGGAGCTTAATGCCTTTCCCTGAGTGTAGGCTGAACTTAGTGATTCACTGATACTAAATAGAACACAACAGGAGTGATGGGGGGTTGATTCCACGAGTGGATGATAGACTGTGACTTCCATCTTGAGTGCTCTCTTGTTTCCTTAGATGGCTTACAGTGGGGGAAACCAGGTGCTATATATCATAAGGCAGCCCTATGAAGAGGATAAGGCAGCCCTATGAAGAGGATAAGGCAGCCCTATGAAGAGGCCCATGTGGCAGAAAACGGAGGCTTGCTGACAGCCCCGTGAACAAGCCCCAGAAAATGCAATGCAGCTGATACCTTGACTGCAGCCTCGTAAGGAACACCGATCGAGGGGCACCCACCTAAGCCATGCCCACATTCTTGACCTAAGAAAACTATGGGATAGTAAATGATTGTTGTTTTAACCTGCTAGGTTTTAGAATAATTGATTATACAGTGATAGAAAATTAATACAGTAATGTATTCTAAGAAAATAAAAATAATACAATTTTTTTCCCAAAGGAAAACTAATGACATAAGCCAAAAAAAACAAAACAAAACAAAAAAAAACCATCTTTTATAATGCCGATTTCCACAGGAAAAATATACTTCCAGTCTAACTGATTTACAAATCAACTCCTAGAACATGACCCATTTCTAAGTTGGAGACTATCTCTACGTGATTTATTTTCCCCACAAACTTGGTTCCCTAGTGTGCTGGCATTGCTAAAACAGGCATTTCTGAACCACTAAAGTCTAGGAATAGAGTATAAGATATCAAAGAAGGGCTTTTAGCACTTTTGTAATAATTCTGGCAATTTTTATTCATTTGCATTATCCAGGGGATCGTTACTTGCTTTTCCTGCTGTTTTGTTTGGGGAAGTTATATCTCTGCCTCATAGGGCTTACAAAAACAATGAAGAAAAATGTTTTTCCAAAATTCCCAGGGAAGCTAAATTTAAATTCATGCCAAAGGCCTAACTGCAATGGGAGGAATATTCTATATTTCGGTGGGGTTTTGTTTTGCTGATTGGTTAGCTGAGTTTGGGGGTTCTTTTCTCTGACTAGACAGAAGTAAAAAGATGGTGGGGTTATTCCTATTCATAATGATATCTATAATAAAGTATGTTTTTTTCCTTTTTGCTATAAAAATAAAATAAAATCTAAACATTAAAATTGTTACTGCTATTAAGCTAGGTTATTTATTAGCCTGGATACTTCATCCATATGCAGTTTAAGGTTATAGGACCTCTATTCTAAGCAGCAAAAGAATGGGACGCTTATGCTCATAGTGTCTCACAAAATCCTAAGCATCTCTGCTCACGGTCATGAGACACCAGAAGACTAATGCTGAAGCCGATCGCATCAGTCATGGTCCTAGTTTACTGATGGCTGAACTTTAGTCTCACTACACTCTGGTTTCCCTCTCCCTCGTTTTAGTTAAGTCCCAGGCAAAAACACATGAAGATGGGGTAAGTAAAGAAAGGAGGAAAAAATACCAGTTGAACACATAGCAATGTCTCCTACACTTCCTGAAAATGACAAAAACCATAGGTCACAAAAAAGTCTCAACTCAGATACTGCTTACAAGAAATTTTTGGATAACCAATCAGGAGATACAAACCATACAGTAGGTTAATGGAAAGTCTAATATAAAGAATACTATCATAAAATAGTTACTATATGATCTAAATTCTCTCTGGCAACCATGGACTGAGAGTACCCAAGGAAGATGGACACGAAAGGACTCAGATGTCTTGGAGAAGGTGCGCTTCAGCCGCTGGATGGCTGAGAAGTTTGCTGGCTTGGCCAGGCCAGAGCTGATCTGGAGACACCAGGCAGGCAACATCACCCTCTAGACTGCAGATCGTCAGGAACTAGCAGCATAGTGTGCTGGGGGTGTCTAGGCACTGACGGGGGCAGGAGGCCTTGGAATCACCTGCAGGGGTGCTGGGCACTGCCATGGACAGAAGCAGCACAGGCAGGGGCAGCCCAGGGACTCTGGTCCCCTGTGGGGAGGGCAGCAGAAACATTACCACCAGGTTGAGGGTGTGAGGTCGCAGAGACTGAGTTCTGGGGCCATGACTGGGGCAGGCTCAACTCAAGGTCCTCATGCCCACAACAGAAAAGGCAGCAGAGACTTCCTCCAGCAATGAACCCCCTGCCCGCAAAGTGCCCTCTACTGAGAATGCTTAATGTCATGCTCACATTAAACAAGAAATACCAAGGACATTCCTTGGCTTATCACAGAGCTTACATAGAAAGATGTATTTGGAGCTGAGAGGCAACAAATTAACAACAGACACACCTCAAAAGATACAAATTACCAAAACTAACACAAGAAATAGAAAATCTGAGATAGAAAACTCCAGGCTCACAGATTTTCACTGACAAATTCTTGATACATTCAAGCAAGAGACAGCATCGATCCTATGTAAAGTCCTTTAAAAAAACAGAGGAAGAGGGAACTTTTCCCAGCTCATTTTAGAAGACCCGCATTACTCTGATGCCAAAACCAAAGACACAAGAAAACTAGAGACAAATCTCCTTTATGAACATAGAGTTTAAAATTCTTAAATAATACTGAATTCAGGAATATATAAAAAGCATAACGATCATGGCCAAGTGGGGTTCATCCAAGGAATTCAAAGTTGTTTTAACATTGAAAAAATTCAATTAATGTCATTTACCACATTAACTGGCTAAAAAAGAAAGAAAAATCTGATCACCTCAACAAATGCTACAAAAAAGCATTTGATACAATTCAATACCTACTTGTGTTTTAAAAAATTTTGTAGTAAACTAGGGAGATAAGCTAATAAAAAATATCTACTAAAAAGCTACAGCTAGCATCATGCTTAATGGTAATAGACTAAATGTTCTCAGCCTTCAATTAGGAAGGAAGCTAGGGTTTACACTCACTCTACTTCTATTTGACATTGTAGTGAGGTCCTAGTCAGTTCAAAAAAGGCAAGAAAAAGAAATAAAAATCATACAAAAATGAAAGAAGGAAAGTTCTTTATATGCAGACAACATGATTGTGTAAGTAAAAAATCCTAAGGAAAAAAACTATTTGTACTAATAAGTTTACCAAGATCACCAAATGTAGGTCAATATGCAAAAATAAGCTATAATTCTACATAGTAGCAACAAATGAAATGTTAATTTCTTTTTAAAAGCAGTACTTCACATAATAGCAACATATAACATGAAAAACCAGGGACATTTTTAACAAAATGTGAGTAAGGTCTGTACCCTGGAAACTATAAAACACTGTTGAGAGAAATTAAAGGATATATAAATAAATGGAAAGATACATCATGTTCATAGACTGAAAGACTCTATCTGTAAGACGTCAATTATCTTCCAAATTAATCTGTAGTTCAGCACAAAGCTGATGGAAACCTCAGAAAGGTTTTTGTAGATATTGATGAATTGACTCTAAAGTTTAAATGAAAAATTCAAACACCTAAAATAGCAAAAACAATTTGGAACTATCAGTTGGAAGACTTCCACTACCTGATTTCAGGGCTTATTATAAGGTTACAGTAATCAAGACAGTGTGGTATTGGCATAAGTTCTACAAATGAGTGGAACAGAATAGAGAGGACAGGATTTAATTTTGACAAGGGTGCTGAGATAATTCAATCAGGAAAGGACAGTCTTTTCAGCAAATGGCGCTGGAACAACTTGATATCTAAATGGGACAAAATAAACCCCAACTCTTACGTCAAACCTTATACAACAATTAACTTTAAATGGATTGTAGCTATAAATGTGAAAGTGCTCACAACCCGAATATAGTTCCCCATTCTTTTTCTCTCATTCACTCGAAATGTGTAATTGTGGAAATCAACTGAAAACTAAATACTTTCTCAAAATCTACCTCTGTTTTTGTTGCTATTCTGACATCCTAACGAAACAGTCTGAACACAACCTTATGAGAGGAATGTGACTGTTAAATGATAACGTGAGGAAGTTTCTCTGGAGAGTGATGAACAGTTCTATAGGTTTGTGGTTACACAAATCCACGAATGTGATAAAATTTCATAGAACTTACACCAAAAAAAGTGCATGCAATAACTGGTGAAATGCAAATAAGATCTGTATTTAAGAGTATTACACCAATTTGCATTTCCTGGCTCTGACAACACACTGATTATGTAAGATATTAACACTGGGGGAAGCTGGTGTAAAGGCATATAGGAACTATGTACGATTTTTGCAACTTCTCTTGAGTCTTCAACTATTTCGAAGTATATTTTTTAATCTTGTGAGAAATCCTCAACATATAAACATTCCCTAATTGTTTAAAAGGTGAACTTACAAATACTCAAAGTCTGTAAAGCAAATTGAAAAGATTTTCCTTCCCAGAGCATAATGTTCAAAGTTCTGCGGCAGTAACCTGTTCTTTTAAATTAAATTCCATGAATTTATAGTCTACATGTATAATCACTGCAAGATTAAAGAACTGATAGTTCCTTCTGTTATACAACAGAACTACCTCTGAACAGAGAAACAGCCAGAGTATAAGTCCTTGCTGGCAGGTAACATGATGTTTATCAAATATACTTAAAGGACCTTCTAGGATTAATTTAAAAATAATAATAGCAAATAACTATTGCCTGCTGGTAATGCTTAGTGTAATCAAAACATTTTGGGAAGAAATACAAACCAAGAAGTCGTGCCTTGTCATTACAATGGATAGTCGACCTATTTATTTCTCAGGTTTCCAGGCCTCAGTTTGTTGAGAAACGTATTAAGTCAACGTTCCCTTGGGCTGTGGAATGATTTTTGGAAGGGTGGCTGCGTAAGTCAGGCACCTGCATAGTACTCTAGCTGCTGCAGTCCTAGTAAGCTTCCTAACATACAACATGCGGCAGAAGCTGGTGGTGGAAGGTAGCTGGAGTACTGGTGAAAATCAAGTTCCTCATTAAATCTCCATTTCCTTTCCTGTGCTTCTTTCCAAATTCCACAAAGAGTAGAATATAAAAATTTTTACTCTAGGACACATCCAAGAGTGAGTAAAAAGGAAACCCTTCAAGACACTCCAGGGATCCCTGGCCAAGTTTCAAGCCATGCTCAGTCACTGTGGATCATCGGGAGACCAAATGTCAAAGGGGGCTCGACCAGCGGCTGGTCGTACCTTTTCCTGACATTCTCACACAGAGGAAAGATTCTAAAACAGTCCTCTGTACTATGCTGCCAGGTACCCATGTCTTTAAAATCTAGTTGAGATGAAAAGTATAGCTACAGTTAAGCTCAAAGTAAGTCCCAATTGAAAGAAACACTTCATGAAATTGTACAGAAACAAAAGCAACCCTCTGCCAACACTGAAAAGCATGAATTTACAAGATCAACAATCAGAATGGCTGATGACAGCTCACACAAAAAGATCTAAGCCTGGTACTTTTACAAAAACCAAAGCAAGATCTTTTTCTCCATACAGAGCTCAAAGACAAATGACATATAGGTTTTAAATCTAACATTTCCACTGAAAAAACAATAGCAGCACGGCAGGACTAACCTTATGTTAGACAGAGGCAGCCAGTCTGCCTGGTGTGAACTCTCCCCGCCCCAACCATCACAGCCACCACTACCCCAAATCCCTTTAGAAGGCAACAAAGTCTTGCACCTGCAGTTAAAGGTTTAAATTGTCTGCGCTTTCAGAAGCACTAACACTGTGATGATTTTAACCAAAGGTAAAGGACAGGGCGGTTGGCAATTAGCTAAAGAATAGGGTGGTTGGCAAAACCATGGCCAGCTACCCATATCCAGCCTGCCTCCTGTTTGTGTACAGCCCATGAGCTAAGAGTGGTTTTCATATATTTTAATGGCTGAACAACAATTAGAAGTACTTCATGACACATGCAAATTCTATGAGATTCAAATTTGAGTGTCATTAAATAAAGTTTAATGGGAACACAGCCACACTCATTCATTTATATATTGTCCATGGCTGCCTTCGCTCTACAATGGCAGAGTGGAGTCGTCGTGACAGGAACCGTATGGCCTGCAAAGCCTAAAATATTTACCATCTGGTCCTTTATAGAAAATGTTTGCCAGCCCCTGTCCTAGAACAGTGATGAGAAGAGTATGGCAATGTGAGGTTACAGGGAAGCATCTCTTTCAGCGAAGAGGTAAATACACGATAGGAAAAGGGTCACATGAGGAAAGGCCAGGAGCACAGAAGGTCAGCCTGGCTCACCTTGCCACTGTGTCCCGGTCCAACATGGTAATGATCAGTAAAAGGCACGCTGGTACAAAACAAATGCGGTATTGTGTGGAAAGTGCCATGGTCAGGGGACAAAGGAACTGAGTGTGCAGCTCCCAAGGGTTCCACTCCCCCCAGCCCAGAACTCCTCCTTTGCAGAGGTCAATAACCCCTCTGAGCTGTGCTTTCCTTCTCTGAAAAAAAAAAAATGAATGGAAATTACACCTATCTTATGGAGCTATTGTGAGAATCATAAAGGGTGATCCACACGAAAGCACTTGGTCCTCGCATTAGAGTTGAGCCTTGCAAGATGAGTGGTTTCCATAGGAACACAGGACTCAAAGGTCCAGAGGACTGAGTGAATGGTCAGTTCAGGCCTTATCCAGGATTCCACAAAAGGTGTCACAGTAGCTGAAGCAGAAACCACCACCAGGGCCTGGCTCTTGAAGGTCACAGAAAACCATCTGCGACTTTTTTCTCCATTGCTCTCTCTTTGGTTCTTTCCCTCTTCTGTTCCTGACTTTCTCACAGTGACTCACAAAGACATCCTTGAGTGTTCCTTGGCCCACCAGAAGCACTAAGCATTAAGCTGTTCCCATAGCTGATTCCCCCAGTGGCATCTTCAGGGCATTAACTCTGAGGTAGAAAGGCAGAAACAGAGTTGTCCGTCTTACCCCACCCACTCATCATCAGATCGTTTTGCCTATTTGCCCTTCCCCGCAATGCTTAGGTAAGAATCTTTGGGGGAAACCTTAGATCCACAGCTGGTAGCATCTTCCAGCTGCTGAGTGAGAACTAAATGAGATTCCTGGGACTCAAAGTAATTTATAATGAATTCTAATGATTGCCTAGCCCCAGTCGTGATGCATACTGATGAAATGCCCCTTGCAGCCAGCTGTCCCTCAGTCACCAATTGTCCACAGGGGGATTCACATTCGCTAAGGGCACAGCCATCTCCAGAGATGAGAGATCAGCGGGGGCTCTGCAGAAGGAGCAGCAGCCCTTCAGCCTTGAGAGAGAGGATTTCATGGTAAATGTTGGGAATGTTTACCAAAAGCAGAAGGCATGAGGAAAGAACAGTTAAGAACCAGGTCTCAGCCCTGCAATAAAGATCAAAAGGCTATGTATGCAAACTGTTTATTCTCATGTTTTATTCAACATCATTTACTTTCTCTCCCTTTGTTCACCCTTGATTTCTTTCCTTTCACAGGTCAGGTGATAAAATCAGGTGTTTTTTTTGTTTTTTGGGTTTTTTTTTTGGTACAATGTGAGTGCTGGATTTGGAGTGGGAAGACCTAGATATGAATCCTGGTAGCATACAGTTGTCAGTTATACGACTGTGTATCCTTTGACATATAAACTAACTTTTCTGAATCTAGATCTCTTCATCCACCAAATCTGGGTCATGGCTGCTCTACCTGTCTGCCAAAGTTGTTATGTAGATCCGGTGAAAACAAATGGGGAGATGGACAAGGTAAGCTGAAAGCATCAGACAAGGGATTCTTAGAGTTGTTTTTAATATGCCTCATCCTTAAAAATATCTTGCTAATTTCTAAAAAAACTGATCAGAGAAGTATTAAAAATGATAATAACCCTAGAATTCAATGTAAATCAAGTCATTTAATCTCAGTCTGGAAAGAGAAGGATTTTCTGCTATTTTCACCAAGAATAACAGCAGTCAAACCTTTTACATCTAGAGGGAAAGTAGTTATCAAGGTTTACTGTTCCCAGGCAGGAAACTGATTCTTTCTGCTTCTTTGAAAGAGGCTTAGAGTCTATAATTGTCTAAGGGGAGGCTTAGAGGGTAAGAGTGGGGATTATTTAAGAGGCTGGCTGTGTAAGACAGCAGTGAGGGAACTGCTCACCACCATCAACACCATCAACACAACCACTACCACCACGACCACCACCAATGCCAACAACACCACCTCTACCAACACCATCAACAATAACAACACTATTAAGTTTACCAACACACCATCACTATCAACACTAACAGTCCACCACCAAGACCATCAACACTACCACCACCAATAACACCCACAAAAATACCACTACCAACACCATCACCACCAACAATACCACCACCAAGACCAACACCACCAACACCAACACCACCTGCACCAACAAAACCAACACCACCACTACCAATACCACCAGCAGCACCACCACCAAGACCATCACCACCACCAACACCAACACCACCAGCTCAGCTTGCCTCCCTGAAGCCACACCGTCCTCTTCAGCTACCAGAAAAGACACTATGCCTCTATATCTAGGCCTGGGCTTCCAGGGTAGAGTGGGAAAAAAAGATTGAAAAGATAAAAGTCTGGGGACAAATAACCTAGCCACAGATCAGCCTGTCTCCTACTCTCTGCTTACTAATGTTGCTATTCTACACATCTGAACTTCTACATTTTGAACCATTTTTGTCTTGATCATCACTTCTTCAAGCTCCCAGACACTTGGTCTGCCCTTGACTGTAGCTTGGAAAAGCTATGCCTTTCCAAGTGCTGTTATGATTTCCTAGTTGTAGGATTCTGCCCTGGCTTTTAATAGTAGGTACCAGGTGGCATTTGTAAACCTTCTACTTTCTGATCCATTATCACACTTAGCCCCTGGCAAACAGAGGCCATAAGTACCAGGTGACACATTGCAGGTCTGTCTTCCGTTGGTTCTCACACAGCCTTGGTCCTAAGCATAACTAAGCTGTCTTTATCACCTCCTACATCCTAGTGTGACAATGGCCTAAAATGACACTCTCCTGGCTGGGACTGAAGAAGTCAAGAGAGTACCAAGTCTAGGAAGGCAAACAGTCCTCAAGAGCTAAAGAGCTAAGAGCAGACACAAAGTCAAGATTTAAGATAAACCAAGCTACAATATGAGGGTTCCTAACATAGTCGCCTATAGCATCAGTGGAGACTATAAAGGAAAATGTTAGAGGCAGGTGAGGTGGCTGGTTGGCTCATGGAATGTGCTATTTTAAAGACTCAATCTAAACAATATTATCTGCTTCAAAGGCATGTTGATGTAAAGGGGGAAAACAGAAAACACAGGAGTTCAGCTGGATACACTTAGGCAGAGTATTCTCCTTGAGTAACTTGCTTCTCACTAATATGGCAACACTGAGGAAAGGCACTTACGTGATTAAGTCACAAAACACTGTGACTAGGAGACTCTCTGTCTGGTGCTTTAATGAAGCAGACTGCCATGCTGGAAAGGCCTATGTGACAAAAAACTGGGTGTGGCCTCCAGGCGACAGCCAGCAAGAAACTGAGGCCCTGAGTCCAACAGCTCTTCGAAACCTGAACCTCCCCCATTCTCCATGATGTGATGATCACGCACTGCATGCCTGTATCACAACATCTCATGTAACCCATACATACCCACTATGTACTCACAAAAAATAAAAAATCAGTCAGCAAATAAACTGAATCCTGCCAACAACCACACAAGTGAGCTTGGGACCAGATCCTTCCCCAGTTGAGCCTTCAGATAAGATCTCCACCTTAGCCAACACCTTGAGTGTAGCCTTGTGAAAGACTCTGAGGTAGAGGACCCAGCTGAGCTGTGTCCAGATTCCTGACACACAGAAATTGTGAGAGAATAGATGTGTGTTGTTTTAAGGTGCTAGGTTTATGCTGATGCATCACTCAGCAAGAGGTAACTGATACACACAGCTTAGTTTATATCCTTGACCTTAACAGGCTGCACCTTCATCTCTCACTTTGCAGATTCTTAGTCATTCTGTAAGTCAAATAAAGGAATATCTTGAATTGGGGTCAGGAACCAGGAAACCTGATGTAGCTGCTGCAGTTTAGAGGATAAACCAAGCAAGTCCCTGAAGCCTTTCAATCACCTCCCTGTCTATTCCCCAGCCTCAAAGAGTTAGGAAGTCAGAGCTAAGCCAAGAGCTCCAGATGGGAGCTATAGATGGGGTCATGTACCAAGAGAACTACATCCTCTCCCCGCCCCAACCTTGTAATTCACCCATATGTCTGTATTTTGAGAAGAAAAAAATTTTCTTACATAATCTCCTGCTCACCCCCACTCACCCAAAATGCACACCAATCACACAGCTGGGCCAAGGCACTTGGGGTGAGGAGAAAGGTTTTTCCCATGCAGGTACATGACCCAAGGTTCTGTAGAAGTGTGGTCTCCAGAGCACTAACACTGTTGGTGAGACCACCTCTATGTGACCCCAGGAAGTCCCACCAGCTGGACCTTCATAATATGTCTGGACCATGACCACTTCTCACCACCTCCATCATGACCCAGCAAGTTCATCTGTTCCCTCTGCTAGTGAACTGCCTCCTGACTCCACTCTTGCCCTTTCTCTGGGCTCCTCTCCACCCATCTTTCTCCCCAGTAATTGTCTTAAATGTAAATACAATCATATCATCCCCAGCTTTCACAGTTCCTGTTTCCTAGGGTTGTCCATGACATTTAGGATACATTTCAGTCTTCATTTTGGCCTGCAGGGCCCCTAGAATCTGTCCCTGACAGGTCTCCCACCTCACTTCCTCTCCCATTGTTTACTCCCCCTGAGCCATACTGCAGGCTGTCTTTTGATCATGTCAACACTGTTACCCCCACAGGGTGTTTGCACTTGCTGGCCTACTGCCTGGAACATTTCTCCTGCAGATATTTCACTTTCGGATTTCATGCAGGTTTCTAGTCAAACCCTTGCTCCCTAGATAATAGCATCCCCTTCTGCTCCCTGCCAGGCCTTCTGCTTTAAGTTTACTTTGAAACATTTAGCACTATCTGAAATTATAATATATCTTCTTACTGGTTATGTTCTGTCCCCTCCTCCCATCTGTGGGCAAGTATTTACTGGGGGCTGCAGACACATCTTACTCATTCTCACCTATCTCCAGTTTCCAGGATAGTACCTAGAGTTCAGTAAATATTTGCTGGGTTAATAGTGGATTTGATAGGGAAGCCCAGAGAGGAAGGCTGGTGTGGAAAGTTATCAAGGTTGAAGTCATATACAAGAGGTCAAGTCCAGGAAGTCAACTAAAACAGAATTTCCCAATTTCAAAAATGTGACAATATTTGGAAGTAGTGAAGAAGCAGGTGGAGCATTTTAGTACAGCTCTTAATTCAGTGTCTTCCAAAAACACCTGATTTCCTACACATTTCTTCAATGCATTCAACTGAAGTAAACTAAAACACAATTTCCAACAGTGTCTGATACTAGACAAAAATCCGTGAAATATATACAATTATGACACAAAAAGGAATATGCATTTGGTCTCTGCCTCTGGTTTCCAGGTACAGCGCTCCTAAAACCCTTGGTATTTCTGAGTGATGGGGGTAAGGGGAGCATCTCGTTATTCATAGCAAACACCTTTCAACCCTACCTGAGTTATGCTAAGGAGGTAACATCAGGTGGCTCGAGACTCGCTGCCAGAGAACCAATTAGGTCATTAGAGGATTGGAAGTTTCAGCCCCACTCTCCAACCTCTGAGGAGGGAAGAGGCCAATGATTTAATCAATGATTTCTACATAATGAAGCCTTCATAAAAACCCTAAACAATGGGTTCCTAGAGCTTCCAGGCTGGTAAACACATCAGGCTGATTTGAGGGAGGGTGGTACCCCAAAGGGCCTGGAAGCTCTGCATCCCTTCTGCATACCTGACCTATGCACCTCTTCCATTGGGTTGGTCCTGAGTTGTATCCTTTACAATAAACCAGTAAACATAATATACTGTTATTCTGAGATCTGTGAGCCATTCCAGCAAATTACCAAACCTAAGGAGGGGGTTGTGTGGACTACCGAGCCACTTAGTCAAGTCAGAGAGAAGTGCAGGTGACAACCTGGGGACTTGCAATTGGCATCTGAAGTTGGGGGCAGCCTTGAAGGACTGAGCCCCTTAACCTGTGGGGTCTAAATCCAGGTTGTTAATACCAGAATTGAATTGAATTATTAGACACTCAGTTGGTGTCTGCAGAGAACTGGAGAATGGCTTGGTGTGGAAAATCTATACAGTTGGTGTCAGAAATGTTTTGTGAGTGTAGAGGAAACAGTTTTCCCACTTAGAACAACTCCAGGGTTGACATTTCTGCAAATAAAAACCTTTACATGGGGGAGGGAGGGGTGTAGGAAACCAGGAAGGCACAGGAAGGTATCAGGCCCTGAACTAAGCGCTTTACCTTGAACCTCTCATTGAATATCTTACCTCAACCCACAAAGTCAGCACCCTCTCCATTTTACACATGAGAAAGCTAGATCAACTGAGGTTTGGAACTGGAACATAAACCCAGGTCTGTTTAACTCCACAGCCTGTGCTCCTAATTAATATGCCCCATCAGCTGGGTAGATACAGGCCTGGACCAGAAACCAGGAATGTCAACAAGGAAGAAAGCAAGACAAGACCTTGCCAGACATCAGGGAGAAAGCATCCATTCCACAAAAATATATACACCATTCCAAGACAAAACCTTGCCAAGACAAAAACCCTTCTGTTCAGAATGACTGAAATACACAGATGCAATATGCATTATAATTATAAATGATCGACTCTGAGAGCTGAAAGTAACCATGGAGATTGCTCAGTCCCACCCCTTTACTGGAAAGATGAAGACACCAACCCTAACAGCCCAGAGTCCCATGATTAGAAAGAGAAGATGAATCCTGTCTTCCTTCTGTTCTTGGTACCTATTCAGCGTGCAGATCCAAGTATTTTCAGCTCCTTCAATAAAACTGGATAATTTTGCTATATGTTAAAAAACAGATGATGATCCTGTCTTATCACATTACTTGAGGCAAAAATAATTCAGTTATTAAAAGATAATGTTGTCCTGTGGGACGCCGTGACATAGGATGGGGCACTGACTGACTCACCACAGTCATCAGTGAACTGAATTCTGCCAAGGGGGAGATTGTGAGAAATAGGGGGTTTTAACTCTTTATAGCACTCAGGAATCAACAGAGCATCAAAAATGTGCACCCACGTATGAGTCCTAAGAGTGACATTCCTCTAGCAAAAATAGAAAACCAACAAAATTACCAAGAAACAAACGAACAAGAGCCTTAATGATGGAATCCCTTCACCGGGCTGCAGGTCTGAGATCCTGGTGCCATCCTGTAGTTCTCAAATCACAGGCAACAACAGTTATTTTATTTCCCTGCCTCTTTATCTAGTAAAACATTCCACAGTATCTCAACTTAGTTCCAATCTTTGACAAAATTGAGAGCTTCCAATCTTTCAACATCACGGCCTACTTATGAACCTGGGTTACTTTGAATTTCAACTGAAGAAACAAAATCTGAGTTACTAAAATGACCATTATTGACACTGATGTCTATGCAAAGTCAATCTAAGCTTTCAGTCGCTAAAGTCAATTTTCATTTTTCTTACATAAAAATATGTCGACTATATCTTCATCACTGCACTTATAACTCTGTGGTAGTTTCTGCGTTATAAAATTAGCAATATGGATGATAGCAGTTTTTTTCAATTACTTTCCTGCTTGGAATGTTATTGTGTTTTTGTGTTTATTTAAAAATTTTTTTTAAGCAGAGACAGGGTCTCACTCTGTTGCCCAGGCTGGTCTTGAACTCCTGGGCTCAAGCGATCCACCCTCCTCGGCCTCCCAAAGTGCTGAGATTACACATGTGAGCCACCATGCCCGGCCTGGAATGTTAATGTTAAGCAGCTCAGATGCATTTGATTTTTACCATCAGAGTATGGTAAACTAAGCGAAAAAGTGAATACACCCCTGGGTCTCCCGATTTTCACACTCTTAGCTCAAGGACAATGCAGACATTTTAAATGTCATGGATAATTAGGCAGTCTCTTTACAAATAAGATTTCTTGCTCTGATAGAATCACAAAGTTTGCCAGTCTCAGGAATAGACGGACTCATTAGGAAGTGATCAGATGTAAAATATTTGTTCTGGAAAAAGAAAGGCAGGTGAAGCGGTAGGGAGGATATAAGCCCCGCAGTGAGGTGACCAGGTTCTTGACCTGGTTATAAGTGATTCTAGTGAAGTCACTTTATGTTTGTTTTCTTAATGTAGGACCAAGAAGATACTCCCTGGTTCCTAAAATCCTGCTCTACATCAACTACAGATAGACAAATTCAGTTGAAACAAATGTTTTGCAGGTAACTTGAACTTTCAACTAAGCATCCACAGCTTTTCTTCTTTCCAAGACTGGTTTTTGAGAAATTTCAGGGCTGTCCATAGACCTGCTGCTAGAAAAAGTTCACCAATAAATAAAACATCAGCAAATAACCAGATAGAAGCTGAGAACTTTGTGATCAAAAAGATCTTAAATTTCCTTAATGGTATACATCTTGTCACCAAAACATGTAGCAAATACCTACATGCAATTTTTAAGTCAATTCTGATATAGCATAAACAGTGACTTAAACAGTCACATAAAACAGTGACTTCTATAGCCATTAGGGTAAGTATTAAAACACAACCCTTTCCTCCGAAAGAAGAGGTGGACAATAACACACACATGAAGCCAGCTCACTGAACTCAAAGAAAATGTCTATCAACAAACTGTTATCAAAGCTCAAGAGTCTTTGAAAAAGCAATAGACTCTAGAATGCCATACCATAAGCATCTTGATTCAAATAATCGTATTTTTTATCTTCCACCATATCCATCAGTGTGTTGCCAGTTACATCAGGTTTATTGAGTTGTTGAAGTGCATAATTTAGAACTGTTGGAAATAAACCAATCCCTCACCAATGAATCAGTACCACCTGTCTGTCCTGAATTCTGTGAAGACTCTTCCAAGCCACAGGAGGTACAAGGTTGGAACATTTCACCAGTACCAACTTTTTCAACACCATAATACTACTACTCAAAACATCTACCATTTGCAAAGATACCAGAGACTCACTGAATCAAAAAGCAGACAGCACATAATAAACTGAACGAGTCTTGAGAACCATTTCTCACCCTAAGGTCTCTATTGAAAAACAGGAGCTCCATCATGAACCTGCTTCATTTATGAAACTGGGTGAGGTTACAGCCCCCATCAATAAGTCTCCAGACAAGACTCTACTAAGAGGAAGCTAAATTATGTAGGGCCATTTCCCAGACAAGAAGGATGATACAGGTTATTGAAAATAACTCGAAAACACAATGATCCTGCTGACCAGAACTTCCAGTTGTAACATACTTCTGAGAGTGACAGAAGGAGCCTAGGATGGGGACTCGGTTCTGCCCTGAGCCCCCATTCCAGCACTGATTGTCATATGACCTGTGTACACCATTTCACTTCATGAGTCTGGTCTAGAATCTGAACAGGATGGCCTTTGCACAGAAGTCTCTTGGGTCAAATTTCTGTACCTTTATTCTTCACATGAAAAGGGGAAAGAAGAAAGCAGTATTTGTGGAAGAGCTAAAGTCTTCTGCTGCTGAAACAGGAGATGAGCTAATGATACACAAGTGTGACCCCACCATGAAGACTGAAGCAAAGGAGTTCCTGAATTGAATGAATTCACTCAATCCATGACCCAAGTCTCTGGGAAACCTCCTGGCACCACCCAAAGGCCACCATCCTCACATCCCCTCAGTCCCGTCTGTCCTAGATCCTTGTGAACTAAGCCCTATTTTTCTTTGTCCCACCCTGCCTGCAGGGACTGCCCAGACAGAGCTGGCATCTCTGAGGAGGCTTGATTTGAGATGAATAAATGCTTCTGATTTTAAAAAGGACAGATTTGAGAACTTTTCCACAGGCAGGCTCTCCTGAAACTTCAGTTCTCATCCTGAATTTTAAAACCATAATGTGACATTTTAACATATGGCAAAGAGAGATGAATTTGAGATCGTTTCAAACTGCTTGAAAGATCTGCATTAAACACAGATTTCCATTATTACAGATCTAATAAGTCCTATTCTCATCTGGGCTATCAGCAACAGAGTAAGTAATTACCATTCAACTTGGGCCGTTCCAGTCCATTAGCCCAATACTGATGACTCAGGAAAAGCTATACATGAGAACTAAATGCTGATAAAAGATAAAATGGAATGGAAGAAAATGCTGCTGCCTTATACCATTCTGCTATATCTATTGTAAGGAATGAATAAAAAATAAACAACTTGATGGAGTGATAAAGCCTAAATATCAAAAATGGTGAATAGAGTCGTGGCTACCCAGACAAAAGGAGAAAGTAAAATGCCTCCTTGGCATCACAGGTTTTGAAGACTCTTTGGTCCTCAATGACAATGTTTCCCTATGTACAAGGACTGGATGGAAATGCCACCAAACATCTTCAAAGTGAAAAGCTGAAATAAGTCAGGTATTCATTCAACACACTAGCCAGTACGTAAGGCTCCTTGCTAGGGGCTGTCGGTATAAAAATTAATGAGACATTATCCTCTTAATGAGAGATTCAAGATAGTCATTTTAACCATACCCGAAGTGAGGGTATTTTCCACCCAACATAATTAGTTTTAAGATCATCAGACTAAAATTTGTCTTTAATCTAGAATCTCAGTTATCAATGAGCCAACACTTGTTGATCATGTGTTACATTCTTGACACTTTGGGGAATGCAAAAATAATGATCATTGTGACTTGATAACAGTGTATGTTCCAGTTGGGGACATACGACTAACATGAAAAAGGGAACACTAAGCATATATGGTTACATGCTAAATTGTGTAGCAGAGATGACTGATTCTAGAGGAAGTCAAAGAAAACAATGGAATGACCGAGATAGGCTGGGAAGGTTTCAGGGAAGGGATACAGTGTGACCATCGTGGCATCTCATGAGTGCCAGGTGCTCCAAGATGGTGAAGTGACCGGCACGGCCAGAGTAGAGGAAGGTGAGTGCAAAAAAAAAAAGTTGTGGTTTCGAAAGGGGCTAGACAGGTAGAGTAGAACCAGACAGGTGGATGGTGAATCATGTTTGGGTAGATCACAAGGGATGAATGAGTCAGAGAAGGTCAGGGGCTGTAAGAATTAAGTTCGGAAGTGATGGTTGTGTGGATTAAGAGGGAAAGGGGCAAGATCAGCAAGGCTGTGAAGGGAAGCTGAAGGCAGCCAGTCTGGGGAGACGAGATCTATTGACAGACACCAGAAGACAGAAGAAAATGCCATTTGAAGAAGTGAAAGGGAGGAGTTTGTTTTTTGGCATAGAAACTCAGTGTCAGAGGGCATCTCTGAGGTCAGCTCATGGACTCCTCCAGTTGGATGTCTGAGTGCAGCACTCTGAGCCGGAGGTGACAGAGGATAGCAGTGGACATGTCTAACCAGCAATGAAAGATGGAGCAGGAGGGCAGGCGGGGACAAGACTGCAGACAGAGGCTGGGGAGTCTGCTCCACAGGGGTGAAAACAGACTGGGCACCCAGATGCGCTCAGGGGAGGAAGCTGAGAGAGGGGAAAGAACGTAGGACTGCAGGCTGGGGCCTGAGCTCACAGAGGCAAGGTGAGCTGGGAAAGCACGGGAGAAGAGGCCTCCAGTGGGCACAGCAAGAGAACCAAGACAATGCCCCAAGACCCAAGACGGAAGAGTTGTGGGAAAAGCATGGTTGCATGACACCAAACACACAGACTTGCTCCCGGGAAGCCTCCTGGGCTCCTCCATCCCGAGTCCACTCCTAGCCATGCCTTCGCTCACCTGCATGCCATGTGCTCAACTCACCTTCCCCTTTCTAGCTGTCAACAAGCTCCTCTATCTGTGTCCTTCATATCTTCTCTCTCTTTACAAAGTTGGATGCAGATTCCCCTCGCCTACCTCTCCACACCCTCACCAAAATATCCAGGAACAAATACTCAAACCCTGTTTGGAATGTGCAGACAGCTAAGGCTGCTTCTAACTTCCTTCCCTGAAACCTTCCCCCCATTACTGGTTTAATTGGCACATTCTCTAACCTCTGCCCCTCCGCTAGTACTTTGCCATCAGCCAGAGTTCCAAGCTAGAAGACACCCATGTAGACACAAGTCCTCACATCTTGTCTTGTCTTAGAAATCTGCCCAGCCCCACCCACCTCAATGTGGATGTTGACCTCAGCCAACCAAACCCACAGCACCCTGGGACCACTAGCCCAGGTCCTCAGTCTTCCGTGCAGTCCAGGTGTGTCTTTATGCAGCAGACAAAAGCTGCCTGGTGTGAATTAAATGTTAATGTAGTCATTTGCAATTGCAAATGACTAAGATGGGACAGACTAGGCACACAGATGACTGCAGGAGAAACCAAAAGAGTGACAAGAAAACAGTGACAAAGAAGGGGATGCAGATTGAGTTAATCAAGGCAGGATTTGGAAGACAACATCTTGAAAAGTTGAACCTGGCTGCAAGCCCAGAAAAGAGACAAGCGGAAAGATTCCTGGGCATGGGGCCCAAGGAGTGTTGAGCATACGTTTGAGGTGTCAGGGAGATGCCTGGAGAACAGTTGTAGTCTCGATTTATGGGCAATGCCTAAAACCAGCCAGAGGAGGCCGATCCTTTCAGGGTTCAGGATTCGGGGACAGAAGACTTGGCCCAGTACAGATGCAAGGTGAGGCTGACTACTGAAACACGAGCCCTCTTTGACTTGACAAAGTTAAACCATCAAGACAAGCCGCTTCGATTTGTCTGGTCTTCACCCCCAGATTCTTCACCAGAGTGATTCCTTGATTTCACAGTAACTGGGTGTGATATTGCTGACACCATTTTTCATCTTTTACATGGCAAAGAACAAAGGCTGCAGGCAGACACGGAGAGCCTTCGGCTCAGAGGGGCCCTGGCATTTAACTGCCTTCTCACTGAAAAGCTAAAGATCATACAGTCGAACCCAAAGCACTAAGATTTTAAATAAAACAGTTTGTATTAAGGAAGACTTTGAACAGAAAAAGGGCTCATAAGAGACAGATTGCTGTGAGAAAAAGGTGACCCTCCAGAAGTGTGCTATTTTAAATGGTCTTTATACATGCTTTCTCTTTCTCTCCACCTAGAATGTTCTTCCTTCCCCGCCCTCTCCCCGCTTCACCTCCTCACTTTGCTCCGATCTGTGTCGTGGTTATTTCCACTCGGTGTCATATTGAGAATGACTGGTCCCATCTGTCCCCTTATCACACGTAACCTCTTTAAGACTGACTTTCATCTTTGTAAGGCAGCACCTATGCGTGGCACATAATCGGTTCTTAGTATGTATGACCCAACGAATGAACCAAGATCCGAGTAAGTGACGGGGTGAGCTACAGGCAACCTGAGTCCCTGCTGCCCAGTGACCCGGCCTCCTCTCCCGTCTCTGGTGAGTCCACTCTCCCTATCATGTGAGAGTTTGGGCCCTAGTTTCCGAGAAGTTCACTCCAACTTCCAATTGGTATTTACGAGACCAAGTAGAGCCATTTCTTTTGCCCCCTTAAGACTGAGCTCTAAGTCCATCTTTTATTTTTAGGTCAAATACTCCCTTCCATTACTGGTCTAATTGGCACACTCCCTAACCTCTGCCTCTCCGCTAATACTCTGCCATCAGCCAGAGTTCCAAGCTAGAAACTGGTCTCCCCTTGGCCTCCCCCTCCCCTGCCCCACTGCCTCCACTGACCACAGCTGGACTCTTCTGCTCGGGCTTCAGAGGCAGCCCCAGGATGAAGCCCAGCAGCCACATCCTTCCTACCAGCCCCACCTCTTCTGGCCTTTGCCACCCCTCCAACCCCATCAGCACCTCCCAAGGCCTCCTACATGACATACCTTCGCTGTTCTGGAATCCATGAGCTCCTGTAGCAGCCCAGTATCATCTCCCAAGCAGGGTGACACATGCCACCCCATACTCCCGTGCCCAGATCCCACTGCCTTTGTCCCTGTCACCCCCTTTCCACACATTGGCATGGAGGGAGCATGCATCTGTAGCTCTGCCACCCTGCTATTCCTGACCCCAGCCACAGTAGAGGCTCCTCCTAGTCCCCGTGGAAATCTAGGAGTGAGTATATTAGTTTCTGTGTTTTGTTATTACTATGATATATGGGATATTACCTATATACCCCCATCTCATAACCTAAGTTCCTCTGGTTCCATTACCTACCTCAGATACTTCAGACTTCACATACTGCATTCTCTCATCTATTAAGAGACACATAAACAGCTTATAACGTTACACAAGAAACAGATGGGCAAATCTAAACAACAGAAATAATACTTTCCGATTTCAAGTAATTGTTAACAGAATTATTAGAATGCTATTACAATGACTTGTACTTTGCACAAATTCCACTATCAGCTAAACAAATTGCAAAGACATTTTAAAGATGATGTTCAATGTGTTTCACATGGTTGAGTTGATGATTTAGCTTTTTCCAGTAATATAATCTTTAGGTAATTAACTGGGTAAGTCCATATCAGTCGTTTGCTGTGGCCGCCTGTGGTATCAAATATGCAGCAACTTGGTCACTGATGGAAGGGCAATGCTGACAAATTAAAAAGTATACTTCTTCTTACATTTTACTCAGTAATAACAGTTACTTGATGTCTTATCAACAAAGGTGTAAAGACCCTTGTTTTCTCTCATGGAAACCAAAAGGTGAACATTTGATCAGAATTCCTGCTACAAATACAAGAAAATGTAGAGAGCTATTCATTTCCTTAAAGCTCTCTTTAAAAAAAAAAAAAAGTACAGTTTAAATTGGGACAGTGCTCCTAAAATGTTAGGTCTGTCAATACTTTTTTTCAGGGCTAGGGAGTGCAGAGGAATAAGAACAGACTAAGAGGAATGGCACATAGAAGAAAAAGATGAAGTATTTCTAAAACATTCAAACTCACTCCTAACCAGCAGCTTTCTAACCAGACTACATATGGCCTAGCTTCTCTTTCTCTACCATTCAGCAAAATGCTAAAGGTATAGGTGGAAAGTCAGTTTCAAGTCTTTAGCCTTCCCATCCATGTGCCAAAAAGAAAAGTAAAAATGACAGTGCTCTCAAAAGACCTACAGTTGGCATCATTCTTCATGGTGAAAAACTGAATGCCTTCCCCCTAGGATCAAGAGCAAGGGGAGGATATCAACTCTCACCACTCCTATGCAACATCATGCTGGAGATCCCAGCTAGCACAATAAGGTAAGAAAAGGAAATAAAATTTATTGAGATTGCAAAGGAAGAAATACAGCTGTCATTATTCACAGAAGACATGATCATCAATGTCTTAGCCCACTCAGGCTGCTTGGACAGAATACCATAAAAATGGATGGCTCATAAACAACAGTATAGTTGTCCCTCAGTTCTTTCAAGGGGTTGGTTCCAAAACCTCATAGGTAGCAAAATCTGAGGATGCCCAAGTCCCTGACATAAAATGGCACAGTATAAGCATGTAACCTATGCACATCCTCCCACATACTTTAAATCATCTCTAGACGACTTAAAGTACCTAATACAATGTAAGTGCTTTGCAAATGGTTGATACACTGTATTTTTGTGGTTTTTTAAAAAATATTTTCGATCCAAGTTTGGTTGAATCCACTGATGCAGAACTCACAGACATGGAGGGCCAAGAGTTATTTATTTCTCACAGTTCTGGAGGCTGGGAAGTCCAAAACCAAGGCACCAGCAGATTCAGTGTCTGCTGAGGACCTGCTTCCTAATTCATAGATGGCTGTCTTCTCACTGTGTTCTCACATCACAGAAGAGGCAAGGCAGCTCTCTGGAGTCTTTTTTATAAGGGCACTAACTCCATGCACAACGGCTCCACTGTCATGACTTAATCATCTCCCAAGGCCCCACTTCCTGATATCATCACATTGGAGGTTAGGCTTCTACAAATGAATTTGGAGGGAGACAAGCATTGTCTATATAGAAAATACCAAGGAAGGCCCGGCACAGTGGCTCACACATCTGTAATCCCAGCACTTTGGGAGGCCAAGGCGGGCAGATCACCTGAGGTCAGGAGTTCAAGACTAGCCTAACACGGTGAAACCTTGTCTCTACTTAAAAAAAAAAAAAAAAAAAAATAGCCAGGTCTAATGGCAGGCACTTGAGCCCAGGAGGTGGAAGTTGCAGTGAGCCAAGACTGCATCATTGCACCCTAGCCTGGGTGACAAGAGTGAAACCCCGTCTCAAAAAAAAAAAAGAAAGAAAGAAAATACCAATACCAAGGAAAGGGCAAAAAAGTTACAAGAACAAATAAGGGAACTTAAGAGGTCTCAGAATACAAGGTCAACATACAAAACTTATTAAAACAAATTATTAAAAAATAAAATTATCCAAAACAAATGTTATGTACTACTGATGAATGGTTAGAAATTTTTCAATTTTTAAGGTATCATTTACAATAACATCAGACAAAATGAAATGCTTGGGAATGAACATGTGCAAGATTTGTCTTTTCATTTTCTGAACAATGTTTTTGAATAACATTTTCATTTTATGAAGTCCAATCTATCATTTTCATTTTATGGCTTCTGGTTTTTGTGTCTTATCTAAGAATTACTTGCTTAACACAAGGTCACAATGATTTGTGCCAACGTTTTCTTCACGAAGTTTGATGGTGTTATGCTTTACACTTAGGTTTATGATCCACTTTGAGTTAATTTCATATAGGGTGCAAGATACATAGTTCTAAAATCAGCAAACAGTAATAAAGGAAAGTGGCAGTAACACACGGGAAACTGAGAAACAGGCAAGAATCAGAGCACATACTCACACAGCTGAATACCCCTTCCTGCCAACTTCCCTCAGTTAAGGCAAGTATTGTGCTTTCTTCATGAAGGAATTCAGGTTGATAACAATGCTAAAGCTTTGGCCAGTTTTCCTATTGTGTAAATTCTTCAGTTGGCCCATTAGACTGGTGAAGGGGGGAGGGAGTACCCAGCACAGTCACAGAGCAGGAGTCTGCCCCGTCTCTGCATATCGCCACACTGATGTCCTGGAAGGTTTTCACAACTGTGCCAACAGTTGTGAAAAGAGTGCGATGTCCTGCCAGCATGAGAGAAGGTTATGGGGAAGATCATACGAATGCAAAAGTACTTATAACATTCCCCTCATTAGGTTCCACCTCAAGTCCTGCCTGTGCCTCACATTCATTAATAACAACTCCATCTTTATATCATGAATATCTATACATGCCTGAAAATCAACTAGAATTATCTGTGACTGAAAACAATACATCAGGTGTACTGATACATATTTAGCATGTTCAAGATGTCCTAGTTGGGCTGTGAGAGCTCAAATCACCGCAAGGGATGGGCACTTCTGAAAACAGAAGTGTGGTCAAATCCCAGCTGAGTCACTTACTAGCTATGTGACATTGGGCCAGTTGCTCCCCTTCTCTGAGCTTCATTTTCTTGATCTGTAAAATAGACTACAAGTCATTATCATATAGGAGTTTTGCTACTAGGTTTAAATAGTGCTGTTTAAATATTAAATCAATGCTACTTCCCTCCTCCTTACTTTCGAAAAACCACATTTATACACTAAAATTTTCTTAAAAATTATTTGTGTGCCAGGCTGCCACATTCTGCATGGAGTGGAAGGAGAAACAGTGGCTGTGCTGGAGATGCCCAGTGACATCTGAGTTGGCCAGGAATGATACCACACCAGCGATGTGGAAGACCAGGATAATACAGTGATCTAGAGAGAGAGATACTGTTTACAAGACTGGGAATTCCACACATAAAACAACACAAGGTTTTAGAACCAAGATGATTAATAAAGTAATAGTAGTCAACATGTATGTGCCTGACGCTGTTTTAATGATTTTACATGTATTAACACAGTTGATACGCTCACAATTATCCTACAAGGTAGATACGTTTATTATTCCCATTTTACAGATAGGAAAACTAAGGCACAAGGTGCATAGAGACTTGCCCAAGGACACAAAGCTGGTAAGTAACACAGATGAGATTGCAACCCAAACTGTTGGGTTCCAGAAACCCTACTGCCTCATAAAGACCGGAGACAGTCAAGAAGTGCCATGCCCAAGTCCTAACAGACCTTCTCAATTCCTGGCCACCCATGCGCCTGTCTTCCATGGCCCATTTTCTCAAACAACATCAGGGTACAGGGCCTTCTAGGGTACTGGCAATGTGCTTTTCCTTAGGGGTGGAGGTAGTTACATGGATTTCTATAATTATTAAGTTTTGTGTACGCTTCTGTTCGTATATTTCACTACGAGAGAAAGTGGATCAGCATCCACGCAGGGAGCCAACTCTCCAGGCTTTTGACATCGTGGAGGTTCCAAGTTCAGCCGTCCCTAACATGAAACTAAGACACAGCACCAAGGTTAGGATGTAGGGGAGCAAAAGATGCCAAGCACGCTCCTCCCCTGCCTCCTCTGCAGTCCTTTGAATTTGCATGCTAGAATTACTAGAGCAAAAGCTCAGCTAATCTCCTGGCTGGCGTGATTGTTATTATCATGCGGCGCACACATGCATATTCAGCCAGATTTAAAGGGAAGAAATAAGCCTCCCTCATGGCGCTGCTGATAAACAACCCCCCAAAATCTTTTTCCCTATACTCAAACCAAACACATTTGAAGCCTTGTCATACTTAAAAGTGATTTGCCCGTAAGTCTTTTACATGTTAATAACATTGCGCATTGAATATTTCATTCCCGAGATCATTATGTGATTGGTTTCCATGTGATTTTCAGTACAATAGAAATGGACAGAGCAATATCAGCTGCCTTTGGACACCAATCTCCATGTTAAAGCTCACACCACTGACATCAGAACACGCAAAACTCAGCTGCGGTGGGAGCCCGGCCATGTTAGTCAAGCCCACTTGTTTCCAGACAAAACATTTTAATTCCTGACATGGGAGAGGGGACCTGGGGAGGCAGTGCTGGAAGAGAATGGAGAGGAGGAAAGGAGGAGAGGGGGAGAATGAAAAAGGCATAATTAACCCAGAGCCAAGATATTTGGCTCTACACTTCACTCCAGCTCTTGCAAACTGACTCCTCCATGTCATCTCATTCTCTTCTCATAGGTTAGGTGAATACAGCCAGTTGTTTCTCAACCCTAGGAACACACTAGACCCATCCTGGCTCCCGAGCGGGAGCGGAGGGCCTGATTTAATTAGGGGTATGGGGGCCTCAGTCCCAGATAATGCTAACATGCTTCCAGGGTTGCAATTCCGGGGTAAGTCCATGGGCTCTGCTGACAGATGAGGGCCAGGGAGGCCACACATGTAGAAATGGGCAAAACCATCATCAAGCAAGGGCCCAGCTGAGATGGTGACACTGTCACTGAGCTATAAAAGTATGATCAAGTGAATGAGTGAGCTGGGGTAATACAAGGGACTGGAGGGAAAAATGCAGATCCCCAGCCCACAGAATGCAAAGCTGAAGAATGAGACAAAGTCACTTGTCATATAATTCCCCAACACACAAACACACACACGCATACACACACAACCCCATACAAATGTACATGCACACACACATATGCATACACATACAAATGCACACAGAGACACATGTATGCACACACATGTATGTAGTCATGTAAACACACAGGTAGTCACGCAAATGCATACACATGCACACACATATGCAGACACACATACAAGCACACACTATCATACAAACGCATACACATGCATGCAGTTACGCAAACACACACAAGCAAAAACACACATGCGCATACACACCATTATGCCAAAATGCATTCCTGTACATTTCAACCTTTTACAGATAATTTCATTAATTAATAACATTCTGAGTTCATTCTCCCCTGCTACTTGAGAAACCAAAAGCTCCAAAACTTCTAAAGAAGCCTGTCACCAACACCATCACCACCAGCGTACCCACCCACCCACCTCATACCCAGTGTGAGACTGTCCTGGCTCTCTGGAGTGAAGCTGGGATCACCACTGCTCACATACCTTTGACCTTACCAGCCCCGGGTTTCATTCACTGCCTGAGGGTCCATCCTGTGCCCACATGGTCTTGGGCCCCTTGTGCACTGGACACAGATGTTTTCTGCTCAGACTCTGGAATCTACCAGGTTCAAATCCCAGCTATTCCAGGGACCCATCTGGAATCCCAGGCCAGTTTGCTTGGTTTCTCTGTGCCTCGATTTCCTCCTCAGTAAAAGAGAGGTGATAAGGTAACAGCTCACAGAGTTATCTAACATGTTTGAAAACTGAGAGTAGTGTTTGACACACAGCAAGCATTTATTTGTCAGCAAGCTTTTCACCCCCGCTGCAATCCCAAGAAGGACTGTGCAATGCCTCCAATTTGCAGATGGGGAAACTGAGGCTCAGATTCCAGCTACAATGTCCACGCGTATACTCTCCAACCTACAAGACTGTGTCCTCAGTTGGGGGTTAGGACGCAGACTCGGTCTACAGAGACATCACGGCTTTTTCACCAGGAAACTGAAGCCACCTGGGCACAGGCTGCCACTCATTTCCTGGCAGGTGACCAGGCACAAACATGCTGCTGTCCCCTCTCCCCACCTGGCCTGGTCTTAGCCCCCTTGCCTGCCTTTAGTCTCCATTTGTCAGGAAGCCATTAGAAATCAAATGATCTAAAATTTTGTTGGAACGTAGTTCAAAAGTTCTGTTCTGGTCTGAGCTTGGGTTTTTAATTGGAAACCCAGTTTTGTTTGGTTTTGTTTAGTTTTAAAAAATAATAATAAATAAAAGCACTTAAGCCAGAGAAAGTAGCTATATTGTTGGAGAGCAGAGTTGTTGTTCTTATTAAGTTTAATGCAAAACAAAGGCATTATATTATAATGATATTAACTCTAATTAGAAGCCAGCAGCTCAAAACATATAAAGCAAAAAGAAGGCCAGCTGCATTCTTCTCAGAGCTGATCTTCTCAACCTAGGCTGCACATTAGAACTACCTGGGGAGCCTTTTAAAAATATTAACACCTAGACTTCACTCTCCAAGAGTCTGATTTAATTGGCCTAGGATGGGGCCCAGACATCAGTATGGTTTTTTGTTTTGGTTTTTCACTCTGTTGCCTAGGCTGGAGTGCAATGGCGTGATTGTGACTCACTGAAACCTCCACCTCCTGGGTTCAAGCGATTCTCCTGCCTCAGCCTCCTGAGTAGCTGGGATTACAGGGGTCCGCGACAACATCAGGCTAATTTTTGTAATTTTAGTAAAGATGGGGTTTCACTATGTTGGTCAGGCTGGTCTCAAACTCTGACCTCGTGATCCACCCACCTAGGCCTCCCAAAGTGCTAGGATTACAGGCATGAGCCACTGCTCAGGTGATTTGTATGTGCAGCCCAGGGTTGAGGATGACTATTCTACAGGCAAAAGAAACTAACCTTTTTTAAAATCCTTCTACATCCTAGGCATTATACTCTGCTTTCAAATACAGTATATTATTAACTGTAAGCATAAAAAGTCTATTAGGATTTGGGTACAAGTATGTAATCCCAAGAGTTTTCCCATTCTCTGCGACATTGGGTTGCTTATTAAATATTTCATTTTTTCTTTGGCCCACTGGGGAGTCCTAAAGAGCAAGGAAGGGGTGAAAACCAGCACAGCCTAAAACTTCTAAAAAGCTCAGGAAGCTAATGAGGGCCTTTGCACCAAGCAGCATTAGCCTGGAGAAACCCAGCCAGCAGCCAAGAGAAGAGATCTGCTGCCAAAATACACGACAGCCCCAGGCCATATGCAGCCCATGGAGGGATTTTTCACCTAGGAAGGATTTATAGGAAATTTAACAGGAACATTTTAATCAAGAAACGAGGTCAGGACGGATAAGACTAGATTACACTAAGATTACACTAAACTGTGAATGGCAATCGTTCAGGACTGGTGAGAATGATACCTGCTAACACCTTAGACTTACTTTTCTCTTTAGGTCCACTTAAAAGTACTATTCTGTGATAAAAGCCTAGCTGTGTAAGTATGTGGTTTTAAAAAGAAAGGCAGGATTTATTAAGAGGAGAACAGAAAAGAAAAACTTAAGAGAAGGACCTAAAGAATCAAGTATAAGATAAGATAGGCTAAGAGAATTTCTTCTTACATGTCCAGGGGTGGGCTCAGCATTATTAGTGTCCCTTGTGGGCTCAGAATATGGAGACAGAAAGGCTGGTTCTAGATGACACCCAGCATGTTCAGCTGTGGGCGAGCGGCAGCCGACAACGCTGACTACGGCAAAAGGCAGAGGGGCCACACTGGTCTGTGCCCTTGTCCCAAGAGCTGCTTGCCACCACACCAGCATCCAACGTCCATCTGGGTAGGGCCCATGGCCCCCTTGGAGGGTCTTACCCTAGTCACCCTCCCCTTTCATCACACCTCTGGCTGCCACGTTATCCTTCCTTTACTCTTATCAATAAACAGATGGTCCTTTGATCTCAGCCGTCATTATTGTGCAGTAGAATTCTGTTTCCACCCAATGCCATGCTGATTTCACACTTCCTCTTGCACCTTCCAGATATGTGCTGGCTTTATCTGATTTTCTAGCGTGGGGCAGAAACAGGAATTTTTCTCTAAAAAGGCACAAGGTGTGATGCCCTCCCAAGGTGAAGGGCAGAATGACTAGCTGATGTCAGTGAGGAACAGCTTCCGGACAGATGAAATGGGCCAAGCACTGGCAGCTCCCTAACAGTGGGTGAGCCAGTCCACACACTGGCCTCATTTCCTTCTCATAGCAGCCCATAAGGTGGGTGCCGTTTACGAAGAGAAGCGATGGAAGGTGACTGGCCACCATGAGGTGTCTACCCTACATTCTCAGCACACCTTCTCCCAGTCCTAGAGCGTGGTCTGAGTCAGTGGGAGCTGCTATAACGAATTACCACAGACTGCGTGGCTTATGAACACCACAAGTGTATTTCTAATGGTTCTGAGGTTCTCATGAGGTTCTCACGAGGCTGGAAGTCAAAGATCAAGGTGCCGGCATGGACAAGCTCTGGTGCCAGCCTGCTTCTGGACTGCAGTGGGTCAGCCTCCCATTGTGTCCTCACATGGTGCAAAGAGGTCCCTTTCAGGCGGGCACTAAGACTCTTGGTTCCATTCATAAGGGTCGCATTCTCGTGACAAATCACCTCCCAGAGCCCCCTCTCCAAATACTAACCTAGGAATCTGTGGGCTAGGATTTCAACCTAGGAATTTGCAGGGATGCAAACTTTAAGACCACAGCAGGCCCCATGATATTCCGTGAACCCACCCTCACACATGACTGTCGTGGCTGAGAGGGTGAGGGCTCCAGTGAGTTCTCCCACCTATGACCTGTGTGGCCTTGGGCAAGCCACTTCACCTCTGTGACCCCTAGCTTCCCCATCTACAAATGGGAATGGGTTCAGTGCCTACCTCTTAGGGAATCATGAGCACTAAATGAGATGGTATAGTAAGGCACACAGCTACAGGTTTCCCGTGCCACAGTTTGACAGGCCCCCTGGACTCCCATGGTAGCCCCCACTGATGGCCGCCAGTCCTCCACCCGTCACCTACCCCACTCAACAGGGTGTGCCCATCAGTGCCACCAGAACAGGCACCCCCAGAAATCAGAGGCTTTGAATTAAAGGAGAAGTACAGTTGGCACTCAATGGAGGCTGAACACCCTTTGTGGTAGTGGTCAGGTTCTGGTGAGAACCTTTTTCTGGGCTACAGATGGCCAGACTCCCATTTTGTCCTCCCATGGTGCAAGGAGAGAAAGAGACATCTCTGCAGTCCCTTTTATAAGGCCACCAATCCCATTCATGAAGGGTCTGACCACTCGCCAGACCCCCAAAGCCTTGATTCTGCAAGTACCCTGTCCGAAATAAAAATAAGTAAGAGCCTTGGCTCAGAGCAGCAGGAGTAACTCCAGCACTGTTCCACCGCAGACCACTTCCCCGTCTCAGGTACAGCTCCGTCAATTTGTTTATTCTTTTAAATCACCTCCCATCAGAAGTCCTACAGCCCTGCTTCAAAGTGTCACGGGCTGTCTCTCACAGAATCTAGGACAGGAGGGAAGTGGGGGGCAGCGTCCTGTAGGTGCCTGCTGCGAGCCAGCTCCACATAGGACCGTGCAGCGCCTCTCGTGTTCAGACCTCCTGACCACCCTGTAACAAGTGGGCAAAACAAATGATGCGTTCCCATTGTAAAGACAAAGAGGCTGGGAGAGATGGGGCCACTTGCCCAGGGCCCATGGCTATCGGGGGGTGGGGCACGGTGGGGCGGGATTCACAAAGATCCCACTCCAAAGCTGAAGGGGCCTTGGAGAAACACAGTCCGGTTCCATCCCCGCCCAGATGCAGATGCCGAGACCCGAGGAAGGTCAGCCTGGCTTCAGCTCTGCCCCCAGATGCAGAACCTGGGTCTCTTGCATTCTCTCCGGCACATCACGTTCTCACTTCATCCACCCCTTCTTACCAAAAAGGACTTTCAGTATCACCATTTGTTGAGATTGTATAAAAGGAGGCTCTCCTAAGAGACCAAAGCATTTCCCAAAATTGTTTTCTAGAAGAACTTTATTTTCTTCTTCTTCTTCACACCAACCAGTTAAAGCTGCACAAAACCTGCCCTACTTAGCGTTTCTGCGGAAGGTTGGGCCTTTGCACATGGTAAATCAAATGCAGCAGTGCTTGGGGACTCATCACCCTAGTACCTAATGAAGATAATCCATCAGCACCGCAGCAACTTTATTGGGCCATTCCTGCCCAAGGAAATGGCAGAAACAGCCAGGGGGTGGGGGGAAAGCCACCAGGAATTAAATGGGGAAACAGATGATATTTAATTATATAAATATTCTCAGCAATGCTCTGAGGAATGGAATTATTGCCTTGCTGGGCAGCCCCTCATTGAACCAGGCGGCAAAGGAGATTTATACCACAGAGTTCACGTTTTCATTAGAATTCACACAGACCATATTTGGAAAGTGGATGTCTGGAAGCTTGATGATATTGTGTGTTCATAATCTGACACTGTAATATAGTGGCTTTAAAAAGAGAAGGGGAGGCTCTCCCCTTATTCATTTGATATTTACATTTTATTAGTGTTATTATTTGGCATAATTACAAAGAATTAGCTATGTTAATTAATGCTGCACTAATGCAGTCATAATTACTTCCATTTATTCTAGAACATAAGTGAATTTATAAATTTATTTGGAACTCAAGTGACTTCTTGGATTCACATTTTTAAAAAATGAAATCTCGGCCAGGTGCAGTGGCTCACGCCTGTAATGCCAGCACTTTGGGAGGCCAAGGGGTGTGGATCACGAGGTCAGGAGTTCAAGAACTGCCTGGCCAAGATGGTGAAACCCCATCTCTACTAAAAATACAAAAATTAACCAGGTGTGGTGGTGGGTGCCTGTAATCCCAGCTACTCAGGAGGCTGAGGGAGAATCACTTGAACCTGGGAGGCAGAGGTTGCAGTGAGAAAAGGACCCTCCTGCTAAATTCATGAAATGGAAAAATGAAATTGTTTTAAGGATGTGCTATGGATTTTTCCTACCTGTCCATATATATATCTATATCTATATCTATAGATTTTTCTGTATTTATTTATTTATTGAGATGGAGTCTTGCTCTGTCGCCCAGTCCAGAGTGCAGTGGCGCAATCGCAGCTCATTGCAAGCTCCGCCTCCTGGGTTCAACCGATTCTCCTGCCTCAGCCTCCCGAGTAGCTGGGATTACAGGCGCCCGCCACTATGTCCAGCTAATTTTTTGTATTTTTAGTAGAGACAGAGTTTCACCGTGTTAGTCAGGATGGTCCTGATCTCCTGACCTCATGATCTGCCCACCTCAGCCTGCCAAAGTGCTGAGATTATAGATGTGAGCCACCACACCCAGCCCCATCCTATCTATATTTCTAATCACCTGTTGGAGCTGTATGATATCATTTTTAACACACTTCCTCTGTAATGAAGCTGAATTAAGTGGCCCGAGGGAAATTTCAAATGGACTTCTTTGCACATCTTCAATTGACAAAATGCAAAGAATGAAAAGAAGAAAAGCACTTGATCTCAACACCCTGCTAAGAATTACATAGACTACTTTTCTACAGGGTTTTAAAGATTTCACGTTATAAAAGTATCTTCCTGGGGAAAACCAAAGGAAAGTTTATAAGCGCTTTCTTCCAAACTTAACAGTGAAAATTCCAGTAAGAATTAATATTCCAAAATTAGGCATGTATCTCAGAAACATAAAAACCTGTAGGAACCACTTAAATGCGTTAGATATTTAGAGACTGTTTTCTATCACTGTACCTCTTCATGACATATGGTCCACCCACCATTTAAATCTAAACAGCATGTTAAGATTTTTGCTGGAAATGAAGACTTTTAAGAGATATTGCCAATCAAATTATGCCTTACAAGAGGCAACCCCCTTCCCTCTTCCCACCGCAATACACAAAAAATTTACTTTACTAGAAAGCTTTGTAAAGTGCTTTGACACAGATGTTACCCTGTAGGAAATTTCAACAAATTGAAGGAAATGTTGTTCTTTAACTATATTCTATATTGAATAAAAAACTGTACTTCTATACATTTTTCTAAAAGGGAAAAAGCATCACAAAGTTCCAGAAATAAGAGGTAAGCTCAAATATCCTGGTTTCCTCTCACTCTCCAACCTCAGCCACTCCCAATTCTGGAGCTACTTCTGATATATGAATGTCTGCCTCCAGCACAGACAGCACTCCTGATCTCCTCTCTTGATAGTAACCACAAACTCAACCCCTCCAGATCTGCACACACCACTCTCTACTCCCCAACCTGCTCTATCCCCTCTGTCAATGGATGGCCTCACGCAGGTGCCCAGGCAGGAAATCCAGTTGCAGCACTCCCCAATCCCCACATCTGACCAATCACAAATTCCTACAGACAGTATTTCTAGATTCCCCTGTAATCCACTCACTTCTCACCATTCTCACTACCACTAGCTTGGCCTGTCTGCTGCCATCCATCATCTAGTATCTGGTAATCTGCCTGTACCTCTCTCATCCATCTTCTATGATACAGTGAGAGTGATCTTTCTAAAATCTAAATCAGATCATGCCATTTCATCCCTAAAACCCTCCAATGGCTATTGGTGAAATACAAATCAGAATTACAATGAGGTAACATTTCACACCCAGTAGGGTGGCTATAATCAAAAACACAGACAACAGCAAGTGTTGAAGAGGATGTGGAGAAACTGGAATCCTCTGCAGATGGGATTGTAAAATAGGGCACCTACTTTAGAAAACAGTGTGGGAGTTCCTCAAAATGTTAAATGCAGTCACCATATGACCCAGCAATTCCATTCCTAAATATATACCGCAGAGAAAGGAAAACGTCTCTACACAAAAACTGTACACAAATGTTCACAGCATCATTATTCACAATAGACAAAAAGTAGAAACAACCCAAACATCCGTCAACTGATGAATACATAAAATGTGGTGTCTCCATACAATTACGGATACATCCACGCAATGGAAGATGACCAGTAATCAAAGGGAGTGAAGCACTGATGCATGCTGTAACACAGATGAGCCCTGACAACTTATGCTAGCGAAACAAGCCAAAAGGCCACATATTATCTGATCCCACCTACATAAAGTATCCAAAATTGATGACTCTATAGACACAGGAAGTAGATTATTGTGCCTGTGGCTGGGGGAGTGTTGGGAAGAAGTGAGGAATGTCTGGTGACAGGTATGGGGCCTCTTTCTTAGGTAATGGAAACGTTTTAAAATTGACTGTGGTGACACGGTTGCACAACTGTGTAACTGCAGTTAACACCCATTTGCTACGGTCTCAATGTTTACATCCTCTTGAAGTCCAGATGTTGACATCTTTCCCCACAATGTGACAGTATTAGGAGGTGGAGCCTTAGGAAGGTATTAGTCAGTCATGAGGATGGGTCTCTGATGAATGGGATTAGTGCCCTTACAAAAGAGTCCCTTCCAGCATGTGAGAACACAGTAAGAAGGTGCCCTCTATGAAGCAGGAAGTGGGCCCTCATCAGACACCGAACCTGCTGGCTCCTTGATCTTGGACTCTCCACCTCCAGAACTGTGAGAAGCATATCTCTGTTGCTTATAAGCCACCCAGTATATGGTATTGTTACAGTAGCCCAATGGAATAAGACACCATTGAACTGTACATATTAAATAGATGAATTGTACGGTATGTAAGTTATATGTCAATACAGCTGTTATTAGAAGAAAGAGGGATGGAGAGAGGGAAGGGAGGAGAGAGACAGGGAGATGGGGGGAGAGAGAGAGATAGAAGAGGGCGGGCAGAGAGAGGGGGAGAGAGATCTATCAACAATTGCAATGTGTGAACCTTCTTTAGGTCCTGATTTGAACAAAGTATAAATGAGGGGAATTTGACTCTGACTCTCATATTTGAGATTAAAGAACTATTATTACATATTTTAGAGTGAAAAAAACCTATGAGAACTTTCATTGGCCCTTACAAAGTTGGAACCCTTAACATTGCCTAAAGACCCCTAATAACCCAGCCCCCACTCCAGCCACCTCCGACTATCCCAAGCCCTCCTCAAGCATCCCCACCCCCAGAACTTGCTTCTGCCACTGTGATCTTTTTAAAAATTCTTTGAAAATATCATGCTATTTTAGTTTCCCAAATTAACTGAGATATCAACCACACCAACCAATGATTATATCTGAGAATAAGAAGGCCCTCAAATCACACCACTAGACAGTGAGAGAACTGGAAGCAGAGCCTAGGGTTCCTGAATCTCAGTACGAGTCCATTGCTAGTGTCTTCTTTTCACACTTAAACTCAAATACCATACATCAAGGGAGTGATAACTAGATCTTTACTACCTTTCCTAAAAAAAAAAATGTAATCCCATTAGAAACTATGTAAAATGGTTTATTTCCAGGCATACAGGCAGCATCATGCTGGAGGATGAATATGTAGGTAAACTAGAGTGAGAAGGAATTGGGTTTAAATTCAAATCTATAACATATTCACCACGTGGCCTTGTGAAAGCCACTTGGCATCCTGAACCTGTCTCCTCATGGTAACGTGGGGATGATGAAGAATAGAGACTATCTGAATAAAAGCACAGCACAGTGCCAAGCACATAGACAGGTATTGTTACGGGTTCCCATGATACTTTACTTACCATGGAAGGTCTATTTTGATTACAGACTTGATTATGTAAAGAATCTAATTTCTAAAGAACGAAGCTTATCGATACAGAACCAGAAGAAAATAAGTACAACTGCCTGACTGGAAAATTCTATTCCATCACCACTGGTCAACAGAAGTGAATCAGCATTCACGTTTCTCCGGTGGGGGTAGTGGAGGAAGAATATGCTTATCTTGCAGAAACTATTTCCCAGAGGCCATCCTAGCACCATGTCTCTATGTGTCCATATGAAGAGATTAATTTCTATGTCACTTAGTTTTATTTTTTATTTTGAAAAATGTCAAACCTACAGAAACAAACAATATAGCATTGAATAATGATAACTCTTCACCTAGATTCACCAAGAATTAACATCTTCTCAAATCTTCTCTCTCTCATACACACACGTACACACACGCTTTCCTTTTACCAAACTATCCAAAAATGGGCTTAAGACCTCGTGAAATTTCACCCTAAGTAATCCAACACACACCTCTCAAGAATAAACACCTTCTCCTATCCAGTCACACCTTTAAAAAAGGGAAGGCTGATTCAATACCATCATCCAACATACAGTCCATACTCACATCTCCCCAATTGTCTCAAAAATGTCCTTTATAGCCATTTTGCTTGTTTTGATACGGAATTCAACCAAGTTTCATTCATTGCAGTTGGCTGTTATTTCTGCTTGATCTCCCTAATCTGAAACAGTTCCTGCACTTGCCTCTGTACTTCATGACATTCTCCTTGGCAGCATCCAAGCCAGTCTTCCCAGAGGCGTCGGGTATCCCCACTACCCCATCACATCAGGACTCCCACTATTAGTGACAGCGAACCTGACCACTTCATTAAGGTCACAACCAATCTCTCAATTGCAAAAGCACAGAGAATACTGTGCTAACATCAACAACCTTTCACCCAATAGTTTTCACATCCATCCTGAATCAGTTAATTACATCAAAGTCACAACATGACAAGTTTCTAATTCTCTAACTCCTTCTATATTTGTTATCTGGCATTTTCCTATAAAGCAAAGCTTTCCCCCCTCCCCGATCCTGCCCAACTCTCATCACTGTGGACTCACATGGGTTTTTCATTAATATTCTTTTCTGATGTTCCAACCATCCTGAGTTTGACTAGAGAGAGACCCTGTCAGCCAGTGTCCTGGCAAACCCTCAGCTCTCCTTCCATACTTCCTTGCTTTTGGTGCAATAAAGGATCTGAGGCTTGCCATTTCTCTCATGGTTTCTTCTAGTGGAAAGAGAAATTTAGAAACCAAGATTTGGATGTGAGAGATGCCCATAATGTCTGGGATGGCACAGCTTCCAGGCTCTTGAGCTGATGCAACTAGAACAGTGAGAAGAGAGTGTGTGTGTATATTTTAACATGAGTTCATACTGATACTTTCAACTCAAATCCAGTACCTCACATTCCTCATATTTATGTCGCCTTCCACAGTGAAAATGTTGGTATCCAACACATCGATTAATTTAGTTGCTCATTACTCTCTCCTACATAAGCACAAAATAATTTCAGAATGTCATCAATATCCCTACTGACACAAGCCTACTAAAAAAAGTTCAGTATTTCTTTACCTTACTGTCATCATTAGACTATATGTGGTGTGGGTATAACTTTTTAAATCTAGGACTCTGGCAAACTTACAATAAAAATTTTTGTAACAATTCTGTTAATCATAAAATAAGCTTGTTCTCTTAAAATGCGAATGCAAAGTAAAACATATATATAAAATATATACACATATATCAAACTATTAAAAATTAGCTTTCACATTAAATTTTACTGTACCTGTGGTATTTAAAGAGGCAATGTTAAGCTTCTGTAAATCAATATTAAAGAACATTTAAAAACTGTACTTCCTTTTTCCATAAAAACAATAGATCACTATTTCCAAGAAAAAAATCTTTTCAATACATATGTGATTTTCTTTAAATGATCTTCAAACAATTGATATATCTGATCTATACTTCAACATTATTTCACAAGAAAAAAGTAGAATTGTTTCATTTAAAATGGAAATTTATTGTTCCTATAAAACACAAACGTGTCCTCGCGGCTTCCATCTTACTGAAGCAGATTTGGGTGCTACCTTATTGGGTGGTAACCCCTGCCGTAACCTGGGTAAGAACTATAAGTATTTTTGATGGATACTCTTCTGCAGGTTTTACAAGCATGCATGTCCACCATACAGATTTAGTGACTGCGTTGGACCATTTCCCAACCCTCCACAAGATCAGGCCTTTGCCGCCCTTGCATTCTTCTTTCAACAAATACAATCTATGAAATGGGTTAAGGATCCCAGACTATTTTTCCTCTTCTCCACTGCCATCTATGATGGTACAGATTCCTGAAGCCAAGACCACATTGGTTTTGGTTTCAACTTTGACCACAAGGCAATGAATATCCACATGAAAATTGTCAAATTTTGTCAAATACACCGTTACGTTTATTTCTATATAATGTTAAACATTTGGATAATTTTTAATTAGTGATATCAGAGAGAGAGAGAAAGACATCCTAAAGCCTGGATCCTAAATAAAAGGACTGAAATTGAGAATATGAGATTTGAAAACCAACTGCATGTTCTAGTTCTGGAATTTTTTTCTAAAGCTGTTGCACGGCTTCCTGCTGGAACATACTTTGTAACGTAATAGCACACAATTCGTTCTGAAGGGGGCAACATGGAAGAGCAGCCAACGTACTTCATGGGCTTCTCGGACGGTGGGCAACACCCTCACCTGTGCTACTGCTGCTGTCGCTTTGGGAAGTGGCCAATGTCAATATCCCTAACTGCCACCAAAAAAAGATTACTAGATCTCTACCTCACCCATTGATCTTATGCCACTGTCCATCTTAAAATGGAAAAAAAGAAGCTAGAAAGCTGTGCTGAAGAAAGACGCCGGTGTGAGCATTCTCTTCCGAGGATAAAGACAACCAAATGTGAGGGAGTAAAAATAGGTCGGGTGGACCAGCAGGGAAAAGGAAGCAAGTCTGCAGCAGGCACGTGAGAGGGAGACAGGATGAGTCATCAGGAGGGAAAGGAAGGTGGAAGGCATGGGGGAAAGAAAAATTAACTGGAAGAAAGACAGGTGCCTTCTTTCCCCACCTCATGCCTCATCCACATGCTCCTACCAGACAACGGTCCAGCCATGCCAATTTCTCAGCCATCTGCTGTCTATCTTAACAATAGCTTCACTCATTTCACTTTTGTAATTGTGGTGAGACACCTAACACTACATTTACCATTGCAACCATTTCTAAGTGTACCACTAAGTAGTGGTAAGTACATTCACAATGATGTACGATCAATCTCCAGCACTTTTTCATCTTGCAAAACTGAAACTCTGCATCCTTTAAACAGCAGCTCTTCATCCCCTCTTCTCCTCAACCCCTGGAAATCACCGTTCTACTTTCTGCCTCTATGAATTTGACTAATCTAGAAACCTCAACTAAGTGGAATTACATAGTATTTGTCTCTTTGTGGCTGGCTTATTTCTCATAGCATGATGTCCTCAAGGTTCATCCCTGTTGTAGCAAGTGACAGAATTTCCTTCCTTTTTAAGGCTGAATACTATTCCATTGTACAGATAGACCACAATCTGTCTACCCATTCACCTGTCGACAGGCACGTGGAGCTACTGGGAACACTGCTGCTGTGAACACGTGGTGTGCTTTACTCATTTTTAACCTCCTCCTTCAGAATGGGCAGCACTTCCTCTTTCTTCATACGATTTTTGGGGAAAAAAAAGTACTTCTGTACTGAGCAAGACATCCACAGAATCTAAAAAAATGAAGAGATGAAGAGAAATATTTGTTTCACTGATTCCCCAATCCACCTAGATACCCAAGACCTGATTTAGCTGAGGCTTCTAAATATCCGTCCTGAAATCAGCCTTTCCTGGGGCTCTTAATCGCCTTGTGATTCAGATCCAGTGACTCATCTTCCTGCCAAGGACACAAGGAATTGGGCAAAAAGAAACTGACACACACTAGTTCTCGGTCTTAAAAATACCTCTTTATTACACATCCTCTGAGTCATGAAAACAAACTCCTTCTCTAGTAGATTTTACATTGGATATATTTATACTTTTATGACTCAATCCAATTTTATTTATATATACATACGTATACATGGTTTTTTTTGTTTGTTTTTGTTTTTGTTTTTAGCCAGAGTCTTGCTCTGTCGCCCAGGCTGGAGTGCAGTGGTGCAATCTCGGCTCACTGCAAGCTCCGCCTCCCAGGTTCACGCCATTCTCCTACCTCAGCCTCCCAAGTAGCTGGGACTACAGGCACCTGCCACCACGCCTGGCTAATTTTTTGTGTTTTTAGGGGAGACGGGGTTTCACCATGTTAGCCAGGATGGTCTCAATCTCCTGACCTCGTGATCTGCCCACCTCAGCCTTCCGAAGTGTTGGGATTACAGGCGTGAGCCACCGTGCCTGGCCTACGTGTGTTTATTTATGTTTTTAGATACACACACATATATATATTTGCACACAGAGAGTTTTGTTCTCTGTCTATACTCTTCAAGCTGAAGTCCAATTTGCTGATTTTTCAAGGAGATTTTCCCTTGCAATACACACACAAATATATGTTCACAACTACGTGTGATAAACCTGCCTGTGCAGTTAAGGGAGTCATGTTTCAGAGTGGAGGTGTGTACACATCGAAATAACTATTTTAGAAGCACCCCCAGTTTTCTTTTGAATAAAACAGACTCACAATGAATTGCTCATCATAAACCAAGGAAATAAGGGTCAGGTAGGGAGACACTGACATTCTAAAACTGTGCTAAACATTTCAAGTCACTTAAAAAGGCCAGGTAACCTTTTAAATGACCTTGGCCTTTACTAAAGGGTGGAGACACGGCCTTCTCATCAAGTGACACATGCAGAATAAGAAATAAGGTTGGCAGGTTCATCTTCCCAGTCTAAATAACCTCACCACTGCTTCCCTTCAAAGATTCTAAATTTTAGCCAAACTTGTGCCCTGACCCAACACAAGCACTCAATGCCCTTTCTCCTGCTAGAATGTTCTCTATTCCCAGTCCCTTCCTGTCTAAATCATTTCCACTGACTCAGATTCCTCCAGGAAGCCCTTCTTTTTTTTTTTTTCCTTTTTGAGACAGAGTCTCGCTCTGTCACCCAGGCTGGAGTGCAGTGGCGCGATCTCGGCTCACTGCACCTACCCAGGAAGCCCTTCTTGAGACCCTCCACAAGTAGGCATGGTTCCTCCCCGCCGTAACCTCCTTATTTATGGATCCCAACTAGGTAGAGGACATGTTGTGAATTATTACCAGGCCTCATCCCCACCCCCCATCACCGCCCACCTGACATACACAAGCACGCACCAGCCTGGGCTCCATAAAATCAACACCACCAGTGGTGTCCAGGCAGCGACACAGTCCTGTCCACGCCACACCTTACTGATACATAAAATGAGAGATCCCTGTCATGCTTCCCACTCCACAGGTTTAAGGGTAGGAGAAACAATGCTGGAAAGGGATGCAACTGGGCAGCGCAGGGAAGAGACATGCAGGAGCTGAACAGAAAAGGCTGTGCTTTTAAATCCTGTGCACTTTTCATACAATGGCTTCAGGACACGGGAGAGAACAGGCCGGCTGTTTTCATATAAGTCAAATTACCGAGTCAGACAGAAAAACAAACTCTCAGATATCTGTCGATCAAACTAGGCCATAATTGCTATGTGAGGCTGCTTTATTTGTTGTTTGTTTCTGTAGATTTGAGGTCATATATTAACACATTAATTGGCATTTTGGTCATAATTATCATGTAGTAAGCTGTTGATTACATGGTTGCATTTTGAAATTTTTAATTGGTTTGTTTCAATTGATAAAAGGTAATTTGTTTGGGGATGATGTTTAGAGTTATGTATTTAATATCACTGAATAGATAATTAATATAATGTAGCAATAGTAAACAATGACTATGGTAATTATCATCGAAGTGCACATATTTGTACAAATATGACAGACTTGATTTTCTCTCTCGAGTTGTGTTGGTTTCTGCTCAGAGCCAGTGCACTGTGTCACTTTATTCATAGACGTAATTAGTAGCATCTCTCTCATCCACTTCCTTCAATTTGAAAAGAACTGAGAAGGTAGGACAAAGGACATCCTAGAAGCCACAGGCGCCGTACTTTTCCCTCATTGCAGATTACCCGCTTAGAATTTCTCTGCATTTTCAGTCAGCCCTCGGCATTCCTGTAGTTTCAACTGAACCTTTTTATTAAAGTGTTCCTGGGTCATTAGGACACTTTTCCCCCCAACCCAACAGAGCAATTGCAATCCCAGTCTGAGAAAGCCTCCCTCGGTAGTTTAACTCAATTCAGTAGGAAAAAACAGCACTTACCATCAACTATTTGTAAATTGACAGATAAAGTTGGCAAAAAAAACCCACAAAAAACAAACAAACAAAAAACCACCTCACTGTTTATATAAAATCTGCTTCCCTAACAACAACAATAACAAAAAATCCTACTCATGAGAAATAGCATGAACATTATGGGCTCCATTTTAAAAGTTCCGCCTCTTTGTCATCAACAAAGTTGCTGTGTTACAGACTGAGGCTTCCCTTGTGGCCTGGGACCCTGTCACCATCTCCCACCCGGTCCCAGAAATACATAAAACATCCCAGAGAGGGATAGGGCAAGAGCAGACAGCACCCTGGGGCCCCCTGCTCGTGGGTGCTGAAGAGGTTATTCCCGTGCCTCACATGCCCCTGCCCTAACCTTCTCTCTGCCTCCACTTCCCCCTTCTGGCCACAGGGTAGGAATTCAAAGGCAGCTGCACCACCAGAAGAAAGAAATGACTCTGTTAACTGGTGCCATCCCATCTTCCTCTCTCAGCCTCCCCAGAGCAGAGGAAAGGGTGGGCTGCCCCCACTTCCCCAGCCCCCAGCCCCCAGAACAAAGCCCACAACACAGGCTTGCCAGGACGCTCAAAACTGGGACTCACCTCACAAGACCAAAGTAAAACAGATGAGCCAACATGAGTCAATTCCTAGATTAATAAACCTAAAGACTGAGGCAAGGGAACACAACTGGGCAGATGCAGAGGAAGCTGTAGGAAACCGAGGGGTTCACTTTTATGAAAAAGTAGTCAGGCTTGGAGATCACTAGTATCAACTGAAAAGCAAGAAGACAAAACTAAACTATGGTTTGTTTCATCTTATTCTGAAATGCATTTTTTTAGTATTTGCTAAACTTCTATAGAAATGTAAAATAGCTTATTGTCTTGCATACAAGGAAGTCCAATTTTTTGGGGGGTGGGGAAGCTCAGTTGATAGAAGGGCATGTTGGCAGCCTTAAGTGACACAAGCTACACAAACTATCTCATTTGGGCCTCACAACAGTCCTGGCAAAGGAAGGAGGATGGGTGTTGTCATCCCATTTTAGAGATGTAGAAACTGAGGCTGAATGATCTGCCAGGAGCCACACTCCTAGGATGTGATGGTGCCCACCACAGCACTACCGACGGGGAGCTCAGAGCGCTGGGGCCTACAGCACAAACATATTGTCCCATGTGCCACAAAGTAGTGCTTCTCAAATATTAGTCCTTTCCATACCACCTTTGTGGTTTCTGCCAACCGGGCTATTATTTACATATTTCATGGAAACCGCTATACGTATATGCATTTATTTTCCAAAGAGAACTCCATACCACCACCATAAATGGACAGCCTGTGACTGTCCACAGACAGAAGGTAGACACACAATTAATACAGTGAAAACCAAACAATGTTATTAAAACGTTAACCCGCCCAACGTTTCCCTTCCCTCTCTGTAAAAAGGGGAAATTGGCAAGTGTCAAGAGGTGGCGATGTAAGTCGTGATAAGGTAAGAACTTCTCCCTTCAATCAGCACAGGCACTGGAGGGGCCTGGGCAGGGAGGGCAGCAGGACAGAAGTTGGATAAGAAATTTATCAGCCGGCCACGGTGGCTCGCACCTGTAATCCCAGCACTTTGGGAGGCCGAGGTGAGTGAATCCCCTGAGGTCAGGAGTTGGAGACCAGTGGGAGTTCGAAACCAGCCTGGCCAACATAGTGAAACCCCATCTCTACTAAAAATACAAAAACTTAGCTGGGCATGGTGGTGGGCACCTGTAATCCCAGATACTCGGGAGGCTGAGGCAGAAGAATTGCTTGAACCCAGGAGGCAGAAGTTGCAGTAAACAGAGATTGCGCCACTGCACCCCAGCCCAGGTGACAAGGGCGAAACTCCGTCTCAAAAAAAAAACGTTAGCCAGGTGTGGTGACACGTGCCTGTAATCCCAGCTATTTGGGAGGCTGAGGCAAGAGAATCACTTGAACCTGGGAGGCAGAGTTTGCGGTGAGTCAAGATTGCACCATTGCTCTCCAGCCTAGGTGACAGAGTGAGACTGTCTCAAAAAAAAAAAAAAATTACCACAGACAAACACACTCGCCAGATCCTCCACCCCTCATTCATACTCATCGGAGTTGTCCTACCTTCTCCAGTTCTGCATGTCTTGAATTACTTCTCAACAAGTTATAATTTTTTTTTTTTTTGAGATAGCATCTCATTTTTTTTTTTTTTAGACAGGGTCTCACTCTGTCACTCAGGATGGAGAGCAGTGATACGATCTTGGCTCACTGCAGCCTTGATCTCCTGGGCTCAAGCAACCCTCCTGCCTCGACCTCCGAAAATGATTACTTGTTAAATATAACTAAATTCCTGTGGGTTTTTTTTGTTTTTTTTTTTTTTTTGAGATAAAGTCTCACTCTCTTGCGCAGGTTGAAGCACAACAGTGCGATCTCAGTTCGCTGCAATCTCTGCCTCCCAGGTTCAAGAGACTCTCCTGCCTCAGAATCCCAAGCCACTGGGATTACAGATGTGCACCACATGCCTGGCTAATTTTTGTTTTTTTTAGTAGAGATGGGGTTTCATTATGTTGGCCAGGCTGGTCTCGAACTCCTGACCTCAAATGATCTGCCTGCCCCAGCCTCCAAAGCGCTGGGATTACAGGCGTGAGCCACCGTGCCTGGCCTAAATTCCTATTCCTAATTTTAAAAACAACAGTTTCCATTTCTCATTAAAAAAAAAGAAAAACTCTTCAGCCCTGACCTAAAAATCAAAACAGGGTACATTAAATGAAGGGATACATTTTAGCATCCTTCTGAATGGATCACACTAGTTAAGAAGGTTCATCCCATCCATCCTTGTGTTTCCAGAAATAGACTATTATCCATAACTGTTATCTAAAAAGATGTCTCCTTTCCGACTGCAGGCCCAGAGGAGCCCTTTCCGCCCACTGCCTCCGAGTGCGCGCTTTGCTAGGCTGGGGTCTGATGTCAGCCCCACGGCTGTGCCCACAATGGAGTCGCTCTGGACTGTGGCCAAGTGCACAGGTACTGGCAGCAACACCTCAAACCACGGGAGACTCGCTTCCCTTTCCGGTCCCTCTAAAGTCATTTTGCCTCTCTTTGCAGTTTTGCATCACAGTCTGAGGAAGACGGTTGTTGTGGTCCAGGGTCTCTGCACCGCTCAGAGTCGAAGGGCAGTGAACGCGCGGAGTGCCAGGCCAGAGAAACGGTGTCCTGCTCATGGGCGGGGGGAGTGCCCCAGATGTTAGGAGAATGCAGGAATCCTCCAGGCAGCGTGGGCTTCCCTGCCTGTGAGCTGGTGGCTGAGGACCCTTCTCTTTACAGCCTTTCCATGCAGACGGCCATGCCAAGAGCAGTGCCGGGCGTCAAGAAGTGGTAGACTGTCCCCAGGACAGCCCCCGTGGCCCCTGTCTCCTGTTCTCATGCCCCGTGTGACCCCTTCTACCCTGTACACGGTTGGTGTGCGTGACCCATAGCAGAGACAGTGTGTCACTTCTCAGGCAGGGTTATCAAGACACTGTGACTTCCACTCACTCCTGGACCACTCTCCCTGAGGAAGTCAGCCGCCGCGCTGTGAGGACATGAGGGCAGCAGTGGTGAGGCACACGTGGTGAAGGTCTGGGGCCTCCTGCCAACAGCTCATGACTGAGCCGCTGCAGAAGCTGACCCTCCACACCCATCTGCACACTCCCTAAGGCTCGGTGGCCAGCCCCTTTGCTGGGGTCAGAGCCACATTGCCATCTTGCTCCAGGATGGATCGCTGGCTCCTCGAATCCAACACATGCAACACTGAGCACGTCACCTCCTCCAGGCCTGCTGCTTCTCATCTACTCTGGCTCAAACCTGAGGACCTCTCAGACCCTCTCTCTCCCATTCGCCCCATATACAGGCAGCACCAGGCCCTGCTGGCATTCTGTTCTCTGTGTCCCTTACGTTTGTCACCTGATTTCCACTCTCACTGCAACCAGCCCTCATCTGCACCTGGGAAGGGCCACCTTGCCTCTGCCAGTGACCTAACAAGGCCCCAGATGGCGTCCCAGCTTCCAGAAACCATCCACTACACGTCTATGAGTAGCTTTTTAAAGAACAATGTGAATGTGCCAAGACCCTATTTAAAACTTTCAATGGCTCCCTTTTGCAAGCAGGTTTTGCAAAGCTTTCAACAAGCCCTTCCAGGCTAAGATAAAGCGCCACTTCTCCTTCCAGCCTTAACACTGTGTCCAGCCTCTGCTCCAGCCCAGGGCTCCGAATGAGGCTCAGACCAGCGCCATGCCCAGAAAGTGTGATTTCATCAGCATGCAGCAGTATTTTTTTTAAATAACACCATCACTGAGATATAATTCACATACCATACAACTGACCCACTTAGAGTATACAATCCGATGACTTTTAGTCTATTCACAAAGTTGTACAACTGCCACCACATTCCATTTTAGAACATTTTCATCACCCCCAAAATACCCCTGTACCTACACCCAGCCACTCCTCATTTCCTCCAAATCCCCAGCCCTTAGCAGCCACTCACCTGTTTCCTGTGTCTGTGGATTTCAGGCAGCAGCTGTTTTACTCACAGTTCTCTACTGATGGGAGAGCATCCCGGGGGGAGAACCTCTGGCCAGACCAGATCTCACCCTGCTTTTGCTTACGGTTTCCCCCTTCTGGGGATGTCTTTCTTTTATTACTGTGTTTAAAATTCTCCCCACACTGCAAAGTATACTTCAAATACAACCTCCTCCATTAAATCTTCACTCTCCCTTCTCTTCCTCAGTTTACCCTAACACATCACCCACATAGCTAGGAGGAAAAAAACCCAAAGCAAATATGGGTTCCTCCTTTATGATCACACCATTCTTTGCTGCTCTAGGGTTACACGGTCATGCTTGTTTTGTTCTGGTCCAAACCACACACTCCTGGACAGCAGGAACCGTTTCTAACTCACCTCTGAATCTGCAGTGACTACAGCACAGCGTCTTGCATGTAGTAGGGACTGAAAATATATACTCCAAATACATAAAAATACGGTCCGCTTACAAATTTTCTCCACTGTTACAGATTTTAAATTGGAGGACACCTTCCCCTCCTCTCCACCCATACCAAATCCTTAATTTTTTTCCCTTAATATATAGTAATGATGAAACAATGATATTGAATAAGCTTTCAAGTTACAATGCCAAAATCATTACACGCACACACACACGCACGCAGAAGTGGGTGTACGTATATCTGTGTGTGTATGTGTGTAATTTTTAAATTTTCACCACAGTGAGCCAGGACAGTTAGAATAAGCCACATACAATTATTAATCTACCATCATTCGGGAGGCACCATTAGAATAATTTTTATATTGAAGGATTTTGAAAGTGAACAGGCCACATGGTCACATCATCAGAATGTATAAACATCAAAAGCACGAGAAGGCCACCCGCCCTGTGGCTGGAGTGCTCACAAACACGCCTCTTCAGAGGATGCCTGCTTGCGGGGCCAGGCAGTATCAAATGAATTGTGCGGGTGGCAAGCAACCTACAAAATCAGACGGTGCACTCTTCAGCCTAAAACACAGGCTTAATCAATACGCGAGACGCTGCCTTAACATGGATTAAACACACTTGAAAATCATACACAGTCATTTCACAAAGAGCCTCATCTAACCGAAATGTCTTACTCCATCCTTTATCAATTGGTCTTTCTTTTCCAAAGCGAAGCTAGTCTTCGTAGGAATTGATTCCTATTGTTTAAGGAAGGAAAAGCTGATCCCCACCTAGAACAGGTGCTCCAATCGGATGGTTCTCGCCTCACACAGCATAGGCCCTGCCTGTCCCAGGAGTTTGACTCAGCTCCGCCAGTGAAAAATTAGACTTCATTTCAGTATGCTAATAGCAATCTCTCCAAAACAATGTAATCAAGGCCTCATGTGCACCTATAATTTCATCCTTGACATAAGCCTGACAGCTATTTATTGTCTGAAAGGAAAAGCAGGGGGAGGCGGGGGGAGGGGGAAGGAGACTCCTACATTCCCCCTCCCCCAAAACGGGCCCAGCAGCTTTATGTTTGAAGGCAGACTCCTTGCGAAGTCCAAAAAATGGCAATAATCATGGGGTTTACATATGTCTTGTCTTAAGCAATCAAGGCACAGAGTTAACAGAGAAGCACAGTCAGATGTGCCAATCCCCCAACTGCCCACCTCTGATGAGCCAGCTGTGAGCCGCAATTGTCACATTATAATTTAGGCAAAGGGAAAAAAAAGGCATCAGAATACACACTGGATCAACATAATTATTCACAGCAGGATGCTGCAGAATTAATTTAGCCAATCAGAATTATACTTGGGGGTTGGGCACATTGCAGAGATCAAGGAGAAAAAGCAGGGAGAGGGAAGGGGGAGGAAGGGGGGAAGTGCTGTTTTCAACACCTTACTTGTATTTGGATAATCTGATCTTGAATATATTTTGAATACATGTACGTGCAATGTTGGTTCTTTTTCATTTATTTACAAACACCTATACAACACTCATGGCGTGCCAGTCACCAGTCTAAGCGCTTCACAAATATTAACTTACGTCATCCTCATGGACTCTGAGGTAGGTAGTACTATTACCCTGGTTTTAGGCACTGAAACTCAGAGAGGTTCAAAAACTTGCCAAGGTCACACAGCTAGGAGGTGGCAGAGCCAAACACTGAACCCAGGCAGACTGGCTCCAGAGGCTATTAACAAGTGCGGTTTAACAGTTCTCGCTCCTAAACAAAGCAATTAGCAATATGAAGACACACCACGACTAGCGATGTGCACCTAACCTAGAACATGGCACCGCGAGACTTCACCGCCCCTATGCTCCTTTAACCTGACTTTCCTAAAGATGGTGGCGATCTGGCCCTGATAAATCTGGTTACTACACTACAGGGTTGCTCACTTCCCTGACTGGGTATTGTTACCACCAGACTTCACAAATGGGAGAAGCAAGCCACCATCCCACGAGCCTCACAGGGCTCTGTGATTCGCCACCGAACATCCTCAACTGGGGTGGCATCTTGGTCTCCCCTGCTTCTTGACACGGTCTTCCTATAGACAAGCAGCAGACAAGAAACTAGAAAATTGATGAGAAAGAAAGAAAAAATGGGCTGCTCCAAGAATAAGAGTAAGAAGAAGGTTTGAGGAAGAATTAGAGGTCACACTAAAACACCTTTTTGCCTGGATATGTATCTGCAGAGTCAGGGTTTGCAATGACATGAAATGGTGCTTGCCCTTCCCATGGGCACAGGGTGATTGGAAACGAAAGTGGCCCTCTTGCTTGGAATTCTGTCATGAGGGTAGATATCAGAGGAGCCAGAAGGAGCCCTGATTTCTTTGCAAAAGTGAGACTTTGGCTTGCATTTGCTGCTTCTGGTAAGGGGGAAAATGACAGGGAGCGACCTGGGGTTTTATGTCTGGCAATAATGTTTGATCTATGCCATTGTCGATGAGAACTGTGATTTAATCCATAAGGATATAGAGCCTTGTGATGAAAGGGGAGTAACGACAAATCCTGATTAACAATCGCTGCGACACTAAAGCAGGTTACCATAGTAACGGGGCTGAAATTATACAACAAACTGGGATGCCATACCAGGCAAATTACTCCGTGAAGGGACCCTTTTCTGAAAGCATTTGGCTTTCTGTGTTCTCTTAAAATTAAGATGCCAGCATTTTACTTTCAACTGGTATTAGCCTCCCTCTCTTTTTTCTAAACACTCCCTCTTCACTCGGTCTCGGGTGATATGAGGGATAAGTACATGTGCACAGGAAACGCAGCAAACAATTAAGCACATTTCAGCTCCTCTTTCCCCCTGAAAGAAGAGGACAAACCAAAACGATGGTGCTGGGAATCCTCCTTTCATCTCATTCTTTTGATAAAAATCATGCTTAATTCTTTGATTGAGGGAACTGGGGAAGTCAAAGCATGCCCCAGTGAAATATTCTACTTCTTACTCCATATAACAAAGTTCTCTGGATTTATGTGGAAACGGAGCAAAATAAAGCATCAGGGTGGGAATTGGGAAAGGGAAGATGTTTTCTTTGTTCTGAAGAATGTTTAATTTTTAATTAAAATTTTTGGAAATAAAAACATGATTTAAAATTTTCTAATATTTATTCAAAATAATTTCAAAAACTAGGCAATAAGTGAATCTGCATTGGCAAACATCACTTTAAAACTATTATGGCTATTAT